>NC_036649.1:484774-794765 GCF_002806865.2 Cucurbita pepo subsp. pepo | reverse complement strand
TTTTTTTTTTTTTTTTTTTTTGATAAATTAAAGATATTATTAAAAATTTTAAAAGTTCATATATATATATATATATATATTTTATAAAATAAAAAGTTTTAAAAGTATTTTTAATAATTTCCAAGACGAGACGAGACTGCACCGTGCCCGACAAGTGGGTATATCCATGTTGGAAGGGCTATTTAGTAATTTAATGGGGAGTGAATTTCCCTCCCATATGCCTCGAGCGAGGGTCAAATGGTCCTTATCCCTTCTTCTTGCTCGTGAAGTCAGAGCCAAAGTGCGACGAAAGACGTGAGCGGCTTCCTTTAGTATCGCCTTCTTCCTTTCCTTCTCCATTCTCTCTGCAAAAAGCGATTACGTTCTGTACTTTCCGCGCCCTAATTTCTTCGCAATCGCAAATCTCGGTACTAGCAATGTCAATGCGCTTCCGTTTCTCTCCATTTTCCGATCATTTTCTGGTTTCGAGACGAAATCAGAGCACTGAATCGTTTCGATTTTGAATGCAGAGAGGAAAATGAAGGTCGCGGTGGTCGGAGCCGGAATCAGCGGCCTGGTTTCGGCGTTTGTTCTGGCCAAAGCTGGAGTGGAGGCTGTGCTGTTCGAGAAGGAAGATTATCTTGGCGGCCATTCCAAAACGGTGCACTTCGATGGCCTTGATTTGGACCTCGGATTTATGGTCTTCAATCGAGTACGATCTCTCTTTCGCTCTCTTCTGGTTCTCGTTTCTCTCTCTATCTCATAAATCTGAAACGACTGTCGTTCTAGAGACGACGATTGACGATTTAGTTGCATTGGTTCAGCATAAATTTAATTATTTAAAGAAATATATATATTTTTTATATATTTAATAAATATATATGGTGTTTTAAATTAATATAAAACATGAAAGGTTAGATTAGGCATTTAATTGTTCAAATCAATATAACTTAATTTAAAGTAAGAAAATTAACTATATAATTTAATTAATACGAAAATATCATTCATTGAATTTTGCTAAGACATTATATTATTTTTTCTAAATTTTTAAATTAAAATTTGAATATTTATAATCCAGATTAAAATTTTCAAGTCTGACATAAAATATTAATTTTTATTTTTGGCTAAAATATTTTAAAATTTTTGAAAAGCTTAAGATCGGGATTAAATTATCTATTCGTAACGCATTTAAAAAAAATTACATTATTGTCCTTTTGAATTTAATGTTTTTTTATAAAAAAAAATATATTGTCCATCATAAATATTAGAATTATATAGTCGGATATAATGTCACATGCTAGATTCGAAGCCCACTTTATTATTTGAATTATAATTTAAAAGTATATACTAATTAGATCTTTTAAGATATTTTTATTTAAATAATAAATGAATATATTAATATGCAATGCCAAGTAACTGGAGTTTGGGCGCTGTCTTATCTTTTGGGGGTTAATGACAAGTGGGCTGTCTGCGTCGAGAACAATGGAGAATATATATATTTTTTTTTATAATAAAAAGTCAATTTTTTTATTATTGGGTTAAAATAGTAATTGGAAGGGTTTTTTTAAATAATATTTCATTTTTAACTCTAATTGGAAATTACTAGTTTCAAGAGTAAGCTTGTGAGTCTAAATATAACAATTTTTTCTATTATTTAAGAAAATATTTAGAATTTCACTTTTTTTTTTCTTTTTTTTTTTCTTTCAATCAATTAATTATATAAGATATTGCTGTTCTTTAATTATAAAATTTCAAATTCTTTAAAATAAATGTAATTAACGTATCCATTAAATTTTTTTAAAAGTAAATAAATAAAAATATCCCTAAAATTTATATTTTTGTTTAAAAAATATGAGTAAATTTTATATTTTATCTGGAGTATTCTGAAACTTCCAAACGTTTCAATAATAATTTTAAATTAAAAAAATCTATAAAATATCGGCCATTAATATTTAGTTTAAAAAATATAATTGATTTTAATAAGTTTCATAAATATCCTTAACTTTTAAAAAATTAAATAAAAAACTAAAAAAAAATATCTTTACTTTTAGTATTATATTTAAAAAATACCCCTAAAATTTTAAAATTAACATTAACATTTAATTTTAAAAAATTGTTATTTCATTTTTAATGTTACTTTTTCTTATTAATATTTTTAGAACGTGGTGGTGGAGAAAATTATTTTTTTGAAGTTTTTTAAGAAGTTAAAAAGTTATTAATGAAACTCTTAAAAATTAAAGGGTATTTTTGAATATTTCTAAACCAAAATATTAGCCGTTACTATCTAACGGTAAATAATATTTTAAATATTTTTTTTAACTTTAAGAATATTTTAAAAAATATATATATTTTAAAGTTTTAAGATATTTTTTGAAACTTTTTTAAGAATATTTTTGATACGGGAAGTACGATATTTAAAATGGATGAATTTAGAAATATATAAAAATTCTTGATATTCAACATAAATGTTAAGCTCTAAATAAAATTCTCACTAGTTTCAAGAGGGAAAAAACAATTTAGATGAGAGGCGGGATGTTATTTCTGAAGCTGTATAAGCATCATCAATGGTGGGCTGGTAGAAAGATGAGAACGCCAAGGAATCAATAGGTAATGATTATCATTCTTTTGGAATATGAACAGGTAACTTATCCAAATATGATGGAGTTTTTCGAGAATCTGGGAGTGGAAATGGAAGTCTCAGATATGTCTTTCTCAGTCAGCTTAGACAAAGGACGAGGCTATGAATGGGGAAGTCGAAATGGTGTTTCAGGTCTATTTGCACAGAAGAAGAACATTCTTAATCTATATTTCTGGCAAATGATTCGGGAAATACTCAAGTTTAAGGACGATGTTATCAAGTACGTTCTATCGCTATTATCTTCAATGATTTGGGGTTTTTGTTTGTTTGTTTGTTTAAATTTATGATCGGCCCTATTGGTTCTTGTTTCTATAGTTATCTTGAAGTTATGGAGAATAATTCAGATATTGATCGAAATGAGACGTTGGGAGAGTTCATCAAGTCAAGGGGCTACTCCGAATTGTTTCAAGAGGCTTATCTTGTGAGATTACTGTAGAATTCTTGAGTTTGTTTATGTCGATTGTATGGAGAGGGATTGAATATTGATCTTATTGCTCTAGGTTCCAATGTGTGGTTCGATTTGGTCTTGTTCTTCCGAGGGAGTTCTCAGTTTTTCAGCTTTCTCTGTCCTTTCCTTTTGTCGAAATCATCACCTACTTCAGGTTGGTCTTTGTTCATCATGTTCTTAATATCATGGCAATTTTGGAGCTCCTCACCATGAAACTCTCTTATTTACAGTTGTTTGGTCGTCCACAATGGCTTACTGTCAAATGCCGTTCTCATTCTTATGTGAAGAAGGTGAGCTGATCCTTTATACTTTAGCAGCCAATTGAATGTTTTCCTTGACACTCATTAGTTAATGTAAGTTTATTTGAAAAATCAGGTACAAGAAGTACTAGAGAGTCGAGGCTGTCAGATAAGAACTTCTTGTGAAGTTAAGTCTATATCAACAATGGATGAAGGTGCATAATTAAATGGTTAAAAGATGTCCAGTTCTTCATTTTTTTAAAATCATTGACAATGAGTTTTGATATCAATGTTCTACCATTGGTTGTTGATATTTGATATTGAACATTTTATCAGGGTGTAATGTAAGCTATGGAGATGATTCACAGGAAATGTTTGATGCTTGCATAATAGCGACCCATGCTCCTGATACTTTAAGAATATTAGGAAGTCAAGCAACCTCGGAAGAAGTCAGAGTACTTGGTGCTTTCCAATATGCCTACAGGTATATTATTATTTCATCTCCTCTTTATTGTTAGTTTATGTGAGATCCCACATCGGTTGGAGAGGAGAATGGAGCATTCTTTATAAGGGTGTGGAAACCTCTTCCAAGCAGACGCTTTTAAAAATCTTGAGAGAAAGCCTAAAGAGGACAATATCTCCTAGCGGTGACCTTGGGCTATTACAAATGGTATTAGAGCTGAACATCGGGCAGTGTGCCAGCGAGGACACTGAGCCTCGAAGGGGGATGAATTGTGAGATCCCACCTGAATTGGAGAGAGGAACGAGTGCCAGCGACGACGCTGGGCCCCAAAGGGGGTAGATTGTGAGATCCCACATTGATTGGGAGAGGGGAATGAGTGCCACGCTGGGCCCCGAAGGGTGTTAGATTGTGAGATCCCACATCGATCGAAGAGGGGAACGAGTGCTAGCGAGGACGTTGGGTCTCGAAGAGGGGTGGATTGTGAGATCCCACATCCGTTAGAGAGGGGAACGAATGCCAGGGAGGACGTTGGGCCCCCGGTGGATTGTGAGATCCTACATCGGTTGGAGAGGAGAAGGAAACATTCTTTATAAGGACGTGGAAACCTATCCCTAGCAGACGCGTTTTAAAACTCTTGAGGAGAAGCCTGAAAGAGAAAACCCAAAGAGGACAATATCTGCTAGCAGTGGAAGTGGGTGTGGAAGTGGGTTTGGGCTTAGGGCTGTTAGAGCTTAATTCTCAAAATCAAAATCAAGATTGAATCATAATCTCTTTTGCTTATCCTACATTTCCTTATCTTCTTGGAATAATGTAAAATAAGCTAGAATCAGGGTGGTATATTATCCTAATACTTCATTTTGTTGTGAATTGCTACAAAGAATACTTGGTATTTCTTGCTTTCTGCTGTTAGGAACTTGATATATTCCTCCTGTCAGATGAACCTTTGTTGAGACTATAATGGGCAAATTTTGTTCCAAAGTGTTGTGGATGATAGACTATTGATATTTATTTTAAGATTATGAACTGCTAAAGTTAATATAACGATGCCTGAACTAGTTGCATCAAAATGCACAACCATTTTCTCTGTATTGGCAGTGATATTTATCTCCATCGTGACAAAACTTTAATGCCCCAAAACCCAGCAGCATGGAGCGCATGGAACTTTCTTGGAAATACAGATAAGAGAGTATGTTTGACATATTGGCTCAATGTACTTCAGGTTAGTTTTGATATTTCCACTCTGATATTTTATCTATCTTTAACACCATGTAAACCAGAGAACCTAGCTGTAAACAGGACCATAATATTAAAGAAATCCTGGATCTTATAAAGGATGCAACAAACTATGAACTCTCAGCGAATAAAAGGTAGAGAATCTACTCAATAAAGTAAATTTGTTATACTTCCTGAAGACTACATTTCTGTGAGATCCCACGTCAATTGGAGAGAGGAATGACACATTCTTTATAAGGTGTGAGAACATCTCCCTAGTAAATACATTTTAAAACCTTGAGGGAAAGTCCGGAAGGAAAATCCCAAAGAGACAATATCTGCTAGCAGTAGGCTTGGGTTGTTACATTATCTCAATTTTTATTCAAGGGAAAATTGGATTCATTCTTAATTATTTTAACTTCTGAGAGTTCCCTCTCATGCAAACACTCCAGGAAATGAGTATGAACATTCAATGTCTGTTGTTTGCTACATCAATTCTTTCCGGAACCAATTATTTCTAGCTGAAAGGAAATGGGTGAAAATATTGTAGATGGAAAATGCTTGGATAAAGCAAATTGGCTGTTAATCATGGAAAAGAGTTTCCTATTTGAAGTTATGTAGCTTTGATACCTCCCTTTAATTGTGAACTTGCAGAATCTTGGTGAAACTGGTCCTCCTTTTCTCGTGACTCTTAATCCAGATAAAGAGCCAGAGAATATCTTGCTTAAGTGGTCAACTGGTCACCCAATCCCATCTGTAGCTGCATCAAAAGCTTCAACTGAGCTTGATACTATTCAAGGAAAGAGAAGAATTTGGTTTTGTGGAGCATATCAAGGTAAGATTACTGCATTCTAAGTTTAGAAAGGTATCAGAATCTTGTCTTGTTAAAATTGATTTATGATGAAAAGATAAAAAGTTATATCATTCGGAGAATACAAATTATGCTACATTGGAGTAGGTGTTCATGCCTGAAGTTTCAACATATTTTCTTTTACCAACATCTTTGGACTCACCCATCACCAGTTCCATTCCACATGCGCATTTTCTCACTGATTTCTCTTTACAATCATATTTCTTGTTCTAACTTCTCTCTTACTAATCTTATAACACCGTTCCGGACTTCCCCTCAAAGTTTTTAAAACGCGTTTGCTAGAGAGAGGCTTCCACACTCTTATGAAGAATGTTTCGTTCTCCTACCCAACCGATGTGGGATCTCACAATCCACCTCTTTCGGACCCCTGCATCCTCGCTGGCACTCATTCCCTTCTCCAATCGATGTGGGACCCCCCCTTCGGGGGCCAGCATCCTTGCTGGCACACCGGATCGTGTCCACCCCCTTCAGGGCTCAACCTCCGCGCTGCTCTGATACCATTTGTAATGGCCCAAGCCTACCGCTAACAGATATTGTCCTCTTTGGGCTTTCCCTTTCGGGCTTCCCTTCAAGGTTTTTAAAATGCATATGCTAGGGAGAGGTTTCCACACCCTTATAAAGATTCGTTCTCCTCCCCAACCGACGTGGGATCTCACAAATCTATCTTCATAATTCATACACTCTCATTCTAACTTCCGGACTCTCAATCATTAAATCTACACATTTCTTCACTAAGAAGTCTCTCATCACTTACTTTATCACAATACCAATCTTTTTCTCACTAATATATTTGAGCACATACATTTTTGTCCAAACGCAGTGGTTTCTATTGCACTATTAGTTTGTGCGCATGCATACAATTTTATAAATTATCAGGGTAGATTAGTTAAAGTACATTTAGTTTAACCTTTTATAATGTGCATATCTGAATCAAACATGCCTGATGAAACCACATTCTAAAAGATAGGATTTAGCAGGAATATAAATGAATGCCCCTAAGCTTCAAATGCTGCAACATGCATCCTCATCCTAAAATATGACATGCTTTAATGTTACAATAGGAATCTTATTATTTATGCTACTTCTTTTTAGGTTATGGCTTCCACGAGGATGGGTTAAAGGTAATGACCATTACATAATAATTTCCTTAAGGGTGTCCATGTGCCTTTTCAAATTTGAATATCTCAATGGATTTACAAATGAAGTCTAAATATTTGCAGGCTGGTGTTATGGCAGCACATAATATGTTGGGAAATAGTTTCACTCTTTTAAGCAACCCAAAACACATGGTGCCTTCGCTAGCAGATACAGGGGCACGCTTGTTTGTAACTAGATTTCTTGGGCAATATATAACTTCAGGATCATTAACGTAAGCTTATGTACAACTATAATCGTATGCTTCTCATAGTGTTTCTTTTATTTCTAGTAATCTCAATTGATATGTTTTGTATCAACGCAGCTTAATGGAAGAAGGGGGCACAATATTTACCTTTGAGGGAACAGATAAAAAATGCCTTCCAAAAGTTGCTTTGAAAGTTCACAGTCCCCAATTTTATTGGAAGGTATGCAAGTCTAACGTCTGCTTGACATATATTTGAACTGTACTGATGAAGTTTAGCAAAGAAAATGATTGATTGGAGCTCATTCTCCATTAAGTACTCTCCTTTAGTTCCTGTGAGATCCCACACCGGTCGGGAAGAGAACGAAACATCATTTATAAGAGTGTGGAAACCTCTCCCAAACTGACATGTTTTGAAAACTTTGAGGGGAAGCCCAAAGAGGACAATATCTGCTAGTGGTGGGCTTGAGTTGTTACAAATGGTATCAGAGCCAGACACCGAGCGATGTGTCAGCAAGGAGACTGAGGCACGAAGCGGGGTAGATTTGGTGGAGGTCCCACATCGATTGGAGAAAGGAATGAGTGCCAGTGAGGACGCTGGGCCCCAAATGGGGTGGATTGTGAGATCCCACATCGGTTGGGAGGAGAACGAAATACCCTTTATAAGGGTGTGGAAACTTCTCCCTAGCAGACGTGTTTTAAAAATCTTGAGGGGAAGCCCGAAAGGAAAAGCCCAAAGAAGACAAAATCTGCTAGGGGTAGGCTTGGGCTGTTACGGTTCCTAAGTCTTAAGAATTCATTTTGGCAGATTGCGACACGAGCTGACTTGGGCCTCGCGGATGCATATATCAATGGAGACTTTTCTTTTGTTGATAAAGATGAAGGTCTTCTAAATTTTTTCTTGGTAAGCTTTTCTGATTTGAATCTCAAGATAGTTTATCCTCACGGTAATTTGCACAGACTCTGTCATGCTGATTTCTTCTGCAGATTCTCATTGCTAGCAGAGATACAAATTCTTCAATTGCAAAACTAAAGAAGAACAGGTATATATAATGGGGAGAGCTGCCATTGGCTCCATAGTTTCATTTCCTTTGAACTAAACATTCACTTACATTTTTCAGGGGATGGTGGACACCGCCGCTATTTACTGCTTGTATTTCATCTGCAAAGTATTTTTTTCAGCATGCTTCAAGGCAAAACACTCTTACACAAGCTCGTAGGAACATCTCCCGTCATTATGACCTGGTATTCAATAGTTTTCGATGGGCTCTTTTGCCTCTTCTATTTTTCTTCCTTTTTAAGAAAGCTTGATAAGAAAATTCATTTGTCTCTGGATGGTAGAAAGGTTGAGTTTCTTGACCCGTCATTTGATATCATCACTTTCCTTTTGCTATTAAAATTTATTAGCCTTCAAAAAGAAGCTCAGATTCGTTGTTATTTTGCATCATTTTTCTTGAATGACTGAAAGATATCTGCTTCCTTTTTGTTCTACAGAGCAATGAACTTTTTTCTCTATTCTTGGATGACACAATGACATACTCATGTGCCATCTTTAAGGTCTGTTTTTAAAACCATTTTCTATACACTTTTTTATGATACATTGTTACAAATATGTACTAATCTTAGTTTTTTATCTTGTTTTTGTTAATAGGGAGAGGATGAAGATTTGAAGGTTGCACAAATGAGAAAAATCTCTCTTCTCATTGAAAAGGTGATTCTTTTAGCTACAATTCGAACTGAAGTTAAGAATTTTTTTTTTCATTCTCTCATTAAGTATTCAAACTTTTTTATGTCTTAATTCTTAGGCAAGAATCAATAAACACCATCACATATTGGAAATCGGGTGCGGTTGGGGTAGCTTAGCGATCGAAGTTGTCAAGCGAACTGGATGTCGTTATACTGGTATTACTTTATCTGAGGAACAACTAAAATATGCTGAGAAGAGAGTTAAAAATGCCAACCTTCAGGTATAGTTCCAAACTTATTGAAAATTGTTCTTCTTCCCAACTATTGTTAATGAAAACATTATCTGTGGTATGGTATGTTACTTCTTATATCTAGTTTTTACTTCGATTCTAGGATCGCATTCGGTTTCTTCTTTGTGACTATCGAAAATTGCCCAGTACGGAAAAATATGACAGGATCATATCATGGTGAGTTTCATAATATGAAAGAGAATTTATTTGCCATATGTATGAATTGGTACTGTGATGATTCTCTTTTGTACTGTTTCAGTGAGATGATAGAGGCTGTTGGCCATGAATTCATGGAAGACTTTTTTGGTTCATGTGAAACAGTATTAGCAGAAAATGGCCTTTTTGTTATACAGGTTGGAAGCTTTGATTGTTATAGGCATATACAAGTTAAATGCTAACATATCTTTGGTCCTGATACTACTTTTGATTCTTTATTAGTTCATATCGATACCCGATGAACGTTACGATGAATACCGACTAAGTTCAGACTTCATAAAAGAATATATATTTCCAGGAGGATGCCTACCATCACTAAGTAGATTAACAACAGCCATGGCTACTGCATCAAGACTCTGGTAAGTCCAGCTTTTATTAACTTAGAACATTCATTGTGATTTCTCTCTATTTTTTTCTTTCTTGCAAATAAAATTCATTTTGCAGTGTGGAACATTTGGAGAACATTGGGATTCATTACCATCAAACTTTGAGGTGTTGGAGAAAGAATTTCTTTGAGAATAAGAGGTAAAAAGTTTTATTTAGGGGATTCATTGCCATCAAATGTTCTTCAAGTTGAAGTTCTTATTCTTTTTCTTCAGCAAAATTCTTCAACTTGGTTTTGATGAGAGGTTCATACGGACTTGGGAATACTATTTTGACTACTGCGCTGCTGGTTTTAAATCTCGCACCCTTGGCAATTACCAGGTACATAGTTCAAATATCATCATAAAATTACTCCAAGTTCTATGATTATATACATCTGTAACTGTAATTAGAGCATTGAGCAGAAAATGATAATTGAATTGGATGGCAGATTGTATATTCAAGGCCTGGTAATGTAGCAGCATTCAGCAATCCATACGAAGGTAACCCAGCACATTAAATTGATTTGATCATTCTTTTCAATTGGTCAATGAACAAAATTGTATTTGTTAAGTAATTCAGCTAGACAGCAGCTATAAGATGCATGCCTTAAGTTCAACATTTCATTGTAACTTTTGATCCAATTTCTGAAGGAAGTGTTCCCTTTTTGATATCTACTTGAAAGGGCAGAAAGATTGAACTTGATATCAATGACCTGCCAACTTGATATCAATGCTCACTTTTCCTCCAACAAGAAAAGAACATTAACTAGCATCTACAAAAGAAAGAATAGATTCATAATCGACCCCAACGGGATCGGAAAGCAGATAAAAAAACTTCAAAGGAACAGCAGAAAGACCATTATATTCACCTAATAGCAGTTCTAAAACCGAGATCTTTACGACTAATCGTCGACCTTGAAGCAAAATAGCAAAGGAATATATTGAACCAGTTGCTACTTTACCAACAGGAAAAAAAGGTAACAGCAGAAGCAATTCTATACAGGCTAATCTACATAGGCTATTGTTAGCTAATTATTGACAGAAGAGAAATGGGTAAGAAGCTTTAAATCAATACCTACTCATAATTAATACCAAGTAGCCTACATAACCAAGTCTTGAAGGAATGGATTCAATAACCTTGAGAAGAATTACTATAAACTAATGACTCACAATGCCAGAGATTTGGAATACTTGATAGTGTTGGCAAGGCCTTGCAGAAGAACATATTCGGTTCCGGGGGGGTAAATCCAATATTTCAACCGATTAGAGGTCCTCCCTCGAGTTCCATAAATGCTGAACACACACATCCCGAACACGGTCCTTCACTACGAAGCCTGTGTTCAGTCATGAGTGGACTCTCTCGACTCCACTTTTACAACTCCGGGCATCCCTCCTGTAACACAAGGGGAAATAGAGGGGGAAAATGATTATGCCATTGTTAAAGAGCCAACTACGACTACGATTAGGTCTAACCATACGAAGTGATCGACCCAATAGCGAGGCCTCCAACACTATCATCTATCACTACAACTCTCTCTACTCTACACTACACTACACCTTTTGTATTCCTACTTGAAATGTAAGATAAAGAATGAAACATCTATCACCTAGTTCTTCATACCGTCTACGACTGACGATCTAGACGATCTAAACGACAAGAGAACATAAAAAATATCTGAATATATAAGTAGGAAACAAATTGTTACAACTCAAACAAAGTGAAAAGATGAAAATCGATCACAGACAGCTAAAAAAGACATTCATAAAGAGACCAAATTTAACTACGTTCCGCAACAAAATACTAAATAACCGAAGCATCATCGAATAAACTTCTAAAACAGCTACTTATTTTAGACTAGAAAAATTAATACTGCAAGCTACTTGGATTCAAGCAACCCCACCAGGCTCATTGTGTTACAAATCGGGCCACCGTTTCAGTCAGCAGCAAGAAAACCTCTTTTTTTCCATAAGCAACTCGAAAACATCGATCTCATAAAACAAACACGGATACACAGAACATGGCACGATCCAGTTCACTTTTGATCATCGAATTACTGTTGTTGGGCTTGCCGAGCTTGTCCACCAGCATAACCACCCGTATAACCTACTTGTCCTCCATCAGATCTCCATGCAGCGTTTCCATAACCAGAGTTGTTTCCATTAGCATCCCCATAGCCATTTCCCATGTAACCACCACTGTTCCCTTGTATCTCTCCCCCACTTGGACCACCCCCGACGTTGCTATTTGAGGCACTACCAGACCGTCCTCCGCCTGTACCATAACCAGATTGACTCCCATACGAGCCATCGCCTCCACCGTAACCATAACCTTGATTCCCAAGCCCACCATATCCATAACCCTGGTTTCCATACCCAGCAGCTCCACCAGGAGAATGACCAGTGGGTGCAGATCCAGGTCCTCCACTGCCAGCTCCAGCATTGCCTCCAGGAGCACCACCCCAAGGAGCAGCATTACCATATCCCATGGCTCCATACCCAGAGGGAGCTTGAGTGGACCATGAACTTCTAGGTCCACCTTGAGGACCACTCCCATAACCAGCATTAGCAGCATTCGGGTTACCGTAGGCTACAGCTGCAGGGGCGCCATACCCAGTATTCGAACCGCTGTAATTTCCATAACCACCATATCCCATGCCATTGTTCGATGAACCATACCCATACCCAGGATTACTATATCCAGAGGAACCATAAGGTGGGAACCCTCCACCAGAGCCCTGAGATTGCATATACCTACTCGAATCCATACGACTATCATAAGAATTCGAATTAACACCACCAGAAGACCCATAACCTTGATAACCACCGCCACCCATCGAACGACCACCCGCACCTGGATTAGCATCTTTAGGAAGGGCACGCTTAACTTCTACTTGTTTACCATTCAAATCATGAAATGTCTTATGCAAAACCCTGTCAACAGCTTCTTCAGTATCAAACGATATAAATCCAAATCCCCGTGGACGCCTAGTATTTTGATCATACATGACTACAACATCGGTTACATGGCCATACGCCTCAAAGTACTCCTTAAATCCTTCTTCAGTTAATGTTGGAGGCAATCCCCCAACAAAAATCTTTTTAGTTCTCATGTTTCCTCCACCACCACCACCACCACCACCACCACCACCACCAGAATTCCTAGTAGCATTAGAATTGCTTGCTCTAGCAGGGGTCTGCTGTTCTTCCCGTGATAAGGCCCTCTTGGCCTCAACCTATAAAATAATATAAATACAAATGCTAAAATGTAACTAAACAAATATGACTACAGAAGATTAAAGTATAAACTCCACAGATTCACAGCAACCCATTTCTGATGTTTCAAGATCATATTGGAAACATAAACTACGTTGAAATGAAATTACAGAACAACTCCAACCCTTTTGTCAATCCCTCGCCTGATGAACAAAACAATGCACCAACCAGAATCATCGTAAAAAATGGCCAAATCAGAAATAAAAAAGGCCAAAACTCCAAATATGGAAAGAAGAAAGTAAAAGAAAGGGATTCTGACGCACCGTTTTACCATCGATGGTGTGCTTATCCTGAAGAACTCGATCGAGAACAGAGGGATCTGAGAAAACGACGAACCCAAACCCTCTAGGTCTGCTAGTGATCTTATCCCTCATCACCACCGTATGCATCACTTCACCATAGTTGCTGAAGTAGTCCTTAAGCTTATCCTCGGAGGTTTCCCATGAAATTCCACCAATGAAAAGCTTCCCCTGATCCGAATCCATTGCCCCTTTCCCTGGTTTTCACGAGATACCCAAATGAATGGAGAAATCGATTCGGGTGTTGTTCCTCAGCTTCGGTCTGAAAATTGAAATTCGTTTTGTGGGTTATGGGGAAAGGATTTCGGAGGGGGGAAATGGAGAGAGAAGAGGGTTTGTAGCCGACTGGGGGCTTCAAGGAAGAACAAAGAGAGGAGAGAGAGAGGAATGAGGAGAGAGAAAGAGCTTTGGTGAATCTGATGGTAATGAAAAGAGTGCTTTTCTCTGTAGGAGTAGGGTTTGAGAGAGTGGACGGTATGCCATTTCAACGCTCAAGATTGGTTTGTTTCAATGCAAGAAACTTCAATTAACGGTCAGGATTGGTTTGGTAGTCACGTGATCTGCACGAGAGTGAATACCAATGGTGTTGGAATGAAATCTAATGTGTCTCAATATTGGTGGCCAATTATTTATTTATATGTATATATATTTTTTCATTTAATATTCTATTTTAAAAAAATGGTAAATTTCTTCTTTGAATTTCATTTTCATAATATTCTTTCGAATATTATACCAAAAAAAAGGTATCTAGTTCTTTATCTTTCGACTCATTAAAAAATGATTGATTAATTCGTATAATGTCGTATTAAGGAAATAAAGTATTTTTACTTTTTGATACGATAAATCATTTTAGTCATTTAGTATTTTAATCGTCCGTTACTAATTTTAACTTTTGCGAGATAGATTTTTTGTCCGTTACTAATTTTAACTTTTGCGAATTTTTTATGCCATACCATATTTGTTAATACACGTGGTGACTACGTATGGTGAATATCTTCAAATATGATCTATTTATGTGCATGATCATATATTGTCGTATAATTATATCATATTAACAACTTGAAAGTTAAAGTTCGAAAATCACCCTTTGCTATTATTAAGGGGGGTTTACACGATGTGAGTTAAAAAAAATCTTTTAGAATAACCCAAAATTTTGGATTGATTGGGTTGGTGATTTGAGCAACCTGAACCGAGTTCATAACCTAACCCAACCCAACCTACTTTTTATTTTCGAGTTGAGTTGTGTAGGATTGTTTTTTTAATACTTATCTATAATACAATTTTACATCAATTATAATTGTTAAATGTTCTAAATTTTCATAATAATCTTAAAAGTAGGGCCGTATCCTAATCCTATTTTCAAGTCGATCGAGTTGACCCAAATTTACAGTTTACCAAAAATTCAACCGAACCAAAAAACATCTAACCTTACCCTATATTTATGATTTGGGTTGAGTTGTCTGAACCTGTCAGGTTCTCGAGTCTTATGAACACACGATCGTAAAAAATAGGAGAAAAGGTGTATGAATGAGAAGAAAATGAGAACTAAAAAGACAAAAAGACACTTAAAATTTGAAAAAAGAAAAAGAGAGAATAAAACTGTGTAGGCACCCACATGCTTGGCCCTGCTTTCATTACAAAGCGCCAACGTTATTCTTACCTTATTCAAACTACTCTGGGGCCAAGCATTTCCTTTCCCTTCTTGTCTGGCTTTGTAACTGGACCATTCCTGAGCTTCTGCACGTACTAAATGGAGTGTTTTCTTGCTCGTTTCGGTTTTGTAAGCATTGAAAGCAATGTCGATGAACGGTCCATCACAGTTAAAGCTATCCCCATATCTCCTCGAACATCGAATTCAAGAAGCATTTCAAGACTATAATTTCGTACGGTAGCAATCACAACATGTGCTCAAATCGAACTATCAACCTATTTGGATGAAATGAGAGATGCAAACTTTGGATACAAAAATAAGCTTGAGTCAAATTTTGTGAGATCCCACGTTAGTTGGAGGGGTTGGAGGGGGAACGAAGCACTCCTTACAAGAGTGTGGAAACTTCTCTCTAGTAACCGCATTTTAAAACCTTGAGGGAAAGTCCGGAACAGAAAACCCAAAAAATGACAATATTTGCTAGCAGTGGACTTGGACTATTACAAATGGTATCAGAGCCAGAAATCGAGCGGTGACCAGAAAACTGGCCCCTAAGGGGGTAGATTTTGAGATCTCACATTGGTTGGAGAAGGGAATGAAACATTCTTTATAAGGATGAGGAAACCTCTCCCTAGTAGACGTGTTTTAAAACCTCGAAGAAAAAACCCAACGAAGACAATATATACTACCGATGGACTTGAGTTGTTACAAGTTTCCTCCTAGAACATACTAAATTGGTTCTACCTCTAAAGAAATGAATCCTTTTTATGGATGAATCAGAAAAAATGGGTTGACACTAGGATCCTTATTCGCTACTTTGCATTCGTAGTGTGTAGCCAAAGGAAATATATCGAGCCTAAAGTCATCCCAAGCACGGGTTACGAGGCTAAAGAACTATTTCTTTGGAACGCAAAAACTGAGATGGAATATTCCGCGATATTCCACGACATAGCAACATGGCAATGAATGATACAAATTCTAAGGCGAACATATTGAGTTAGCCCCTACCCCAGTGATAAGGAGCTACTAAAGGAAGTCTGGTCCACATGACAAAGTAAACAAACCCTTTAGATTCAAATTTATGAACACAGATACTGAGGAACACCTTAATGTTCCTCGCAACATATAGATAGACAGATGATTTAGAAACAAAAGTAACACAGCAGAAACAATTGTGCTATCCAATGGATGCCACTGTTATGCAGATAGACAGATGAAGACTTTCTTCATTCTAAACTGCAGCCAAAACCATAATCCTGCATAGCAGACACCCTAACTAGGCACAGCCGAAATCGATATTACGATTGGTTACTTGTGCCTGATGGAGATGAATGGCAGGTTTTAGAGATAGAGAGATAAGTAGTACAGTAACCGCCCAAGCTCACTACTAACAGATATTGTCTTTTTTGGACTTTCCCTTTCGAACTTCCCCTCAAAATTTTAAAATGTGTATTCCTCTTATAAGGAATTTTGTTCCCAACCAATGTGGGATCTCACAATCCACCCTTCTTGGGGGCCCAACGTCCTCGCTGGCACATCGTTTCGGTGACTGACTCTGATACCATTTGTAACAACAACCCAAGCCTACCACTAGCAGATATTGTCTTCTTTGGGCTTCCCCTCAAGGTTTTAAAACATCTGTTATGGAGAGGTTTCTGCATTCTTATAAGGAATATTTCATTCCCCTCTCCAATCAACGTGGGATCTCACAATCTACCCTCCTTAGGGGCCAACGTCCTCATTGGCACACCGTCCGGTGACTGGCTACACCGTCTTTGGGATTTCCCTCAAGGTTTTAAAATACGTTTGTTATGGAGAGTTTTTGCATACCCTTATGAGGAATGCTTCGTATCCCTCTTCAACCAATGTAAGATCTCACAATTTTATTCGGACAAAAAGTAGCAAGAACAAGATGAGAAGCTAGTGGACATAATGAACTACGAGGTAAACTAATCTATTAAATTCTCTATTGATCAATACTTCAAAAAGAAGATTAAAAAACAGAGAAACTTACAAACATTTACTGTGGCCTAAAGCATGAGTGAACAAATCATTCGTTCTTCAACATAATGACATAATGATATGAAGAATACCGTCAAGAAGGTGTAGCTACACCTTCACTCCATTTCAAGCTCAGGAGCTGAGCGAATCAACACAGTCTCCTGTCCAAGCTCAGCCAACAATGGGCCACTTCCCTGGCCGATCCTGAAATTCCTGTTGCTGGACAACAAGCCAATCAAACCTAAACCCAATATCAAAACTAAAACAACATGGCCAATGAATATTAGATTCATCAAAGCAATACCCCTCAGACCATCTTCCTCAAGATCACATTGTACAAAAGCGTCACCAGTAGCAGGCAACACCAACATTGCACGACAACCCTTCAAAGCAAATGCATCGGTATACAAAGACAAGCCAATTTGAAACAGCCATGTGCCCTTAAACGTTAAGCCAGAGGAAAGTAGGAATTCAGCGAAAAATGCAGACGGTTTCATAGATAAAAACAAGCAGGAGCAAGCGCAAAGAAGGGTTAATCCTCCAGAAATGTGATACAAATCACCACCAAGACCAGTAATCCCCTTACCAATCACGGAATACTCAACAAGAAACGCAACTCCGGCGAAAACGAAGATGAAACTCTCACTTACAAGAAGAGGGTCGAGATTTTCCCGCAAAATGATGAGAATCGCAAGCGCCCAGAAGAAGAAAATGGCGACTGATTGCTGGAAAAATGCGAATCTGTAGGTAGGGTTACCGGAAAACGCGATGAAAAGGAAAATTTCGGAGAAGGCGGCGATGGGGAGGAGGAGGAGGAGGGAATATAAGTCGAAATTCTTCCATTTGGGTTCGGATAAGTACCAGATTTTTGATCGGTAAAGAGATGGGTTGTTGAGGTAAATGGAGGAAGAACCGAGGAGCCGACGAACGCCGATGGGGACGAGGATGAGGGAGGCAGAGAGGTGGGTTGCTAGTGACGCCATTGACAAGGGCTTAGTAAGAAGCCTGCTAATGAAAAAATAGATTAAATTAAATCAAACATTTAATCTTTCAATTTAGTCTTTGTAGATCTTAATTAAAATTTAATGAGATTTCATCAATAACAACATACTATAATCACTAGATTATTAAACTATTTCAGAATTTAAACCATAATGACTCAATTATTATGAAATAAAAAATACTAAATTGTTACTAAAAATCATCTTTTAAAAGAATATAATATGAAAGACAAGGAACATTAAACATGATGGTGAATCCTCGGTCAAATGGGGAGGGATCAAGGGATTTATGTGACATGATGTTATTAATATTAAAACTATGCTAAGGTATGAATCTCAAATGGGGTCGTCGTCTAGTCTTCTTCACGGCGGAGATGGAGCCACGGTGAAGAGATAAGCTAGCAGACAGGGCCCCTTTCCAATTTAATTCAACAAGCTCATATTCTCCCGTAATTATGGACCATAGGAAGCAATCGCATGAACAATTCCATTCAATTGGATTCACAACTCTGCTTTTGAAACAAAACGCCAAAACCCTAGCCAAGTGTGTGGCTCATAACCCCTCTCTCGATCCCCAATTTCCCTCACCCACATTTCGCCTCCATTTCACATCCAAATATCAAGCAAAGAGGCACTGAGAGGGAGAAGGAGTTGGAACCGTACCTGTTACCTGAGGAAGAAGAAGAAGAAGCGGAAGAAGCTGTTTCCATGGCGGCGACTTCGATCTCTGCGACTGGATTGTGCTGTTCGTCTTCTTTCATTGGAGGATGGGGGTCTTCAGTGGCCGGAGAGGATTACGCGCTGCTGGCGGCGAGGCCGGCCGCGGTGCAAGTGGGAGGGGGGAAGGCGGTCAGGTTCCGGCCGATGATGAAGAACGTGAATGAAGGGAAAGGGGTTTTTGCGCCGTTGGTTGTGGTTACTCGGAATATCATCGGCAAGAAGCGCTTCAATCAGTTTAGGGGCAAAGCAATTGCCTTACATTCACAGGTATTCGTTATTCATTGTTTTCCCCATTGATCTCAATTTGCTTGTTTAGAAATCATTTGTTGGGCCATAAAATTCATATACTAAACACTATGCTATATTACTCTAATTTTAGTAAAACTCAATATATATTCCTTCATCAAAGTTGGAACTTCATATCCCCAAACCCGAATTCGAAGAATAAGCTATGCATTTGAGGATTGTTTCAAAACTACACGAAGAAAAAGAAAAGCTATGCATTTGAAGATCGTTTCAAAACTACTGTAAGAAATTCTTTAGAACTTCAAAAGAACTTGCAACGTCGTCACCTTCAACTGACTCTTGAACATTGTATAAATTGTTAGGCTCATTGGCTCGTGCATGGGAATCTTTCTAGTCCTCATTCATTGATCTCTCTTTTCTCATTTTAACCTTGTGGTCGAATTCCCATGGACTAAACTCTTTTAAACATTATACAAATAGTTAGGCTCATTACCTTGTGCACCGGAATCTTTCTAGTCCTCACGAGGAGGTCTCTCTTTACTTGTTTTGACGTTGATACCATGTTAGATAAACATGACTCTCCATAGTATGATATTGTCCACTTTGAGCATAAGCTCTCATGGTTTTGCTTTGGGTTTCCCCGAAAGGTCTCACACCAATGGAGAGAGTATTCCTTGATTATAAACCCATGATCATTCCCTAAATTAGCCGATGTGGGACTTTCATCATCCAACACCTCCCCTCGAACAAAGTACCACCTCCTGTTAATCGAGGCTCGACTCCTTTGGAGTCTTAAGTCATTTTTTACTATGTATTCGAGGAGGCTAGACCCTAGACATTTAAGGATTACCAATCTATTGGCACGACTAAGTTTAGGGCATGGCTCCACTAGGCTTCACACCATGGCGCGAAACTATCTCGAGGTCATGAGATCACACTCATCCTCCTCCTCTCTTTCCTTTCTTCTTTTTCGAGTGAATCTCAGGACCTTCCTGTAGATATGATTAAACAACCTCCAAAAAAAGAGAACGATACTGAATTTCAAATCCCGAACAATCGAACTTAACCCAACTTAACCAATATGAGTACTTGTTGATCTTGAAAGTGATGTGAATGTGTGTTGGTGTTTGTCAGGTAATCACAGAGTTTTGCAAATCAATTGGAGCAGATGGAAAACAAAGACAAGGGCTAATCAGGCTGGCCAAGAAGAATGGAGAAAGACTTGGATTCCTTGCCTGAGATCTTCTTCTTCTTCTTCTTCTTCTTATGCCCTTCTCCTGTTTTCTATTCCATTCAGTTCATCAGCTGTAATATCATCTATGTACTCAAAACACTCACTCTTTTAGTACTCACAGGAAATGCTTCATTTTTCAAAATTACACACTCCCATAACCAAAGCAAAAAGAATACCTTGCCTCAAAATTTAGCAGCTCGACATGATCGAGTTAATGATCAGACACTGTACCGAGACGATTTCGCCGACTTTTCCCTTCTCAGATCCTCCTGCAACCAACCAAAACAAATAGAGATGTAATCTATGAAATGGAACGAACAGAAGAGAAAAATGTTGATAATCATAAAACTGATGTTTACATGAAAGCTGAAGGAAATCTTGTCGGTAACGTCGATGATCTCCTTCCATTTCCTACCGATGCTCATCTGCATCAATCGGAGAGTACAGAATAAGTTAGACGGTCTTTAGAACTGAGTAAACGAAGTAATAAGCAAACAATAGGAGCAAAACACAACCGGTAATCCACACACATCATAAGATTCACAACAAAAACTATAATTTTCGTATAAGCAGAGAACAGAGGACATCTCTCAGAGATTCATGAGCTGATATAAGATAAGGATCATAGTTGGCAAGATCATAGTGAACAAACGGTACGCTGAGAAATCGAAATAATCTTGGCCATGACACGGTCTCGCTACAATGTAGCTACAAAACTAACAACGACTAACCTGAGCAGCCTCATTTGTTGCTGTCTTGGTCCACAGTGCAAGCTTGTCCTGCCTCTGGCGCACACTGGCAACTACGCCACAGATCTCATCAGACTCCTCAAATTGTTCCCCAATCAATGCCATCAACTAACGAAGGACATGAAATTTTAGACCAAATTAAAGCAAGAAATTACCACAAATTCATGCAACCAGCAATGAAATTAGGTTAGTCTTTGTATACCGTTTCCAGCCACATGGTATCGAGGTTAGTCTTTCTACTGCTCGTGACAGTCCATTTTCCTCCATTAGCACACTCAGGATCTTCCCATTTCGGTTCAACTCCAGCTTTGAACAAGTGAAAATCTGCATTAGCCGGCAACTTGCTCGGCTTCAATATCTGATCGTAAAAACTGTACAAAAGCCCGGAATCACAAATCGAAGAAAAAGAATATGAACAAAATCGTAGCTCAACGTTCAAAGAAAACTGAAAACAGAACCAGTTTAATCATTGGCAAAGAGAGGGATCGAAGGACGTACCACCAAAATTCTTCAACAGTGTCGAAGGTATAGACCTTGCGCAGAGAGCTGCCCCATTCAGCACCTTGCTTCGGCCTCGACTGGTTATCGAACCAAAAGGTCCATTTTCTCTCCAACATATGGGACTGCTCAATGGAATCGCCTACTTCTGTCGCCGCCGCAGGACCCTCCACCGCTACCTCACCGGCCATATCTTGGGCGCTGAAATGCCCCCTTTTCCTTTGGACTAATAGGAAATTTTTTTGTGAATCGACGAAGTTTTAGGCTTCAAACTTGTTAGATTCTGTAGAGACTCGGCCCAAAACTCTGGACCCAAGGCCCGTAAAATTCAAGGTTCGCGTCGATCTTATCGAAAAAGAGAGAGAGATAAAGAGGAATGAGAGCGGCGAAGGACAGATGGGTCGTGTCGATCTAGGCCTGCACCAAACAAAAACGTTGGCACACCACAAAGCCACCTCAATCCCCTTCTCATCAATTTCCCTCTTTATAAAATCTCCCAAAAACTCACTTACCATTGCCACCGCCACTGCTAGCAATCTCTCCGCCATGGCTTTATCAATGGAAAACGAAGCCACCGCCACCGAGGCTCGATTTGCGCCCGTCACTCGCGAGCGAAGGGTCCGCAACGACCTCGAAACCACAATCCCCAAGCCATGTGAGCCCCCAAAACTAAACTTACTTCGTTGAAATCAGTTTAGACACTCCCGGTTTCATAGTTTTTTTCTTTGTTATGAAATGATCAGATTTGGCGAGGGCGTTGGTGGCGCCGGACACCAGCCACCCGACAGGGACGGTGGGGCATAATCACTATGGAATGACAGTTCTTCAGCAGCATGTCGCCTTCTTCGACCAAGATGATAATGGCGTCGTTTACCCTTGGGAGACTTACGTTGGTGATTATCATCATTTTGAGTCGCTAAGCTTTGTAATAACAATACTAATAATGTGTTAAATGTTGTTTTTGAAGGGCTAAGAGCGATTGGATTCAACATGTTAGCGTCCCTAATTATGGCAATTATTATAAATATGGCCATGAGCTACCGTACTCAACAAGTAAGTAAATCATGGCAACTCCAAAGAAATCAAGGAGTAGATTTGATAATGTGATGAAATTTGCAGGGATGGATCCCATCACCCTTTCTCCCGATCTACATTTACAACATTCACAGAGACAAGCATGGGAGCGACACTGGAACCTACGACACTGAGGGACGGTACGTGGCGGCGAATTTCGAGAACATTTTCAGTAAGTTCGCTAGAACACAGCCAGACAAGCTGTCCCTTGGTGAGCTATGGGACATGACTGAAGCCAACCGTCTAGCTTTCGATCCCTTCGGATGGTATGCATTTACTGTTCTTTCTTCTATGTCATAAGTTAATTCTCTTTAGTTTCCTATTGTTCTAAGTCACTGATGCCATGCTCTCTTGACTCGCGCAGGGTGGCATCCAAACTCGAGTGGTTCATACTATACGTGCTAGCCAGGGACGAGGATGGCTTTCTCTCTAAGGAGGCTATAAGGAGATGTTATGATGGGAGCTTGTTTGAGTATTGTGCTAAGATGAATCTGAGTGCTCAGTCCAAGATGTATTGAGCTCAACCTCCTCATCTGTTCATTACTACTATCCAACTCAACTCATGCACAGCTAAGCTCAGCTCATGTTTCCTCTGTAAATTACTGATATATAGATTGTGCAACCAAGAAGGAACAACAGAATAAGAGCTTTGGTTGTGTTAATTTCTTTTCTTGTTTGTCTAGGCTTCTAAATGTCATCTATATGTATATATGTCTTTAGTTGAGGTATTTATATGCAACAACATGGTGTTTTGGGTGCTTCAACTAGTAGTTTTATGGGTCAATCAAGGGCATACGAAGTCATAAGCAGGGCATTCAAGAACATAAGGGGAAAATATTAATGATATGATTGCTAGTAATGAATGGTTAGGCACATCTATGGCCACTCAATCAGGCAGCTTAAAAACACAAAGTCATTAGAGATGAAGAACGAAATTTCTTACGAGTTCAGAATCTAATTCATTGACCCAAAAATGATCCATTAAATCTCGCATTGGAAGAGAGTAATTTAAAGAAACCACTAGGATATAAAAAATTACGAGGTGTTATAACCACAGAATCGAGAAGAATGGAACTCTAATAGACGTACACTAAACGATAGCATTGGCTGCACTTGCGATCCTAGGCCATAAATCCGCACACTCCTTTCCGATGGGACCTGTGATTGCAGAACCTGCAACAGCAGCAACAAACGAACTTCATAACCTTGCAAGATTAAAAGACTAGGAGAATGAGCATTTTCATCTGGCGAATGGGTCATACCTTTCATTTCTCCTTTTGGGTTCACAATCACTCCTGCATTATCTGCAGCCACAATATACATTTCGAAATCAAATACCCATGTGATATACACAAGTATATTAAAACAAAATTTCTATACGGATGATATCATACAAAATGGCAGAATGAGACCAAGAATGGAATTATTTTGAATCAACAATGTTATGTCCACAAGGAGCAGAGGATATGAGCATGAAAGTTTCAACACATCTTCAATGATGAAGACTGTCAAATTACAAGACCCATAACAGTTTCAACCATTACAATAAGGAAGATAGCTGACTTATGCCTGGAAAATAGATGGGGTCCAGACGACGAACTTGGGTACTTTTTAATCAAATTAACAGAAAACATGTTGCTTTGGATTTTACTTTCTAGTGAAAAGTAAAATATACATCTATGCAACTCAAAACTCGGATATGTTTGATATCTATTCCTCACAGAACCATATTAGAAATATAGAATAAATGGAATGAAAACATCTATCTAGCTTCAACAGACGTGTTAATCATGGGATTCTCAGGTTCGAACAATTGCAAGCAAACACAATTCAGCAAGGCAACCAGTAATAACAAAAACCTGAAGACACAAATAAGAGTTCAAACACAAAACGTGATAGATAGCAAACGTCAACAGGCAAATGCAAATCCAGGTCAAGATCAAACATGTGTACCATAGTGCTCTCTAAAACAAGCAAATTTGGAGCCTATCAAGAGAAACATATGTATTATATACCTTCGAAGTACATGAAAACCCCATCCTTTCGCCGCCATGGCTTGCGCTGCCTGACAATGACGGCAGGAAGAACCTTCTTCCTGAGATCGGGCTTTCCCTTCTTG
The DNA here is from genome assembly GCF_002806865.2 of Cucurbita pepo subsp. pepo. Lineage (NCBI taxonomy): Eukaryota > Viridiplantae > Streptophyta > Magnoliopsida > Cucurbitales > Cucurbitaceae > Cucurbita > Cucurbita pepo. The sequence continues at coordinate 770,157 of NC_036649.1, read as the reverse complement.
ACAGTGGCCATCACCATATCTCCAACACAAGCCGATGGCAATCTGTTCAAACGCCCCTTGATACCCTTCACTGAGATGATGTACAGGTTCTTAGCTCCAGTGTTGTCAGCACAATTCACCGTCGCTGCCACCGGTAGACCAAGTGACATCCTAAACTTGTTACCTGCAGATCCTCCGCGCCCTGCACCAACAAGAAGCAGATCGATCATACACATTCCAGAGTTCACACATGGAAAATCGATCACTCCTCCACTAGTAAATTGTGGATTCGATACAGATTCAATAAAAAGCCCCCAAAAATGGGTACTTCCAAAGCAAATGAAACAAGAACATGATTTTCCGGCGAGAAATGAACACAGGAAGAACGAAAACGAAACCTAATCCCAAAATCTAGATGGTGAAACTGCGAAGAAAGAAGAGGAGAGGCACAAGGGTTCGCTTACCTCGCTTCGACATTTTCGCCGGCTGAAACGAGAACCTGAGAGGAACTTAAGATCTTTCATGGCCATTTATATACGATGGGACCTAGGGTTTGTTTACGGCCAAAAATTCGAATAAAATTACAATTAATTTTAAATTATGCTAAATTATGATTTTTTGTGTTTTTTTTTTTTTCTTTTCTTTTTAATTAAAATTTAAAATTGAATATATAATTTTATTTAGAGCAATTTTACTTATTTTATCTCTGACCAAATTTGGATAAACAAAAAATAAAGACACCATAGCTTATGTTCAGACAATATCATACTATGTGGAAGTTCGTGGTTCCCAATACATGGATCACTATAAAAAGGGTTGGTTGTAATCGAGTCGAGATGGTAAAGTCTCGTGTTTAACTAATGGTAGATTATCCATTTGGCAATCCGAGCATGATTTAGTTGATAAAAATAACTACTACCTCAAAATTGATAGGTTCGTGATTTTTAACACATGGGTCAGTGTAAAAAGGGTTTCTTGTAACTGAGTTGAAATGGTTAAACCTCGATGTTTAACTAACGGTAGATTATTCATTTTACAATCCGAACATAATTGAAACCTTAAAAGAAACAAAATCGAGACCGAGCTTTATAATTAAATTCGGAGATATACATATAATTTATTGCAACATTGAGGGCACAAACCCCTAACATGTACAAATGAAGGATTTTGAATTTGTTGATGGAAATATCTACAAATTGAAAAGTTTCTAATTGCTAGGTGGGGCCTCACTCAAAACTTATTTCTATTTACGACCCTTCTTTTTCACTATTTCTTTCTCTACCACATATCTCTTCATATTTGTATTTTGGGTCCTGCAAAATTGTTGTTTCTTTCTCTTTTTCTTTCAAAAATTTATTTTTAATTAAGAAAAAATAAATAAAATCAAATCCAAGACTGGATTGGATAGCTGCGTTTCAACGAGTTCACTCCACTGATATGAGCAAATATGTCTGAAGAATCAACCATGCTATCTTCTTCCTTCACAACTACCTGCAAAACGAACGCCATTGGTCGGGTTTATAAGTAAAGGAATACATTTTCGTTGGAATGAGGCCGTTTGGGGAAGCCCAAAGCAAAGGCCCGAGAGCTTATGCTCAAAGTGGACAATATCGTACCATTGTAGAGAGTCGAGATTCCTAACCGAGATTTTTGAAAAGTTGGCTTAGAGAGAAGCTTTACCTCTTCTTCTTCTTCTCCTTCATGGATGCTACAAGCAACCCTGTGAGTCTCTGTCAATTCGTCGTTCTTGGCGAACCGTCCCCGAACCCGTGGGCGGCTATCTGCTAGCGTTTTTCGGCAGGCGTACTGTTAATTTGCCTCCATCGTTAGCGACGTCTCGAGTTTGAATATAAAGAGGGGAAGGGGAGAGATGGAGAGGAAAAAAGACCTTGATTTTCTTGCTGAAGTTCCTCTCATTTCTTTTCTTCATGTACCTATGAATCTTCTGCTTCCTCTCTTCCACAGAGAGTTTGCCAACTTTGAAAGTACTGTCCTTCAAGCTTGAGAGATCTGATGCTAATGAAGTGCAGTTCATTGCCCCAGCAGCCAGTTGGAGATTCTCATCGCTGAGTACCTTCTATATACAACAAAAACGTAGCGTGATCGTGAGTCGAATCGTTTAGTTTGTCGTTATCGAAGACGTGTTATGTTCGAAAAGACTTTAGTTAGTTAAGTACCTGAAGGTCTGCTGGATTGAAAGTCCCCTGCATATAGTCTTGGCTGTAGAGTCCACAGTTGTCTCCTTGATAGTCAAGGTCTTGTGGTTGCAATTCTGCGCTGAGGAGCGGGAACATACCGCAATTTTCGACCGACGACGACGATGCAGTGAGGTTCATTGGTGGCGTAGGCAGGTAAGTTGGCATGGTTGCTCCGACGAACGAGCACGAAGGGGAGGAAGGATTCAATGGCATGTAGGAAGTGAAGGAAGACAAACAATCGTCGACGTAAATCGAAGGTAGTTCTTCGTCGATGAGAGTTCCAGGAGCCATAGGACACTGGAGAAGCCCATCAATCATGGGATCTAGTAATGGCATCTGAGACTGCACTTGAGAAACGTCGAACTGCCCCGACTGGATGGTGAGATATTGAGCGATCGAAAACGAATCCGATGGAGAGAAGTCTATGGAAGCAGAGATATCATTGTCAAGTTCTTCTTGGCAATCAAAGATAGTAGTCAAATTACTGTTGGTCGTAATGTTCGTCGTAGCCGATGCATCGTTAGCCGGTACGAACGATGGAGCAGCGACGACTGTGTTGCCATTTTCATTGCCATTGTTATCTGCTTGATCTGGGGAATGAGGCAGATTTGTAGCATATGATGAATTATTGTCGTAATAACAATTCGAGTAAGAATTGAACTCCTCGGAGTTTTGAAGCATCTCTGAGAACAACTCGGAATCACAAAAATCATATATTTGAGCGTTGATTGGACTCGAGATTTCTTCCTGAAAACACAATATCAAACACCAACATCAACTTCTACGCCATGATCATGCATACATAAACCAAAAACGAAACGGGACTAAACAGGAACAAGAGGCGGTTCTTATAGATCGAGAAAACAAATCTACTTCTACCAATATTCCCTTCGACACGACCACACAAAAATCAACCTTCGTTTCAAACAAGCAAGAATCACCATTCTTCATATTCACAACCAGAAGATGGACGAAAGGTGACTAAACGGGAACAAGAGGTGTTTCTTATAGATCGAGAAGAACGAATCTACTTCTACCGATATTCCCTTAGGCACGACTACACCAAAATCAACCTTCGTTTCGAACAAGCAAGACGCACCATTCTTCATATTCACAACATGAAGATTGGAAACATAAAAACAACACAAACAAGCACATAAATCCCCTCTTCTTCTCAAATATGCAGCTCAGTAAAAGAAGCAGAAGAACAGTGTGAAAACAATCTAAACCAACCAGAATGGTCTCTAATGCTCCATTTTTGTTGTGCAAAGCTGAAAAAGACGTGCATTTATGCTCATGTGCTCTGTGGGAGTGCAAAAAAGAAAAGCAAGAAGCTAATGGAGTACAAAATTTGCTTGAATTAGTGGTAAAAACTTCCCAGATTGGACAAACAAACAGAATTTAAAAATCAAATCCATATGAGATGCTCATCAACCACGATATCTTGAATAAGAATCCAACCCAGAAATGCTCTAACAACAAGATTTCTCAAGAAAAAGAATTCAAACCCAATTTTCAAGCACAAAAAACTAAAAATGGCAGCTGGGAATTTCATCAAATACCTTATGGGCATTCATCAAAATGGTAACTCAATATCAAACCGGTTGATTCAAACACTCATGAATATAATAAAATAAACACTAAAGAGTAAAATGCTTACAGTGGGATGCATTTGCTCTGATTCGGAACCGCTGCCGCCGACGTTCACCTCGTGCAACATAACTCAACGATAATTAACAAAACGGGTCGTCTTAAAACTTAAAGAGAATGGAAGAACAATGGATTCTGGAGCAGCAAAGATGAAGTTTCAGTGGAATTGCAACAAAGCTCCATGCGAAGCCAAACAGAGAANAATCAATTCTTGCTCCCACATCTTCCCTTAAATTTTCTTACCGAATTTTTTTTTTTTTTTTTTTTTTTCTGGAAAAATAATTATTTTTCTAGAGAGAGAAAGAGAGAGGGAGGAGAGAGAAAGTTGTTATTTCTGGAGACAGAGTTGGTTATTTTTATGGGACAATTTTGTTTTATTTTATATATAAATCTTGGGGCTGTCTGGACGGTACAGTCAGCCGAGCATTCCACGAGTGGTCAACGCGATGGTCGCGGTGGGCCATTCTAAATTGGTTTAAAACGTGCTTTTCATCTCCTTATGACACGTGGACAACTTATGTTTTAATAAATATGATTAATTTTTTTTAACCAATCAACTTTACACGGCCCAAACTATTCACGAAAGAAACGTTTTTAATGTTTTAACTAGTTGAGCTGCGTCAGCATTAGGGTAAATAGTAAAAGTCCGAGAAATTTTACTTTGAAAACGATCAGTTGATTCGACAAAATATTGTTATTTATTTTAATGATAATAACTGTTATTTAGCTCGTAATAATCTTCATATTTGAACCATTTGGTAATTAAAATTTTATCTTTGATATGGAATTATTATTTTTACCACCTGACTAAATTATATTAGGGAATGAAATTTCCATAGTCTCGGTTCCCCAAGTGAGAAGACGACACCTATCCAAGTATTATTGTTATTTAAAAGGAAGATAAGATTTTATTTTTGTAGAGTCGGGTTGATTAGCCAAGATATGAAAAAGTTTCGGTTAAATTCTTAAGCAATGTTGATCAATTGACACATAAGTTCTAATTCTTTATGCATTTTATATGCTACTTTTTAATGAACAAATTTAAAGAGAACCTTGTCTTGATTTGACAAACTTTTGTTATATAATTTTACCATTTTTGTAAGATATGATTTGATCGGGAATATATATATAATTTTAAATTGGGTTTGAAAACAAATATTATATTGAATCCAATCAAATAAAATTTAAATTAAACGTAATAATTATAATAATTAAAATATAAATATTAAACTCAAATGAATGAATAAACAATTAAATTATATTCAAGTTGATCGTATAAATTTTTATTTAATAAAATGACAGTACTTCAAGATCAAGATATGGAATTATTTCTTTCATAATTAGATATTTAAATCATTCGAGGTTAATCCATTGAATAGTTCATTTTGACGACTAAAAATTTCAATTTCTAAAGCTAATTAAAATAGATTAGCCAATTGAAGTCAAAACTATTTGTGATATTTACATATTTGTAATTATATTTTTCATAACCGTTGAGGTTCAAACAATAATAACGTATCAAATATATCGATTAGGCAAACGAAGGTTTGTTAGACGATGAGGCTTCCTTCATCTTCAACGTCGAGACTATGACTTTCAACGAACAATGAAGCTTCCTTTGTCAAGTGTGAAGGAAAAACGCAGCTAAAAATTGAGCCAAACTCGATCTAAATGTTTCAAAGACGTAATAAAAACATTCTACCATTTGAAACTAAGTATTCTTTCTTCGTCAAAGTGTGAAATAAAAAAGCAACTAAAAATTGAGCCATAGAAACATTCTACAATCAGAAACTAAGTATTCTTCCTTTGTCAGACACAGCTAAAAATTGAACCAAACTCGAGCTAAATCTTTCAAAGACGTAATAGAAACATTCTACCATCAGAAACCAAGTATTCTTCCTTCGTCAAAGTGTGAAAGAAAAACACGGCTAAAATTGAGCCAAACTCGAGCTATATGTCTCAAAGACATAACAGAAACATTCTACCATCAGAAACCAAGTATTCTTCCTTCATCAAAGTGTGAAAGAAAAACACGGCTAAAATTGGGCCAGACTCGAGATAAATGTTTCAAAGACGTAACGGAAACATTCTACCATTTGAAACTAAGTATAGAGACAATGAACGAAGGTTCTAATGGAACTCGAAACAAAGCAAAACCAAAGTATTTGATAAACATCCAAGATAATAATGACAAACAAGCTCGAAGCTTGTTATTATTCAGTAGATCTTCAAGCATTTGCCACATTTGGCAACAAAATTCCCTTCTAAAAGAGCAACCAATGTTTTTTTCTACTTTAAGTATAAAAAAAACAAATAAGAGAGAGAGAGAGAGAGAGAGAGAGTGGCCTAACTCATGTTTTGAACCTTATGCTGTTGTGCAGTTCAGTGATATTGTTCCAATCCAAAGATCTTATGAACACTTTTTGCCTTTACTAAAGATGAAGCATATTTCATTGATTTATACTCAAAATCATGGATCCTGTGTTCATTCTCTTGCAAATCGTCCTGTTTTGTTTTCAGGGGAAACAAATTCTTAGAGAAAGATGATGCCTACAAATGCTAATGCAGAAAAGCAAATGAAATGTGTCATTTTTAAGGGAAAGAAGAGGGAGGCCCTGGCTGAAGAGAATAAATGAAAAGAAAACTATAATGCAATGCAACCAAATTACAGGACACCTACAGAGGCTGTCTTGCTTTTGAAATGCCCCTATCATGTCAGGATTTGGTTTAGCAAGTTCGACATATTCTTGTTCGATTGCCCCTCTCCGTCGGTAATAGCGACGTGGGTGCTTTGGCAAAAGATAATTCAAGGCATCCAAAAATCATATCAAAACACCTTAATTGGAGGATAAGGCTTACGAACTTACAAGGGAATCCCATTTTGAAAGGCACCTTATTGAGTATACCCTGAATATATTCAACTGTTTTTAAGTTTATGGCTCTCCTCAATGATATACTCGAACAAACTTGCAGCTACTTTTTCTATAACTGCAAGCTTGTCATATCCAATTGTCTCCCCTGTTTCTCTCTCGTTTTCCGTTCGGGAGGGGGTCCATTGTGCCTAGTTTTCACTTATGCCCATGATTTTCTATTAGCATGCATACAAGAGGATCAATGAATAAAAGACAGCAGATATTAGTTCAATATGATCAAGAGAGGGGAGATCTTTTACCTGTCAATCTGCTATTGGCAAGTGATGGAAGTAATGAACTGCACCGGAAGACTTAGCGTCTTCCATAACAAGTAGAATTCGTACCATAGCGTTTTTCAAGCATACTGAGAATCTTTCGTCAACGTTCCAGGGCATCAAAACCCAAGAAACATAGTGACCCATGAGTGTTAAGTGAAACCAAAACCTCATGAGGAAGAACCAGATCCATGCTCAGCATCTAGGTAAAACAACCAAAGCATAGCATAAAATTAACACGCATCACGTCACCTGAGCATAGCTTGACCCGTTTAGGCATGTACCATAGACTAGAAGGATAAAGGTAAGAATCTCACCACTCCCACTTATTGTTGAAGTAAAAAAAATAATAACAATAATCCATCATTCTAAAAATCCAGAAAATACTTCCTCCACTTAATAAAAATACTCAAAGTTCTCTCTCATTCGTTCATATGGAGGGAACCCTCAAATTAGAGGGATGTAACTTCACAGGAGGGTGCCCTCCTAGGTCTTTTTCATCCTAAAAGGAGAAAAAAAGGAGTAATCCTAAAAGAAGGGATCTTTGCCATTCTCTCCTACAACGGAAGCTTCTTCTCCAAGATGGAGTTTCCTCTTGGGAAGAAAACTCGTTGAGAGTATTTTCTTTCTTCATTGGGGCAGCACCTTATCATCAAGAGATGCTTTTGTAGTTTGGCATCAAAGCTATCAGGTAATAAAGTAAACAAAGAACCCTGACACTCAAAACTGAGGATTATGGACTCACAAACACCTACAAGTAGTCTTCTAAAGAGATCGACCAACATCACACTTTGATATAATAACTAATTTACATCATTTGATCAAGCAAAGTTAATTTCCGAACTTCTAAATTTCTTTTTCTTCATTATTTGTTGTATTGTTAATGAGAACCGAGTGAAATTGATGTCCTTTGATTTTCATTAAGGGGAAATGCTAAATGTCAGTACTATGTTCCGATCAATACTCAATAAGAAGCATGAAATTTCACCAGTCAAATTCACTAATTCTTCATTAATTTCCGAACACCAATCAATACTCAACTGACAACTAATTAGCGATTAATCGCGTTCAACAGTACAACAAGAAAGAATTGTTAATCTGATACATCGTATTACACACACACACACAGAAAAAAGGTAAAGGCTTCTTTTAAATGATAGATAACTTTCAATTTAATAATCAATAAAATAGATAAAATAAAATAAAAACGGATAATGAAGAATATAGTCACAAATTATTAAATATGAGCACAAACTCTGAAAAGAATCAGAACAAGTCTTCAGGTTAAGTATCTTGACGCATGTGCAAAACCCCACAACTGCAAGAAACACAAAAGCTTACGTAAAGAGGTATAGTGGAATAAGGAGTGTGCATCGCTATACTGTGTCACATAAAGCACATGATATAATGACAGGTGACTTATAGAGCAACGGTACCTCCGATTGAATTTTGCAATATTTTAAAATGATGGATCTATCATCCATTCAATTGGTGGATATTCAGTGCATAAGCCTTGAACGTTTGGGAATTTAATTTTACCTCGACATTCTTTAGCTCAAACTCTAGGTCATGCGCCAAGCATGCGCTATCAAATGTGTCACATGGCCCACTTGTTCCNAAGTAGGAATAGATTAACAAAATTGAATAGTGCCTTTTTAAAAATAATTACAGAAAAAGAAAAAGGGAAACAAACTCACAAGTCACCATCCAAACGCAAGGCAAAGCTACCACCGCCACCAAGTGCTAGTAAATCGTTCAAGCAAATATAATAATAGCGGTTGGCNAAAAAAAAAAAAAAAAAAAAAAAAAAAAAAAAAAAAAAAAAAAAAAAAGGAAGAACAGAATTATGGCCTCTTTTAAGGAGATTGGCTGGGAAGAGATAGGAGAGTCTTGTTTTTCAATGGTAAACAAAAATGAAGTTACAAAAGCAAAAGTCAAAAACCAAAGAGCGTCTGAAAAAATTTAAGAATAGTAATTACAAATTACGTTGCTGGAAGACCCAAGGGAAGCATGCATTGTACCAAAACTGTGTCAAACTCCAGACCCTTCCCCCCTCTACACACTTTAAAACCCTTCTATTTCTCTCTGACTAAATGTTCAGGGAAAAAAACTTTGTAAAAGAAACTCTTCCTCGATCACAACACCGGAAAGTAAAATCAACTACTCATTGGAGCATGACAATGCCCACTTGGAGCCAAACTAACTCAAAAAATCTCCAAACATTTGTCCTAGATTTTCAAGAAAAGTAACGCATCCATAGAATATGATTCAAATCGTTTGACACTTATTTTTAGAGAATCCCAAACGATGACAAACACCATAGATAAAGTCCTTTGGACAAAGTTGATGTTAATTCTCCCATGAGCAGCCAGATGAGAGAAAAACTTGATCTTCTAATGGATTCAAATTTACAAGAAAAACTCATTGGGACTTCAAAAGAGATAAATATGACTCAATATGTCCCAAGTGAAGATAAACGCCTTGTAAAGGGTAAAACTAGGACATATCATCCATGTCTCCTTATCAGACAAGTCTCCTCAGATGAAAATACAAGGAGGAAACCCTCCAACAAAGGAAATATAGAAGAAATATTATGCTGCTTTTGTGGTAGGAATATAGTAAGCACAAGGGAAAACGAACAATGAAGACCATGAAGTTCCACAAGAAATTCAATTGATATATTCATATCTACCCACAGACAAAGGAAAACATGTATAAATGAGATAAATTGATTATAAGCTGACTAAATATATCATAATTTAGTGTTGACTGAAGAGAACTTTAAAAATTATAGACATGAGCAACAAATAATATAGGATTGATATATTTAACAGCATGACTGTGAATCCTCTAAGAAAAAACACGTGTGGCAGGCAAAAAATGAATATTCACCAGTTGCTCGAAAGAGCCTTGGGTCGCCATATTTCGTTGTAAAAACAAATGTCTGGTGTGTTCCCTATCAAATACACAACCACAATAATTAGATTGTAGTTACAATATAAATGATAAAGAAATATAAGCCTACGTAGTTCATAAGAATTCTAAATTACAACCTCACATTTATTCCAGAGCAATAAACTAATGCAAAAAGAAGCCATCTTTACCACAGAATTTTCATGAATATAACAAGGTATTTCATCTCTTTTTATGGCTAAAGACAACATACGTTTTATAGTTTATATTAACATGTAGAAAGTTGACTTGAAACTGAGGAAAACGTTATAATTTAAAATGAAGCAGCTAGGAGAACTTTTAAAAGGCAATTGCCTCCCCTTCCCTCAGGATCAAAAGTGCTACCATTTTGAAGGGAGAGGAGTTACAAGAAAAAGCTACCAACTTGATATTTTCTTTTGGCTGTAGGCTTCAACGGGCATTCTAGAAGACCACCAAATATTGCACCTCGAGTATCTCCAACAATCTAGAACAAATTACTACAGTTTTAGCATGTAAAAGTGCCATCATCAGTGAAACTCATACAGTCATCGGATAACATACCAGTAAACAAGGGCCAGAAAGATCGTGGCTCTTGCGAATAAGAGTTTGAAGAGATATACCATGCTTCATCGTACTGCCCTTCATTTGAAATGTAATAAATCGCATCACAGATCAAATATAAAACTAAAAAGTTAATTCATTATGGGACAAAGCTAAAATATTTCAGCTGAACTACCTGTACAGTAAGACCCATTGGCAGCCTTTCACAATGTTGGGTAGACAACATCCCAGGAAATCATACAAGTCTGCAGTGATAAAGGCCGACTCATCCATGAAGTCTGGTAAGGGGTTTCTTGGGGTAGGGCGCTCCATAGCCTCTTCATATACATCTGAACTAGAATTGCTGTTTCCAGATGGCGGGTCCTCATCAACTCCAGGTTCATTCAGTTTTACCTTCTCATGTGCTGAACCACAAACCTTATTTTCTCCCTGATTATGAGGTATTTCTTCCGTCTTGCATAGTATACTACATTCTAAAAAAGCATCAGACCCTTCCTCCTGGAAATCGTTGTTTGCATCACAATATCGACCTGAGGGAGTTTGAACAGCATCGGTATCTTGACGAGAATCAGTGGGTTTAGATCCATGTTTGGAAGGGATTATTAAGGACAAATATGAAGACAGTGATTTTCTTCCTTTCGACGGCCTAACCTACATAATTAAAACCATGTCACAAGCCAACATGGAATCAAATTCACAAATGAATCTGTCGAAGAAAAGGAGATAAGGCATGAAGATCAAAACCTCTAATCATATACGAGTTTCGCCTATCAAGCAGTTATAGAGCTCAATATTAGGGGATGGAGGAACTGAAGTAACTAAGCCTAAGCCATATACTAGCAACTTGTAGGTTACAATTCACAAAACCTTTGATTCTGTTTATCTCAGCCTCAGGCCTATTACCATTTCAAGCACCCAAGCCAATGCAATTTTGTATGGGAAAAAAAAAAAACCCCAAAAAACTACAAAATGTGAATCAAATACCAAGAACACTTCGAGAAACGCAAGGCCTTAAATGCCTCAAACATAATTCCTCCTGAGTCATATATCTCGTTTCCTATGAATACTTGGCCCCATAACAACATTAATACTAAAGAATACCCAGACATTGTGGTCTGTGGCAGCCCTTCTGCAAAGCCCTAGATGAAATCATTAATCCCATTTTCAAATAACTCACAAAACGCCGAATGCCAAATCGCACAATCTCTATAGAGCATACAAAACCTTCCAGCATATCATTCAATCACAAACAATCGCACAAACAAGCTATGAAACAGAAGAGAAAAACGAAGAACCTGAGTATGAGGATCAGGCGGCAGTGATTTAGAAGGATCCGAGCTAGTGGAATAGGAGAAGAGGCTGGAGAACCTCCCGTAGAATTTCTCCCTCAACGCATGCATTTTTGGTCAAACAAAAAATATCAAAAATGAAAAAAGGGTAATCGATTGAACTTTGAAGCTGGGGTTTCTTCGACCTTCAAGCTTGTGTGTGTTGTTCAAGCTTTGGGTATGGATTCCCCATGTTTGAAGAAACGAAGAAGAAATAGAAGGAAGCGAAGGCGGGCGGTGGAAGAGACAGAGGGATGGCGTGTGGTAATGAATCACTCCCGAAACCGCAATCGGTTGCAGAAGACAGAAAGGAACTGATAAATTATGGAAGGAGGAGACGAGAGATTCTCTGTCAAAAGATTTTCACACTCGGCGTTTCGCGCTGTTTTTGAAACGTCTTTGCCATTTCGCTTTCGCATATTCCACTTTAGGATCCTCAAATTATCATTTTTATATTTAGTACATTTTCCAACTTAAAATGGTTTTAAAAAAATAAAAACAAAAAACTTTAATTTTATAATATAAATTAAATCTTACATTTTATATATATATATATACTCGCTGGCCACCACTCTGGCTCTAATACCATTTGTAACAGCTCAAATTAGCTTAAACCTACTACTACAATATAACCAGCTTAAACCTACTACTACAATATATTTTTCACTTGGTGTCTGGCTGGCTCTGATATCATTTGTAACAACTCAAACATACTACTACAAGATATTTTCCATTCGGAATCTGGGTCTAGTGTCATTTGTAACAACTCAAACCTACTACTACAAGATATTTTCCACTTGGTGTCTGACTCTGATACCATTTGTAACAACTCAAATTTACTAGTACAATATATTTTCCATTTGGTATCTGGTTCTGGTACCATTTGTAACAACTCAAATCTACTAGTACAAGATATTTTCTATTTGGTATCTGGTTCTGGTACCATTTGTAACAACTCAAACCTACTACTACAAGATATTTTCCACTCGGTGTCTAGCTCTGATACCATTTGTAACAGCTTAAACCTACTACTACAAGATATTTTCCGTTTTTTTGTCCATTATGTATCGTCGTCGACCTCACGGTTTTAAAACAGGTAAGGAGAGGTTTCTATACCCTTATAAAAAATGTTTCGCTCACATATCCAACCGATGTAGATTATCACAATACCAAAAATGGACAATATCTGCCCGTGGTGAACTTGAGCTGTTACAATAAATACATATATATATATATATATATATATATATATATATATATATATATAATGTTCATATACACAGATAATACTCTACTCGTGTTACCATATAAATAAAATTATTATGTTCGAAAAATTCCAACAAAGTAGTAAGAAAAATAACCATATAATTAAATATATATTTATTTGATTATCGCGTAATTTAATTTATTTTTGGCACAAAATGCGTGAAGAGGCGAATCTTTAGTATTTTTCATGGGCCAATAGGGCCCACTAAAATATGGGCCTACTTCGGGCTGGATCTGAGCTGGCTGTTCGAACATTTTCGACCATTGGAATAAAACTAAAGAATTGTTCGCAAAACCATTGATCAATCATTTCGAAAGCAGTTTTTTGTTCATACTTTTCAAATTTTCTACAAATAATTATGCCCCCATGATTCATAAAAAACGACTCCAATCATTTTCGGTGAAAAAGAAGCAATGACGATATCGAGAAAATAAGTATATGCTAACTTCATCCCAGCAGCCACAGTATTATAAAGGAGGCAGGCGTTATCCAAAATGATCATGCATAAAACGTATGTAAGCAACTTCTTTTTGTTTAAGCTTGTCGCACGTAAGATCTAACTCATGACCATGACACTCGTTTATAGGTCAATCTGATCGTAAGTTAGTGGATAGAATGTCAATTATAGGAAAAAAATAACTCGATAAGCCCACCTCAGTATTTAATTGTTAAACCGATCCACAACACTTACTAGTTATCAACTAAGCTTCAAACCCACCTTGGTATTTAACTATTAAACTGATCTTCAAGCCCACCTCGATCCACAATCATTGGTGGACATCCACTGATCTTCAAGCCTACCTCGATATTTAACTATTAAATCGATACACAACAGTTACTAGGTATCCACTAATCTTCAAGTTCACCTCGACATTTAACTATTAAACCGATCCACAACAGTTACTAGGCGTCCACTAATCTTCGAGCCCACCTCAATATTTAACTATTAAACCGATCCACAACATTAACTAAGTATCCACTAATCTTCAAGCTCATCTCGGTATTTAACTATTAAACCGATCTGCAACCGTTATTAGGTATCCACTAATCTTGAATGCACATGCAAATAAAATATTAATATCGTTTTAGGATTAAACTCATTTAATCACATGGAATTTGGCATAACATGGTACAAATGTAACAAACAATGCTTAAAATAATGGAAATCACTACTCTTCCTTTAACAAACACCCAGAATTCTGTATTTTTAATTCTACATTTTGTTCTCATTCTCCATGGAGACCTTAAAACTTCCGTACTTTAATGGGGTTTGGGTTCACCATTTCAGTATCTCAATAAAAATGACATTTCCCCCCAACCTTTTCCTTCTCCCCAAGTTTCAGTTTCTGAGTGGGGACTGAAGAGGAAAAAGATTCCCCTCTCTCTCATCTGCACATTTTAGAGAGAGAGAGAGAGAGAGAGGTAGGCTTTGAAATGGACTAACCATCCATTTTTCTTCAGATTCAACCAAAACCCATCTCTCAAATCCGAGAAATGTTCCAATGAAATCGAAATCTTCCCATGATTTGAGCCATTAAAGATGAAATCCCAGATGTATTCTTACTCCAAACCCTTCTTGTTCTTCTTGTTCTTCCTTGTATTCCTTGTTTATGTTGCTTGTTTGGTTGAATCTGGTTCTGATTACACCACTTTGGTCTACAAGGGCTGCGCCAAACAAGGATTCTCAGATCCAAATGGCGTTTATTCACAAGCCCTTGCTGCTCTGTTTGGCTCTTTAGTTTCACAATCTGCCAAAGGTTCAAAGTTTTACAAAACCACTTCCGGCACCGCCGGAACTGCCATCACTGGCCTCTTCCAGTGTCGAGGGGACCTCAGGAACTCTGATTGCTATAACTGTGTAAGTAAGCTCCCGGAATTGGCTGATAGTCTGTGCGGCAGAACCATTGCCGCTAGAGTTCAGCTGTCGGGCTGCTATTTGGTGTATGAGTTTCCTGGGTTTACTCAGATTTCAGGGTTTGAAATGCTGTATAAAACTTGTGGGGCTACGAACATTGCTGGAAGTGGGTTTGAGGAGAGGAGGGACACGGGTTTGTCTGTGTTGGAGAATGGCGTGGTGAGTGGCCATGGATTTTACACTACTAACTATCAATCTCTGTATGTGTTGGCGCAATGTGAGGGAGATTTGGGGGATTCGGATTGTGGAGAGTGTGTGAAGCATGCTGTCCAGAGAGCTCAGGTTGAATGTGGGAGCTCAATTTCAGGGCAAGTTTATTTGTATAGGTGCTTCATCAGCTACAGTTACTACCCAAATGGGGTTCCTACGAGATCGTCCACTCCCTCGTCTTCTTCTTCTTCATCATATTCTTCATCTCCATCAGGTAAAAACCCAGAAACTCCCCATCTGACTCTATAAATCTCAAACTAAGCACAGGTTTCTGCACCTCATTATTCTAGGAATCTACTTATGAGGATGGTTGGTGGGAGTCTCACATTGGCTAATTAGGGGGAGGCTGTTCGAGGGCTTCATAGGTCTTAGAGGAGGCTCTATGACATACTTTGTTCGATGAGAGGATTGTTGAGAAAGAGTCTTACATTGTCTAATTAAGGGTCGATCATGAATCTATAAATAAGGAATACTATCTCCATTGGTATAAGGCTTTTTGGGAACCAAAAGTAAATCCACGAGAGCTTATGCTCAAAGTGGACAATATTAGAACATTGCGGAGAGTCGTGATTCCTAACCATTCAAACAGAGACTAGATAAACTTATACCACCAAAGCTAGAAACATTCCCCGAAGGAGCTCATTCTCATTACTGATAAAAGAGGGCATTGAGTTTTGTTTTCTTCTCATTTTTTGAAACTGAACTAAACTTGTTACGGTAGACTTTTCTGCAACTGTGGTAATATGAAAGGTTACATTTGGTGTTAGGGATGGGGCAAAACACAGGGAAGACAGTGGCAGTGATATTAGGAGGAGCAGCAGGAGTGGGATTTGTGGTCATGTTCTTGCTTTTCATCAGAGGTTTGAAGAAGAAACATGATGGTATGCATCAAAACATGAGTTTGATTCAATTTTGTGCCGTTTTTGCTCGCAAAACTTCCATTGATTCATTGACTTCATCTTCTATCTGCAGATTATTGATACAGGGGAAAGAGTGAATGTTCTACTGAGGTTTGAAAAAGAATCAAATCCCTTTGATCTCCTTTTGCTTTTGTTTTAGAAAGATAATGTGTTCTTGTGGGGACTTGGATTTTTTTGGGTTGAAAAAGACTGTTCATTCCACTGGGGTCAGAAGCTTTTCCTGAGAAGAGAACAAGGAATCAATGCATGGAAGGAATGATACAAAAAAAAAAAAGAAAAATCAAAACTGAAGGAGAAGTGAAGAATGTTCTTTCTTTTTTTTTCTTTTTTTTTTTTGGTGTATGTTATATATATTTTTTATTTAAAAAATATATAATTATTGCTTCCTTTTCAGCCATGTGGGTGTTTTGTCTCTTTTCTCTCATCTCCAGAATCTGGTTTTCTCTTCCTAACTCAAATCTTATAGTTTTTTTTATTTAAAAAAAGCTGCTACCTTTAGGATTTCATCTCCATACCATCACTAGGAACTTTTGACTACTTGGTCGAGCTATAAAGAGTTAATATTTCTATTATATTTAATAAATTAGTGAATTTTTAACACCTTAAAAAAAAGATGCAACATTGAAGACCTGGGAAATTAGAGCATGTACAATCATTGTTTATGCTTCGGTTCAGAATATTTCCAAACAAGCTCAAAACTACAAATTTGAAACTTTTTTTTTTAAAAGGTTCGTATAAACTTCTGGAGAAATCAGAGCTATCCTTAGCAGAAACCCAATTGAAAAAAAAAATGCATACCTCAAAATCGGCCCATTACATTTGACAAGCGAGCAAATTTCTCCAATTCTGCACAAACTTCAAAACAGAGGCATAAAAAAGACTAGAAATTGCTTAAGGTAGGAGGAAAGGGAAACAGCAGCACATCATAATTCTGCTAGAACAAACTGGTTTCACTGTTCTCAGTCAGTGAACATGTATGGATTGTCAGAATTGAACAAAGAAATATGGTCCCATCCCATGTTCAGACAATTCAGAGATGCTATAATTTCAGAAAGTCAATGTTGTTTGAAATCGGGTTTCAAATTACAAAAGTTTGCAGATAAACCAACAAAATCATATATAGAAAGTAGCACCCAACAGATAGAACTGATAAACATATTAAGCAATGGAAGTGGCAATCAGAGACTAAGTATGAAACAAACAAATAGGAAGAATTGGTTGTAGAGTAACCCAGTAAGGAGAGGATTTGAAAAGCTGTTCTGTTAATTTTGAGCCAAATTCTAACAAAAAGAACTCAACAGCTTGTCTGAGGGAAAATAATGACTCCAAACTCAATCATCCTAATGAACTTTATTTCTTAGGAACCTGAAAATGAGAACATAAGAACATACTAAATCTGGCCAATCAATCTGTAGCTCCATTTTATGGATGCAACATCTAACAAGATCCACAACGCCAGTTCATGAAAGACGAATAATGAAGCAAAACAGTCAATTGGTAGAGCATGAAAAAAATTATGTTTATTTTCTGCTGATTTCTGAGCATCAAGCAATTTCTCACAGGAAACAAACATAAAATAAGTTTACAACAGCTATCAAGAGTTTTATGAGAAGAAAATTCAATTGATTCTGAATTCCATTCATATAATTTTGCAACACAACTCTAACTCTCTAAAACCTCAAGTCTCTAAACCCACTCAAAGGAAAAGAGGAACGGCATTGTACGCCATCCACATTCCACAATCAAATTCCATCCAAAACCCATAAAAAACCCTAAACAGCAACAACATCATCGAGTAGCCTTAACCTGAATCCATCAAGTAAATCATTTAGGAGCAGCAGTGGCCGGAGTACCAAGTAGACTCGCCTGCTGCATCTCGAGCTCATTGAACTGCTGCTCGCGATCCATCTCAATGATGAGCGGCACCACCAAAATGAGAAAAGTCGTCCCTGCAATCCACGCAGCTTTACCAGTACTACGGAGGAGTTTTTGGGTAACGAAGGCAGCGTCGGAAGCTGTGCTCTTCGCCCGCCGGACGATTTGGGAATCAGAGACGGAGCGAGAAACCCTAGATAGAACGCCTAAATTCTCATCGCCATCGGTAATAGAAGGCCGCTTATTACCCCGAGACGCCATGAAAGGATACCGAACAGGAATTTGAAGCAGTGGAAGGAAGAATCGATGTGATCTAATCGATACACTGATCGCCTTCTCAACAGAGAGAGCTGAAAAAATTGAAACCACAAATGAATTTAGGGTTTTGGATGAATGTCAGAAAAATTTGGGAAAATCTCTTATTTCTACAAGAAGCCCAATTTCAAACTTGATCGGCCCATTACACAATTAAATTTTTTTTGTCTAAATTAATTTTTAAAAATAAAATTACAAAAATACCCTTTATTTTGATTTGGGACGTAAATGATTAATACTTATATTTAAAATATACCCTCAGAAAATCTTATTAATATCTCCAAAATATTTTAAAAACTTCGGTAGTAATATTAAAAATAGTAAGAAACTTTCAAAAATAATATTAAAAATAAAAATAATCTACGAGATGTCGACCGTTTTCTCTATATATTTACGACAATTTTTTTATTTTTTAATGAATATTTTTTAAACATAATATTATTTTTTTAAAAAAGTTGAAAGGTATTAATATTTTTTTTTTAAGTTTTAAAAATATTTTTGAAACCTTCCCATAAAAAGCAAAGGGTATTTTTAAAATAAAATATTTATTTAATCAATTAATTTTGTCAAATTTTAAATAAATTTAATTTTATAAATTATTATAAATTATTTATTCTCGATAACATTTTTAACCTTTGGAATGAAATGAAAAAATAAATAAATATTTTACACAAAAAAAAAAAAAAGAGTAAAAATTACAAAATAATTGGAATTCATAAGACCAATCAAAATGTGCCACGTCAGCCTCCAAATTTAGTTAATATCACTGTAAATTTGACTAAAAATAAAACGAAATCCTCCGTTCTTGTCGGCCCTCCCCTGCTTTTGGTTTCTACTTCCCTAACAAAACAGGGGAGGTTATCACAAATTCCTTCCTTTCCTTCCTCTTTTTCGGATTCTCCCCTTTAATGCTCTCCCCTCCACCCTCCTCCCCCTCGCCGGCGCCGTTGAGCCGGTCCCACCACTCTCCGACGTCGATCTAGCCACTTTCCCCAACGCCCAACCCTTCCGAACCATGTCGATATTGAACCCATTTCAGCTTCTAGAGCTGAATCTAATTTCCGCTCAGGATTTGGCACCGGTGTCTCGTTCGATGCGAACCTACGCCATCGCCTGGGTTCATCCTGACCGGAAACTCTCTACCCGTGTCGACACTCACGGCCACAACAACCCAACGTGGAACGACAAGTTCGTGTTCCGCGTTGACGACGAGTTCTTACATTCCGACACATCGGCGGTGATGATTGAAATCTACGCCTTGCATTGGTTTAAAGACATTCATGTTGGGACTGTTCGGATTCTTGTTGGGAATCTCTTCCCTACTCCGCCGCGATTAAACCAGTTTAGTCAGCAGCCGCAAGTCGGGATGCGGTTTGTTGCTTTACAGGTCCGGCGGCAGTCCGGGAGGCCGNATCCACATCGGAGATGATAACAAACAATTCCTGGATAACATCGGTTGGAGATGTTGGACCCATCGAGGAAATGGACTGTGGACCCCACATCGTTTGGAGATGTTGGACCCATCGAGGAAATGGACTGTGGACCCCACATTAGTTGGAGATGGTGGACCCACCGAAGAAATGGACGGTAAACCCCACATCTGTTGGAGAACATAACTAAACATTCCTAGATCCACATCGGAGATGATAACAAACAATTCCTGGATAACATCGGTTGGAGATGTTGGACCCATCGAGGAAATGGACTGTGGACCCCACATCGTTTGGAGATGTTGGACCCATCGAGGAAATGGACTGTGGACCCCACATTAGTTGGAGATGGTGGACCCACCGAAGAAATGGACGGTAAACCCCACATCTGTTGGAGAACATAACTAAACATTCCTAGATCCACATCGGAGATGATAACAAACAATTCCTGGATAACATCGGTTGGAGATGTTGGACCCATCGAGGAAATGGACTGTGGACCCCACATCGTTTGGAGATGTTGGACCCATCGAGGAAATGGACTGTGGACCCCACATTAGTTGGAGATGGTGGACCCACCGAAGAAATGGACGGTAAACCCCACATCTGTTGGAGAACATAACTAAACATTCCTAGATCCACATCGGAGATGATAACAAACAATTCCTGGATAACATCGGTTGGAGATGTTGGACCCATCGAGGAAATGGACTGTGGACCCCACATCGTTTGGAGATGTTGGACCCATCGAGGAAATGGACTGTGGACCCCACATTAGTTGGAGATGGTGGACCCACCGAAGAAATGGACGGTAAACCCCACATCTGTTGGAGAACATAACTAAACATTCCTAGATCCACATCGGAGATGATAACAAACAATTCCTGGATAACATCGGTTGGAGATGTTGGACCCATCGAGGAAATGGACTGTGGACCCCACATCGTTTGGAGATGTTGGACCCATCGAGGAAATGGACTGTGGACCCCACATTAGTTGGAGATGGTGGACCCACCGAAGAAATGGACGGTAAACCCCACATCTGTTGGAGAACATAACTAAACATTCCTAGATCCACATCGGAGATGATAACAAACAATTCCTGGATAACATCGGTTGGAGATGTTGGACCCATCGAGGAAATGGACTGTGGACCCCACATCGTTTGGAGATGTTGGACCCATCGAGGAAATGGACTGTGGACCCCACATTAGTTGGAGATGGTGGACCCACCGAAGAAATGGACGGTAAACCCCACATCTGTTGGAGAACATAACTAAACATTCCTAGATCCACATCGGAGATGATAACAAACAATTCCTGGATAACATCGGTTGGAGATGTTGGACCCATCGAGGAAATGGACTGTGGACCCCACATCGTTTGGAGATGTTGGACCCATCGAGGAAATGGACTGTGGACCCCACATTAGTTGGAGATGGTGGACCCACCGAAGAAATGGACGGTAAACCCCACATCTGTTGGAGAACATAACTAAACATTCCTAGATCCACATCGGAGATGATAACAAACAATTCCTGGATAACATCGGTTGGAGATGTTGGACCCATCGAGGAAATGGACTGTGGACCCCACATCGTTTGGAGATGTTGGACCCATCGAGGAAATGGACTGTGGACCCCACATTAGTTGGAGATGGTGGACCCACCGAAGAAATGGACGGTAAACCCCACATCTGTTGGAGAACATAACTAAACATTCCTAGATCCACATCGGAGATGATAACAAACAATTCCTGGATAACATCGGTTGGAGATGTTGGACCCATCGAGGAAATGGACTGTGGACCCCACATCGTTTGGAGATGTTGGACCCATCGAGGAAATGGACTGTGGACCCCACATTAGTTGGAGATGGTGGACCCACCGAAGAAATGGACGGTAAACCCCACATCTGTTGGAGAACATAACTAAACATTCCTAGATCCACATCGGAGATGATAACAAACAATTCCTGGATAACATCGGTTGGAGATGTTGGACCCATCGAGGAAATGGACTGTGGACCCCACATCGTTTGGAGATGTTGGACCCATCGAGGAAATGGACTGTGGACCCCACATTAGTTGGAGATGGTGGACCCACCGAAGAAATGGACGGTAAACCCCACATCTGTTGGAGAACATAACTAAACATTCCTAGATCCACATCGGAGATGATAACAAACAATTCCTGGATAACATCGGTTGGAGATGTTGGACCCATCGAGGAAATGGACTGTGGACCCCACATCGTTTGGAGATGTTGGACCCATCGAGGAAATGGACTGTGGACCCCACATTAGTTGGAGATGGTGGACCCACCGAAGAAATGGACGGTAAACCCCACATCTGTTGGAGAACATAACTAAACATTCCTAGATCCACATCGGAGATGATAACAAACAATTCTTGGATAGATCCACATCGAAGAGGATAACAAACCATTCCTAGATTCATATCGATTGGAGAGGAACGAAATATTTGAACCCGGGACAATTATTTAGTTTTTTTTAGGGCACTCTTTTGTTTTTAAAATCATTAATATTATTCCACTTGATCCCTACCAATATAATGTCTTAGGTCAATAAGACAAAGGACCCCTGTTTGGAGGGTCACAGGCCCGAGGTACGAGGAAATCATGCAGCAAAATAAGGCTGTCTCTAAAATTCCATATAAATTTAAATCCCATTTTCCATATTATT
Source organism: Cucurbita pepo subsp. pepo (assembly GCF_002806865.2). Taxonomy (NCBI): domain Eukaryota; kingdom Viridiplantae; phylum Streptophyta; class Magnoliopsida; order Cucurbitales; family Cucurbitaceae; genus Cucurbita; species Cucurbita pepo. The sequence goes on along the minus strand of NC_036649.1, from coordinate 747,685 downwards.
TTATATTTTTTAAGGAAAATTCATTAAAAGCAATCATATTTATCGATAAACCGACCAATTTTGACTATCCAACTCAAACTATAAGAGTTCGACTCAGTTAGTTTTCTTTTCCAGTTTGAGTTCAGTTGACGGTTTGACATATTGTTAGTATGTCAACGCCACTAACCTGAAAATAGAATTACAACTCAACACAACTTAAAGTTTACTTTCGCTAATAATAACAGGCAGTAATTTATGTTTTTTTTTTCTTTTTTTTTAATTTTTAAATTTCACTTTGCATGCTTATGGTTATTACTATGGTATAGGTGGTATAGGTAAAAAAAGGTGAATTTACTTTAATTTCTATGAAATTACGACAGTTAAATTTTTTTTATAATTATGGTCAAATATATTGTAATAATAAAAGCGAAAAATACTCCAAACACACTTTTCCCATATTCATGCTTTGTCGGTAGCAATCAACAGAGATTAAAAATTATAAATAAATCTAATTACTATTTATTAAAATAATTAAATTATGACTAATATAAAACGAGTATTAAATTTTATATTTATATGTAATAACAGTATTTTAATTTATATCAAATAGATATTAAAAATTTTAAAATATATAATAAATTTTTTAATTTTTAATTATTTTTTAATTTTAGAAGAGAGTAAATAATGGCGATTTTTTTAATTAAAAAAAAAAAGTGTCAAATGAAAGAGGGAAAAGTGGTGCCACCTGTCTACTTTCTAATACTGTCGGCTGACGTGGCCTCCAGGGAAGCAGTCGCCCACGTGATTGGCCCCCACCTGTCCCCTGCTTTTCCTCCATTTACCAACTATTTTTCCTCCCAAGTTAAATTATAAATTTAATTTTATAAATAAAAAAAAATGTTAAATTACCCATTTAGGTGATAAACTTTTAAATGTAATTAATATATATTTTTTTTGTTATTTTGTGTTTTATGTATCTTTAACTGAATTCTAATTTTAAAAAAAATTAATTAATGAATATATAATTTTAATTTTATTCTAATCTAGTAAATTCATTATAAATAAACACAAAATTAATTTTTTTTGTTAGCGTTTAATAAATAAATAAATAATTAATTAACTTATAAATAGTTTATTCTTTTATTTATCAAATGAAAATAATTTAAATAACCATTTACCATAACAGCTGTCCAATTAAAATTTAAAAAAATAGCTTTAAAAACAAAAGAAATAATTTTTATTTTAAAGGGTATTTAAATGAAATTATTTTGGACATCTAACTTTAATATTATTATAATTATTTGTCTTTAAAATAGTAGACAGCATAAAGGTATAAAGCAAAGAAGAATAAAGTACAAATAATTAAAATATGCCTTTTTACTGCTAAAAAGAAAAACATTTTTTAAGACCTTAATTATTACTATAATTAATATTAATTACAATGAAATGTGTGTCATTAAAATATATATATATTTATTTATTTATTTATTTTCTATTTTGAATAGGGTTTTACGATAAAAATACATATTCAAACCTAAAGTCGAGCGTTACAATACTACGAGTATTCAAGATTTTAAAACGTTGTTCACTTAATAGGGGTTTCCACACCCTTATAAGGAATGTTCCGTTTTCCATTCTAACCGATGTGTGATCTCACAATCCACCTTCTTTGAGGCTTGGAGTCTTTGCTGGCACACCGCCTAATGTCTTGCTCTGATACAATTTGTAACCGTTCAATCCCACTACTAGCAAATATTGTTCGCTTTTGTTCGTTACGTAGCGCCGTCAATTTCATGATTTTAAAACGCGTATACGAGAGAGAGGTTACCACACTCTGATGAGAAATGATTCGTTTCCCACTCTAACAAATCTCTAACAAATCTAAATAGTCCTTTTTTTCGTTATCTTATTAAAAAAATGAAATGATTTAGCATGATACTAATTAAGACCAAAAGCCTATAAAAAATGAGACAAACTCCAATTATATCTAATTATACACCAAATTTAATTATTATAGAAAAAAAAAAAAAGAGATTACAATAAGAACCACACCCATTTTAAAATTTTTGTTTATTTATTTTTTTCGATAAAGGAGTTAATAACCTACCAGGTCGGGATTCGAATCTCAGATTCGAGGTATTTTTGAAAGTTTAAGAGTATTATTGAAATTTTTGGTCGATTCGAGGTATTGCACTTGATACTCTTCTAAAGTGCTAAGTTATGCTCGATGTATTCACTATATAAATATATTAATATGCATACTCGAGGGTTCGATATTGTTAAATAAGCATATTCATTTGATTCTATCGAGACTTGAACTCGGATGGATAAAATGAAAATTTTAAAATTAATTATTGGAATATAAAGATTAAATGAAATGTTTTGTTATTAATTAATGGGTTTGTTAGAATAAAGGAATATGATTGTTGTCGGGGAAAAGAGGAAGCATGGATTACTGGTATGAGTGGTAGGCGCACCACCAGACATCCTGACCCCATCGCTTCTTCTCTCTGTGCTCTGTTTTTCATCCTTTCCTCTGTTTTTCAATACCTTCTTAATCCCCTCGCCTTCTTCCATTCTCTGTAACCGTCCCTCTCTAATTCGTTGTTTCTTCGATGGAATGTACTTTGGGCCTTTTCCGCACTTCTGGCGTTGGTGGGTCTGTTTCTGGGTCCGCCATTAACGATCCAAATGAGTCTAGAATGGAGATTTGTGAGAGAGATTTTGTGGGTAAGATTCCGATTGAGCCATCTCCTTGTCCTGCCTCCTCTGGCCTTGAATTGGGCCTTGGTTTAGCCGTTGGCGGCTGCGGGAAGGTTAGCGGTGGTACTTGGGGTGAGCGTGGTCGGATTTTGACTGCTCGGGATTTCCCTGTTCTTGGTGGCTCTTCTGTTTCTTCTTGTTCTTCCTCTTCTTGCTTCCATGGAAGAGAGGGTAATGGTTCTGTTGCTGTTTCTGGGACTAAACGAGCTGCTGATTCTGCTCCTAATGATGGAGGATCCCCCACTGCTCTCAAGTTAGTTCTGGTTATCCCCTTTTGTTTGTTCTTATAGCTACAAATTTACTGAAATTAAGATTGTTGTAAGGGAGCCCGATGTTGGCTAATTTAGGTAACGATCATGGGTTTATAAGTGAGGAATGCGTCTCCATTGGCATGAGACTTTTTGGGAAGTCCAAAGCATGAGAGCTTATGCTCAAAGTGGACAATATCATGCCATTGTGGAGGTTTGTGATTCTTAACATAGTATTAGAGTCATGCCCTTAACTTAGACATGTTAATAGAATCCTCAAGTGTCGAACAAAGAAATTGCTAGTCTCGAAAGTGTAGTCAAAAGTGACTCATGTATCGAACAAAGGGTGTACTTTGTTCGAGTGCTCTAGAGAAAGGAGTCGAGCCTCAATTAAGGGGAGGTTGTTCGAGGGCTACATAGACCTCAGGGAAGGCTCTATGGTGTACTTTGTTCGAGGGGAGGATTGTTAAGAATGATTAGGAATAGATATGCAATAGTATGAGGAATTTTTGGGGAAACCAAAAGCAAAAACATGAGAGCTATTGCTCAAAGTGGACAATATCATGCCATTGTAGAGGTTCGTGATTTCTAACATGGTATCTAACTTAGCCATGTCAATAGAATTCTCAAGTGTCAAACAAAGAAATTGCTAGCCTCGAAGGTGTAGTCAAGAGTGACTCATGTGTCGAACAAATGGTGTACTTTGAGCTCTAGAGAAAGGAGTCGAGTCTCGATTAAGGGGAGACTCTTTGAGAGCTACATAGACCTCAGGAGAGGCTCTATCGTGTACTTTGTTCGAGGGGAGATTGTTGAGGATGGTTAGGAATATATCGCTATTGGTATGAGGTATTTTGGAGAAACCAAAAACAAAACCACGAGAGCTTATGCTCAAAGTGGACAATATCATACCATTGTGAAGAGTCGTGATTCCTAACCGAAAAAACGATGGATTAATTTAGACTTTTGAGTCGTTTTCTGTTTTCTGATGAGCTTGTTGTAAATCTTTGTTTGAAAATTGAAGCAGTCAGGTTGTGGGATGGCCACCCATTAGGACATACAGGATGAACAGCTTGGTGAACCAAGCAAAGACAGCCAGGGCTGAGGAAGATGAGCAGTCCAAGGACAACAAAACATGTGATGTTGATGGAAAAGGGCACCTAGGATTTGTCAAAGTGAATGTCGATGGGGTTGTCATAGGGAGGAAAGTGGATATCAATGCCCATTCTTGCTATGAGACCTTGGCCCTTATGCTGGAGGACATGTTCTTCAAGTCCAATGGTTAGCTCTTGAAATTTCCAGGAACAAATATCTTCATTTTTTGCTTTGATTTATTTGTATTGTCATGCTGTTCTTCAGGGAAAAGTGGAGACAAAGAACAAGGACAGAAACTGTCTAAGCTTTTGGATGGATCCTCTGAGTTTGTGCTTACATATGAAGATAGAGAGGGGGATTGGATGCTTGTTGGAGATGTCCCTTGGAGGTATGTTTCTTTGTAGTCTAGATCTAATATCTATGTCGGGTTATGATCAGCTATATCGATGCCCGGATGCACGGTTTTGACTCTTGGTTCTAAAAGCTGAGCTAGTTTGATGAAAATTGGCATGCTTAGTTCCCTTTAGTTCATGGAGTTTAGTCTATTATGTCTTACGAACGAGGAAGATAACTTACTAAACGGTTCGAGATTTGAGAGGAACGTTTATGTATCTGATCTCAATTGTCTAGATCAATGTATTGTTGGCTCTTGTTTCTTAAGTCTTGCTATGTTTTAAACATTTGAACTGTGTCTCTGTGATGTCCCACATTGGTTGGGGAGGAGAACAAAACATCCTTTATAACGGTGTGGAAACCTTCCCCTAACATACGCGTTTTAAAGCTTTGAGGGAAAGCTCAAAGAGGACAATATATGCTAGCCGTGGGTCTGGGTTGTTACAATCCCACTTTTACGTTGTTCTTACCATATGTTCATGATTAGGATGTTTTTGAGCTCTGTTCGAAGGCTTCGCATAATGAGGACGTCTGAAGCCAAAGGACTAGGTATTCAATAAGCTCTTCCTGCACTCGATTTCCTATCTTGTGCTCGTTTTACATGTTTCCTAAATCTAGCTTCATTGCAGCACCAAGATCTCAAGACAAGAAAGCGAAACAAAGGAGCAAGCCTATCTGAAAACCGCTACTATATGGCTCGGCTCGGGTACGTCCTAGATATACCCAAACGTGAAAAATGCACAGTTTGACTAGAGAAAAGAAGTAGAAAAGAGAATGAGAAATGGATTGCTGTGGTTTTTTGTTTCTTTGTTGGCTTTAGTTTTGGTGTTTTGGGGTTTTGTTTTGGGAGGTTTGATAGGCCATATGATTTTACCATACAAAAGTGTATACTTTGGGTGGATGCTTTCTCATACTGTACATAAGGGAACAACACTTTGATTGATATCTATGGAGCTTTGTTTGTTGCAATCTGCTGCTAAATGAGAAGTTTGTGGCTTTCAAGTTATTATCGTTAATAAATTTTGTTTCGTTTTGCTGGTTGATATGTAATTGTTGGTGATTGGCGGTTACGGGCGGTGTGTATAAGGGCCTAGGTACATGTACACCACTAGCTGAGACGGGCGGTGTGTATAAGGGCTTGGGTACATACTCACGACGACACGCTCATATGTGATTTCAATGATTTCAACTTTATGTTCTAAGTTGTAGAGAACAATTAGAACAGAGACCATGTTTATGGATTCGCTCCACCTTACAACCTTAATTTCCATTGTCCAGCCCATAAGGGCACCTTACAACCTTAATTTCCATTGTAATTGTCATTGTAACATGCATGTTGTCCGGCCTATAAGGGCCATGCATACTTGATACCTTAATTTTCATTGTAATTGTCATTGTAGCATGCATGTTGTCCGGCCCATAAGGGCCATGCGTACTTGATGTCAATCTCCAATCAGTATGATTGGAGACGATGAAAACAAAAGAAAAAGGAGTTAAATCAGTTGCCAATATGATCTTTAATGAGGTGCAGGGGATGCAGCATCTCGAGACCCCATGTCCTCTCTTTCCTGCCCGCAACCGAAGAAGTTGGCTTTGCCAACACAACATTAGGATCGTCCTCTTCATTCTAAGCTGACTCTAGCCTCGGATTGGCTCCAAAAAAATCACACTATCTCTTTGTTAAAGTGAATAATTGGAAAATCAAATTCTAAGACGAAGGGATCGTATAATTTGAGCCTTTTTTTTTCATGCTTTTCTCAGAGGTCTAGAGAAAGCTGCAATGATTATCAATTAATATATTCATTAAGACGGAGGCTTGAATCATACTTAAGCTAGAAGTTATCATCGGATCAATCTCGTGATGAAGAGATGTCTTTTCCAATTTTTCACTAAGAAAATAAGGGATAATAAGTGAGCGTTTGAATGAAGGGTTAGCTCTTTCGATCCAATTGACACCGACACGTTTCTACATTTAAAATAGTAAAAAAATGCAAAAAATTATATTTTATTCTAAAAAAAATTCGTCAGAGGAAATTTCAGCAAAAATTTATCAGAGTTGAAGCAATTCTGCAGCTCTCCCTGTTCCTCTTCATTTGAGTACTGAAGACCTTGAAGGAAAGAACAAGATCAAATTCTGGTTCAATATTTTACACACTAACCGTCGTCTCGAGCAACTCGACGAATTATACGTACCCGTTGAACAAAATCATCAGCTTTTGGCATTCAGTTTCTCAAGGAGGATCTTATTTAGAAGCCCAGGATTTGCTTTTCCTTTGGATGCTTTCATTACCTGAAAAAGGAGATTATTGTTTAAATACGTGAGCGAGGAAGAACACGAACGAGCAAGGGCAGATTTATGATCGTGATAAATTAAGTTTCGACTAGGATTCGCCTTCACCTGGCCAGCAAAAAAGCCTTGCAGCTTGGTTTTGCCACCGCGATATTGCTCGAGCTGCTTCGGATTCTCTGTCAATACCTTTTCCACCATTCTTTCTATCTCAGCAGGATCTGCAATCTGCCATTTACAGAACAGCCAGAAACGATGATCCTTTCGGTTTGTTATTCGTATCCTAGTGTCGTTATCAAGTAAAACTATGAACCAGATATCCATTGCCTTCATTCCTTTTAACAATTAGTCTAAGATATTCTAGTCCAAGGCTCAATCTTGTTATTGAATTACATAAACCTTGCTGAGGTTACTATGCTAGTATATCTTTTGAGAGAAACCGAGCAGCAGTATACCATTGTTAAAAGCAAAAATTGATGAACTAATTTCATTGAGCAATGCTACACAACATGAATTATTCTCGAGTGGAAGTAAAAGTCTAAAAAACAATCAATTTAGCCACACGATGAGGCAAGCTCAAGTAACGATAACATGAAAGATACTTGAAGCCAAGTGTAACAGCCTAAGCCTACCGCTAGCAGATATTGTCCGCTTTGGCCCGTTACGTGTTGTTATCAGCCTTACGATTTTAAAACGCGTCTACCAGGGAGAGGTTTCCACACCCTTATAAGGAATCATTCATTCCCCTCACCAACCAATGTGGGATCTCACAATCCATCCCCCTTTAGACCCAACATCCTCGTTGGCACACCGCCCGGTGTCTGGCTCTGATAGTGGAGCACGTGTGTTGTTATTGTTTTATGTAGAACAACCGGGACAACGTCAATTCTCGTTGTGTGAGATTACTTACTTTTATGGGATCAGAGCCAGACACCAGGCAATGTGCCAGCAAGAACGCTGGACGCCCAAAGGGGGTGGATTGTGAGATCCCACATCGGTTGGAGAGGGAAACGAAGTATTGCTTACAAGGTATGGAAACCTCTACCTAGCAAACGCGTTTTAAAATCGTGAGGCTAATGACGATTTGTAACAGGCCAGAGTGGACAATATTTGCTAGTGGTGGACTTATAACAAGAATATGGATTTTTTAGATTAAGCAAATTACCTGAACCAAATCCTTTTCTTTAATCATCCCCTTTACAGTTCCACCTTTAGCTAGCAACTCGAAAAGAATCTATACAGCATATGAAAAGAAAATGCATCAATAAGAGATGTTAACATTTAGACTAGAACCAATCAACAAATTTAAGGTACCAGTAACACTTTAAAGAACATTTTACAGAACTCCTTATGCAAGAAGAAAAACTTACCTCTTTCCCGATCTTTCCGCTAATAGTACCGCCTTTTATCGAAGCGATCAATTCAGCAAGCTCTTGGGGAGTGAGCTTTATGTCATTTATAGCCAACTTCTCATTTTTCATGTAGGCAGCAATATCACCCATTATCCAATTGGCAGCCAGCTTCACTTCGGCCCCCTTTGCAATAGTTGCATCAAAAAACTCAGCCACCTACGATGTCATGCAGCCAAAGTTACTGAGAAAGTGCAAAACTAATCAATTTTCATTTGAACTTGGCTTGTTTTCCTTATAACTTTCCATAACTCAAGGACACAAAAGGCCGTAACAGCCCAAGCCCAAGCCCAAGCCCACCGCTAGCAGATACTGTCCTCTTTGGACTTTTCCTTCCGGGCTTCCCTTCAAGGTTTTAAAACGTGTCTGCTATGGAGAGGTTTCCACACCCTTATAAGGAATGTTTCGTTCTCCTCTCCAACCAATGTGGGCACTCGCAATCCACCCCATTGGGGGCCCAGCGTCCTCGCTGGCACACTGCCTGATGTCTGGCTCTGATACCATTTGTAACAGCTCAGGCCCACCACTAGCAGATATTGTCCTCTTTAAACTTTCCCTCCCGGGCTTCCCTTCAAAGTTTTAAAACGTGTTTGCTAGGGAGAAGTTTCACACCCTTATAAGGAATGTTTCGTTCTCCTCTCCAACCAATGTGGGAACTCACAATCCACCCCCTTGGGGGCCCAGCGTCCTCGCTGGCACACCGCCCGATATCTGGCTCTAATACCATTTGTAACAGCTCAGGCCTACCGCTAGTAGATATTGTCTTCTTTAGACTTTCCCTTCCGGGCTTTCCTTTAGTGTTTTAAAACGCGTTTGCTAGGGAGAGGTTTTCACACCCTAATAAGGATTGTTTTGTTCTCCTCTCCAACCAATATAGGATCTCACAAACGTAGGGAACGGGTAACAGCTAAGGGCATTCCTTCTAATTCAACTAAAAAGTACTTTTTTTTGCATCTACTTGCTGCGAACATTTGCTCCCTTCTTTTTAAGAAAATTCCTTTGAAGCCAGAAACTTCCCGTGAAAGCTATTGCTCTCCCACCTTTCTACAAGGTGTTTTTAGAGGTAATCAAATAATGGTTGCCATTATAATAACCTCATTGCAATACCCAAAACCAACTTATTGAGTGTGTATAAATTCTCTGGTAACTCACACTAATGTCATTTGCCAGGAAAAGCACGTCCTGCATGCTCAGTCCCATACTCTCGTATCTTCTACGCTTCGTTTCGGGAAGTTCAGGCAAAGAATCACCGATATTCTCAACGTATTCTTTTGTGAGGATGACTTCTGGAAGATCAGGCTCTGGAAAATATCGATAATCAGAAAGTCCTTCCTTTTTCCTCATTGTAATTGTTTTCTAAGCAATAATACACAGGTGAGCACATGAGTTGACAATAATAAAAAGAAATCATCATAAGTTATGCCGATGATAATCTAGTGTACGAAAAAAGTACGAAAAACCTGAGCGCCTTCTTCCCAGAGTCTGGTTTCCTGTACAATTTGATCACTTTGGCCTTGACTGTGGAGAAGCACTTGTCTTGAAACTTCAAAATCAATTGCTCTGCTCACTGATGAAAATGAGTTCAAGTTTTTTATCTCCACCTGCAAATCAATGTGTGATTAAATATATAATAAGACTGCACAATGCAATCAGTTGGTTCTTGGTTGAAAGAAAGACATAAACTTAATAGAAAACTCAAAGATCGAGAAGCCTGAATCCTCACATTTAGACTACCCCTTCACAAATAGTTCCTTTGTAAGGGCCCAAGCCCACCGCTTGTAGATATTGTCCTCTTTGGGCTTTCCTTTCGAGTTTCCCCTAAGGTTTTTAAAATGCGTCTACTATCTAGGGAGAGGTTTCCACGCCCTTATAAAGAATGTTTCGTTCTCCTCCCCAATCAATGTAGGATCTCACACTCCACCCCCCTTCGGGGCCCAGCGTCCTCGCTGGCACTCGTTTCCTTCTCCAATCGGTGTGGGACCTCCCAATCCACCCCCCTTCGGGGCCCGGCGTCCTTGCTCGCACACCGCCTCGTGTCCAACCCCTTTGGGGCTCAGTCTCCTCACTGGCACATCGCCCGGTGTCTGGCTCTGATACCATTTGTAACAGCCCAAGCCCACCGCCAGTAGATATTGTCCTCTTTGAGCTTGCCCTTTCAAGCTTCCCCACACAGTTTTTAAAACGCGTCTACTATCTAGGGAGATGTTTCCACACCCTTATAAACAATGTTTCGTTCCCTCCCAAATCAATGTGTGACCTCCTTCCCCACAACTTCTCACTTTCAACAGCCATAATAATCGAATCAAAGTAGGTAATCATTGGTTGTTGATATTTATAAAGAAGCCAAAGAATAATTGAGCCTCAACCACTCATCCAACTAAAACTTAATGACAGGGGAAAAGACGATGATCGAGTCATTTCATCCAATCAAAAGATGCTTCAAAACTTGCAAGGTTTCAACAATATTCTTGCAGGGTCATACTACTGAGACTACATACCAAATCATGAAACACTTACGTGTCTTCAAAACAATACTTTTGAGAGAACTAAGCTACCTTTGTTCCGAACTGTGACTGCCCAATAGGACGAACCGAGACATTCACATCACACCGAAGCGAACCTTCTTGCATGTTTCCATTACTTACACCCAAATATCGAACCAACCTCTGCAATTCTGCAGCATACTCCGCAGCCTCAATCCCAGTTCTCATGTCAGGTTCAGAAACAATCTCAAGCAAAGGGACTCCTGCTCTGTTTAAGTCAACCTGCAAATACTTTAAACAATCAATATAACAGCCAAGGACAATTATTTCAACATATATACATAAAAGCACGCCATAATGAAATTCATATATTGAATCTGTTAAGACCATAGGCTAAGATATTTGCTTGAAATTAGGATCATAATAAACATAAGATGAGAGATTCAAAATTATTTCCTGAGAGTAGCTTCCACTTTCAGAGTGAAGCAGCTTTCCTGCATCCTCTTCCATGTGAACCCTGGTGATACCAAACCGCCTATGCCCGCCACCATACTCGAGAGGAAGATCAAGATCAATATAACCGCTGCTCGCAATTGGAATATCAAACTGAGAGATTTGGTAGCCCTTAGGAAGGTCAGGGTAAAAGTACTGTTTCCTATCAAATTTTGAGCTGAAAGACAAACTGCAGTTTAGTGCAAGACCCAACTTCACCGCAAACTCAATCACTTTTGAGTTCAAAACAGGCAAGGCACCTGGAAGCCCCATACAAATGGGGCAGATATTAGTGTTTGGGGAAGAACCATAATTGTAAGGGCAGCTACAGAAGGCCTTGGTGAAAGTGGAGAGCTGGACATGGGTTTCAATACCAATAATTGCTTCATAGTTCTTGGAAATTTGATCAATAATCTGTTTATCAAAATGTGGTGAAATCGCTGTAGGCCTTTTCTTTCCTTGAGTTGCTGTTTGGGATTGCGAGGCTTTCACAGAAAAATACATAACTTTCCTCCTTTGAGTAAACAAAGCAGCAGGGTGAAGCAACAAAGATTGAGATCGAATGCATCGCACTGCTGCAAATGCCATTTCTGTAGTCCCTAATCTTCTTCCAGCATCAAACAGTTCAAGAACACAACTGCAAATCAACGAAAACAGCTAAAAATGAAGAACCCCATGAAGATTTCAAGCTTTGAAGGCAATTTAAATCAAATTAAGAAGCACACATCATAAGCGGGGTACGAAACAATGCAGCAGAGAAATTAAAACGATATCAATGATAGAAACAATCAAAGATTCACAAGCAGAAATGAGAACAGGAGAATAAAAGGGGATGTTCAAAGAAATCCAGACTAACCCAAATGAAAATCTGCCGCCGGCGCGATCAACTTCCGCAGTTCGACGCGGGTGCTTCTCTCAAAGAAACATCGGCCGCTCTATCTTACGGCTTACTGAAATTCGAAGAGAGCCGCTCAGTTACCACCATGAGTTCGAGGAGAGATTTTCATTTTCTTATTTTAAAAATAAATATATAAATAAAGTTTTTTAAAAAAACACATTTATTTCTTAAAAATATTTTTTAAAAAAATAACAATTTGATATACTCAAAATTAAAAATTTTAAATTAAGCGTTAATTTTTTTCACGCAATGACCTAATGTTTATAATTTATAAATATAACCATTAATCATCAAGCTATTAATTTAAAGAAATTTCATTAAATTTAATATTTTCTTTATGATAGAAAATTAAATTATTATTTACTAAAATTCATAAATTAAATTATTATAATTTAAAAAAAAAATACAGTGTCAAACACTAAAGTTTATAAATTCAATTGCAACCGCTAATATTATATTTCTATTTTTAAGTTTTCAAATATTTAATTTGAGCCGTAAAATAACTTTAATAATTACCTATAATTATATTATTTATTTTTTAATTTTTTTTTTTTCACTTTGAAAACGAAATATTTCTTATCAGAATATGAAACTCTCCCTAATAGACACGTTTTAAAACCGTGAGGTTGACGGCCATATATATAATAGGTCAAAGCGGACAATATTTATTAGTAGTGGACTTGACTGTGTCGTCCAGATAAATTAGACCTTATCATCGTAGCTACACCACTCAGTGAAGGGCAGGGATGAAATGGGAAAATATGATAAACATCAAGAGAAAAGTCTTAAGAAACTCATATCTAATATAAAAGGGTTTATAAAAGGAAAAAATGAAAACTCACTGCTCCCACGGTAATGAGACTCCATACAAACAAACTCGACTAGTAAATATTGTTTGCTTTGGCCCGTTACGTATCGTCGTCAGCCTTATAGTTTCAGAACGTGTCTACTGGAGAGAGGTTTCCATACCCTTATAAGGCTTCGTTTCCCTTTCCAATCAATATGAGATCTCACACTCCGAAGACATTCGATAAAATTGGAATGATTCAGTGAAGATTAGCGTAGGCCCTGCGGAAAGATAACACGCACAAATCGAAAAATGGTATCAGAGCTATGTATCGAGCAATGTGCCAGCGAGGAAGTTGGGCCCATTGAGGGATGGATGGTGAGATCTCACATTGATTTGAGAGGGGAAGAAAACCTTTTCCTAAAATCGTGAAGCTAACGACAATACGTAATCGGCCAAAACGGGGAAAATGTGATGAAGATGAAGGACCAATCATATACCTATTGCACCATTTATGAACAAATCCATATCTAATCTTAAAGTGTTAACAAATCATAAACCTTCCAGTAAGTTGGAAAGAGCATAAGATGCAGTTATGTTTGTAGTTGTGTTCTTGGGAACAGAGAGAACTCACACCTCACCTCACCTCACCTCCCACACTAATGAGAGACATAATTCTCTTTATTCTTTATTCTTTCTTCTGCTGCCATACATATCAAACCACACAACAAAAGAAGCCACTTTTGAGCCTCACTGGATAGCAAATCTGCACCGTTTGATCAACTTCGAGATGGCATTCCCAGAGGGGGTTCGAAAGGAACCCCATTGACAAGTGTCCTAACACGTGTGCCTGTAACAAAGCATGCAACACAGATGGTCCACACGTGTCCGTAATGTCCAAACCTTTGTTCTCCTATATATGTCTCATTACTACATGTTCTGGTCGATGTGGGAATGTATTAAAAGCTTTTGCCTTATCTGCTTTCGGTTTGTGATAATATCATCATCATCTTTGCAGCTGTTGTTTACTTCTGGTTTTTGGAGACAGGAAGATGGCTCAAACCATGGGAAGGAACATGGCAGCTCCATTGCTGTTTCTCAACTTGATCATGTATTTTATTCTCCTTGGGTTTGCTAGTTGGTGTATTAATAGATACATCAATGGCACAACCTACCATCCTAGTAAGTTTTGCTTTTCAATGTTTGGAGTCTTGCATCAAGTTATGTAGTTCTTGGTGTCTTTTCAACCATTTTCTTTTGATTTTTTGATCATTTTCCGTCCTTGAGAATGTACTTGACAGTCTAACGTCATCGCTGGCAAACTCATCGTTGGTAGATGTTTGTCCTTTTTGGACTCGTTTTCGAGTTTAACTTCAAAGTTTTTAAAACGAAAAATGACTCTTTTAGAAAGAGATTTTCACATGCTTTCCCTCAAGGTCCTTAGGTCTTTAAAACGAGGCTATGAAGAGTTTGTCACACGCTTTTCCTGTCTTTAAAATGCTTCTAGGAAGAGATTTTCACACGCGTTTCCTCTAGGTCTTTAAAATGCATCTAGGAAGAGATTTTTACACGCTTTTCCTCGAGGTCTTCAAAACATCTTCCAACACTTTCCCTCAAGGTTTTTAGAACGCATCCGATTAGGGAGAGATTTTTCTTCAAGGTCTTTAAAACATATCCTCTAAGGAGGAAGATATTTTCCCAGACGACGTCTGTTAGGGAGAGATTTTAGGACGCGTCAAGGTCTTTAAAACATGTCTTCAAAAGAGGAAGATATTTTCACGGGAACATGTCTTCTAAGGAGGAAGATGCTTGAGAGAGATTTTGGAATGCTTCGTTACTCCATTACTTCAGGGAGAGATTTTAGAATGCTTCATTACTTCATTACGTGAGATCGATGTTTGTTCTTGTGGGAGAAAATGCAAAATCTCTCTCCTGAACACAAATTGTCAACTTTTACAAGCATAATTATGCTAATCATGAGCTATGTTTAGATTGTTCGGCCTCATTTTTTTTAACCCAAAAAAGATATTGACGTTTGTTTTTGGACTGCACAAGGTATGGGAGGCAACGGAGCAACGCCGTTTTTCTTGACATTTGCAATGCTAACAGCAGTTATGGGAGTGGCATCAAAACTGGCTGGACTCTACCATATCAGAGCTTGGAGGAGTGACAGCCTCGCCGGCGCAGGATCAACTTCATTGCTCACTTGGGCCGTAACTGTTCTAGCTTTTGGGTAACTTTCTATAACTTCCACAACCATTTCTCTTCTATTTAGAGACGTAATTCTAAGATTCCTTTTCATTTCCCTTTCCGCAGCTTGGCCTGCAAGCAAATCAGCATAGGAGGCCACAGAGGGTGGAGGCTGAGAGTTGTGGAAGCTTTCATAATAATATTGACAATCACCCAGCTTCTGTATCTGCTCCTGCTCCACGCTGGGATCTTCAGCCGCCGCTACGGCCCTGGTTATTGGGATACCGACTATGGCATGGGCGGAGGAAGTGCAGTTCCTGGAGAGCCTCCCAAGGGAACTGCCGGGACCAGGGTGGTTTAGAACAGATGGTTGGTTATTATGTATGATATCAGTTGGTTTTTTTTTTCTCTTGCTTTGTTTTCGTGTAAGGACATAGTTTCTGGTTCTGTCATCTCTTTCAAAACCTCAATGTAGGATGTTTAATAAGAGATTGGGATGTTTCACAATGAAACAAAGGATATGTACAGAGCAACACTAAACCAATATATGTAACCAGTAATGAACTGCCATTTTCGTAACAAGAAGATAAGCCTATAGAACACTAATTAATAAAATGCAAAACGCCATTGAAGGCGGTTGCAACACTTTCTCAAGTCTAGAAGGATTGAGAAATAGAATTACCTGCGATATCATCTTAGGGTGAATCAAGGTTGTAAAATCATAATCATGAAGCCCATTTATCGGTCCCATACATAGACCAATCGAACTTTAAAACTAAGAACACTGGCTAGTCTAAATTTTGGTTGTAAGAGAACTACATATTAGACAAAAATTTGTGTACTAAGTACTACTCAAACGAGCATTGCTTGGTAATTTGTGAACTAAATACGAACACTGCCAAAGACAATACATTCTCGAACTAATAATCTTTAACCTGATGCTGATCAAGGGAAGTTTCAAACTAGGGTGGTAACTGATTTGATTGATGAATTGGGTCCGCAGATTTTGATGTTAAAATGACGTTCCCAAACATATATATGAGGCGAAGGTTATCAAGGATGTGAATAAATCAACAAATTTCATTTCCAACCTCAAAGCTAGAGAGCAAAACTGGGAGAGAAATTGTAAAGGTTGCACTTACTTCTCCACTTTTTATCCGGTGCTTTCGTTGATAAAACCTTCCTTGCGACCTTCGAACCCAGGGCGCATAAGTTTCTTCTCCCTCTTGGCAATACGTTTCATCTTCTTATCATGGATTTTCTGAGCTATGTTTCCTGATCTCTTTTGTTGTCTTTCTGATTTCATCTTTTGGGTGGTTTCAATCCTTCCTTTCCATTTCTCAATACTCTTCAGTTGCTGTTTCTTTTCTTTCCGTAAGCTCTTCATCAGACGCTGAGGATCATCATGAACTTTAACCCCAGCAGCTCTACTTGTTGCTGCTTTCCAAGAATGCTTCTTCAATATTATCTCGCCCGTTTCAGGGTCCTTCTTTGCTTCATCCAACTTTTTTGCCTTTTCAAGCTCCTTCAGCTTGGAGAGTTTTCTCTTCTTATTCTTGCCGTCCTCTTCTTCAGTTCCTAGTTTAACATGACCAAACGCAAGTTCTTTGGTGGCCTCCTCTACATTCCTCTCCATTTCGACCCTCGACTGGGTAGTGTCTAATTTCTTGTCCTCAGACTCACTTTCTCTCTTGCGCTTCTTCTGGAAAAGTTCCCTTCTCTCGTTTCTTTCATTTCTCTTCTTTTCCCTGTTTGAACATCCTGTATTTCTATTCCCCCGGAACTCCTCAATTTTTCGACGAAGCCGTTGTCTAAGTTCTTCATATGTCACTGACCGGTCGTCACCACCCAACCCAGATGCCATTGGCTTAACACCCTCTTCATCATCATCACTCTCATTTTTCAACTTTTCATTTTCTAAGCTTTCTTTAAGCAAATCAAGGGTTGATTTAGAAGACTTTTCCGGATCCATACGATCTCTTCGTACTTTCTTAAGGTTTTCCTTTGATTCCTTCTTAGCCGTTGCCTTTTCCGTCTTGCTAAGGCCCTGAAACCAAGGTTTTTCTTTTTCATCAGTAGGTAAGTAGAACCTCGCTGGGATAAGTTCCACTAACTTGTCAAAGAACAAAGCATGCCCATGGATAATGGACTTCAGATCAATGCCGGAATTAGAAACTGCGGCAATCTTCTGCTTTTTCTTCTTCACCTGAAACCATTAAATAAAAACGGGGGGGAAATGAATAAGTAAAATGAGGGGGGAATATCTGAAAGCAATTATTCTCCATTTTAATTTCCCTTGGGTCATTTGCATAAAAACAAGTGAGCAATAGGGCATCGGTAGAGAGTAAAATTAATTTTTGATTTTTACCTGTCTTTTTCTTATCGAAGACGCATTCGCAATCACAAAACATTTTAAACATTCCTCCAAATTCATAGATATCCAAGCTTGTGTGGTTAACAAGCACTCATTGAACTTTCTACTCTCAAAAGGAAGGATTTTCCTGCCTAGTTTCAAATAAGGGTGTAAGCGCTTAGGTTTAGTTGGGTTTAATCCTGGACTGCTAGTCTAAAAAGGGAAAACAGAAGAAGAGACGGAGGGAGCGAGAGGGCTAAGATTAGGGAAATGAACAAACGGGTGCAAAACACTCAGTATACTTGCCTGCCAACCTACTACGTCTATCTTTTTTCCTTTTAAGAAAGTGTGCACCTAAGGCCCACCAGAAGATTCAAATACCGCTGGTCTAGCCGACCAGACCACCCCCTTTGGGGCCTCCAATGTATAATATCTATTAACGTTACGACTTTAAATCATGAATATAAACCAGCAAAACTCAACCAGTCCTACTGTCCCGAGTTGAAATCAAAGTGGAACATATACCAAGTGAGATGTGATGAGATACATACCCTTCTCCGATACTTTTTCGATGTGAAACTCTGAGAAAGAGAGCCGATCGTTGGTCTAAAGGAGAAAGAAGGAGGGAAGCTGGCACTTGGTATTTTTAAGGAAAAGACGCTAACTTATTTTGGGTCAATTGGATTCGTTTGTCGGCTAGTTTAACTCACTGAGATGAAGTTCGAAGAATGGTCTCAGTAGATGAGAGCAGAACAATGTTTATGGACCACGTAATCCATCATTTCCAACAATAGCAACACCGAAACTAAAAAGAGCACCCCGAGTCCAAGCGAGGGTAAGAACAAATCCGAAGTACACAAAAAAAACTAATACTTTCAACGAGTAGCCTATTATTAACAACCACGGCACTGTAAATAAAAGTAAGACCCAGAGTAGAACCAAAATCTATTTAATGTGTATACCAAATAGCTAGATTTCTTAAAATCAGTAGAAGTATCTTTCCAAGGATTATGAACTGCAGTCCAAAAAAAAATATCAGAATTCGAATAAACCAAACATCGGCACACCACTGAGTAAACTACTCGTATCCACAGAATCAAACAAAGCACCAATGTATTCCAAACACCGTCACGCCACTGCGCAAACTACTCATATCCTTAGAATCAAACAAAGCGCCAATAAATTCCACAAAAAACGGAAGACCGAAGTAAGCCTCAAGAAAAAGAGGAAGCAGAAAACGAAGCGCGAAAGAGTGCAGAAGGTCGATTTCCGCCATTAAAGAGAAAAGGAGGACAGAATTATACCTTCACTTGGGAAGAGGAAGCTACAAAGTCTGGCGCAGTCATCTTCAACCTCGCCTTCTACTTGCTCCCAAACGAACACGCAAAAAAATTAGGGCAGGAAAATAGTAAACTAATGCTCTGTTACTATTTATACTTTTCTTTTTCGAAGGAAGGTGTTGGGCGTCTTTTCACTTCATCTTAATATGAAATTGGGCTTGGGCCACTTGTAAGACGGCCCATCTTATAATTTGCTGGAAACAGCCTTAATTAAAAACTGGGCTTGTAGCCTGTTAGATAATTAATTAATAATTTTAGCAAATAAATACATTTCTTTCATTTAATATATACTTAATTACATTATTATTTATTTATTGTAATTAACGAAATAATTAACTAATAGTACTGTGATGTCCGTTAGAGAGGAGAACAAACCACCATTTATGAGGGTGTGGAAACCTCTTTTAGTATACGCGTTTTAAAGCCTTAAGGAGAAGCCTGAAATGGAAAGCCCAAATAGGACAATATCTGCTAGCGGTGGATATGAGCCGTTACAAATGGTATTAGAACCAGACACCGGACGATGTGTCAGCCTTCTCGCTGTTCCCCAAAAGGGGGTAGACACGAGGCGGTTTGCTAGTAAGGAAGCTAGGCCTAAAGGGGGGTGGATTTGGGGGCAGTCCCACATCGATTAGAGGAAGGAAAGAGTGCCAGCGAGAACGCTGGCCCCGAAGGGGTGGATTGTGATGTCTCATATTCGTTGGAGGAGAACAAACCACTGATTGTGATGTCTCATATTCGTTGGAGGAGAACAAACCACTATTTATAAGGGTGTGGAATCCTTCCCCTAAAGTATGGAGGAGGAGAAATCAAACCAACCACCAATCCAATGAAAACAATATCTATTGTGGATTATTTTTTAATAGAGATAAAATTGTAAATTTTAAAAGATTAAAGACCAATCTAATAATTATAAAAAAAAAAAAAAATTACTAAATAGAAACGTAAATGTTAAATTACAAATTTATAGTTTAATATAACTTTAAATTAAAAAAAAAAATAGAAAATTAACTATTTATTAAGGTATTATTTAAAAATAGTAAAATAATTTTTTTTTTTTTTTTAATCTTATGCATTAAATGAGATATTAAACGTTTGACATTAAAGTTTAAAATAAATGGTTGAAAATTATTAATTTTTACAGAATAATTTTTACTTTATTTTTCTTATTTATTAAAATTAATTTGTGAATGAGAAAAAATAAAATATTATTTAATAAAGATAGGTTTAAAAATGAAAATTTCCGTAAATAATATACAAACGGGTATTTGATAGTTGCATGTGCTCATCATACGTTTCTGTTTCTCTTTCACTTGGGGCCTCGTATGCCGGTGCCGGGTCTCGTGTTCTTACGACTAGCCGCTGCATCAACAACCCACCAGGTTCGTTTTCCTCGCCCTGGGATCCAATTTATGTTGTGGATCTTTGATTCTGATATGTCACTTCCTCTTGTAAATCTTAAATTTGTTTAATTCTGTTGGATTTTTTGTTGGAAATCTGGAATTTCGGATTGAACGTTATTATTGATCTGCTCGATGGTCGATCGAGAGAACATACATCGATTTCATTTTCGGCTTTTGGGTTTTTAAGAAGGCGAAATGGGTGATGAATATGAGAATTGAATCTTGTTTGTGTTAGATTTCTGTGGAAATTCGGGGATTTGGGATTCTTGATCTTATTGTTGATTTGGTGTATTCTTGCAGAGTTGACTTGGGTTGTTGAATCCACAGAGCGAGTTTGTATCGAGGGATTCCATTGAATTGTAGGAAATCCTGAAATCTGGTTGATCAATGGCAGCTCTTGTGCCTCCAGGGGCACCTCGGCCCAATGAAAGCAACAGCAATCAATCTCCAGCACCACCGCCTAATTACTACCCCAATTCTCAGACAAATCCAGGTTCTTTAGCTGATAATTTTCACAATATGAATCTCAATCGACCTCCTTCAATGCCCAATTCATTTCCCAGGACTCCATTTGGTCAATCGCCACCTTTTCCTTCGTCGGCACCCCCACCAACTGGGATTTCTGGTGCGCCACCTCAATTTTCACGGCCAGGTCCACCCCCGGCTTCAATTACCCGACCTAATATGCCTTCATCAGGGCCTCCACCATCTGCATTACCTCCCAACATGGCTCCAATGAGACCCAGTGGGCCGCCTGTTGGACAACCATCTCCATTAGTATCTAGGCCACCTCCGCCAGGCGTTGGGGGTCCTGGCCAACCCTCTCATAGGCCACCACCTTCAAACACTGTTATTTCCTCAGGTTTGTCCAGTAGTTCAGCTGCGCCTCCCCTTGGTGCACCTCCACTTGGTGCACGTCCAAGTGCAACATTTCCCCCTTCTGGTAGTAGCCCAAGCATGCCTCCACCAAGTGCTCAGAGTGGTACATTGAGTAATGGCCCTCCAGCATTCGCTCAGAACAACTTCCCTGGTGGACCACGTTTTCCTCCAGCAGCCAATGCACCACAAGGTCCTCCACCATCCGTTGGTCCTCCACCAATGGGAGCATCTGTTCAGACTCCATATATGCATTCTGTTCCAGGTGGCCCTGGATTCTTGGCTCAATCAGGTCCTCCCGGGCAACCAGCACCACCATTTCAGTTGGCATCTCAAGGAGTAGCGCCACCTTCAGGTTCCCCATTTGGGCCACCAACATGGCCAATGCAAGCTGGTCAGGTAGCCGTTCACTTTTAACTTGTTGAGTTTATGCATTATGTAGTAGTTAGGTGAAGTTGCAAACCTATGCTCAGGCTTGCATACACTTGTAAAAAAATGTGTCTTGTATACATATTCTTTTTTGGGGATTGAATTAGAGAAAGAATTTACAAGTTTTTGGACATGCGCTTTATAGGCATATGGTACCTACTCTACTACATAACTCCCAATTTTAGACGTGAGGAGAGAGTTTCCAGATTTATCTTGAACTGCAGAAAGTCAATAATTTGTTGATTGATTTGTTTAAAGTCAGAAGACGCATGAAAAAAAAAAAAAGAAAAAAAAAAGCAGAAGTTGCCCATTGTGTCATGTACAGCTTCTCTCGATTTTGTTTTTCAGACACATGTTTCAAGTACTTCCTTTTCATCTCGCCCATACTTTTGTTTTTTCATTTGTTTTCATGAAAGCTAGGTTCCTTGTTTGGAAAAAAAAATATGATCATTTTCTTTTTTTGAACACAAGGCGACAGCTCCTCCACCTATTACTGGTCAATTGCAGCCACCTAGAATGTTTGGGATGGTGCCACCTCCACCTAACCAATCTATGACTACCATCTCACCTGCTATTGGTCAAACCGGATCTCCTGCAGCCACACAATCAAAAATTGATCCTAATCAAATACCAAGGCCCGTTCCAAATTCATCAGTTGTCCTGTTTGACACTCGTCAAGGCAACCAGGCGACTCTTCCCCCGGTACTTTCTCGATCTACATGGTGTTAATTATGTTCTACTTTTTTATTTCCCCCTTCTTTGATATCCTGTCCTAGGGATATTACTGATAGTCTTGTTGCATGAACATGAATTTCAAATTTATTTACTTCAGCTGGTGTTTATTTCTTTCAAGCTTTAATGTTATCGTTTCCTTCTTTAAACTTTGTGAAGCCTGCATCAAGTGAGTTTATTGCAAGAGACACTGGGAATTGCAGTCCACGTTTTATGAGGTGCACCATTGGCCAGGTGAAGGACTAGTTTTCATTTCATCATTTTCCCTGTTTATCTTTTGCTTCATATCTTCGTTGATGGCTGCCTTGCGAAGTCTCTGTATCTTGATATCTTATGGTCTCTGACTTTTCACAATTTTCAGATCCCATGCACAGCTGATCTTTTGAATACATCAGCCATGCAGTTGGCTTTGCTAGTCCAACCATTTGCTCTTCTACATCCTTCTGAGGAGCCCATCCAAGTGTGTAATGCATCCCTTTTTTGCTATTCTTTATAAACTAAAGATGCAATGATAATCGTTAGACTGTATCTTTGAACATTTTCCTTCTCATTATATCAATGAGAGGTTGTTTCTTGTTTTTTTAATTTATTTTTTATTTTTTATTTTTATTTTTTTTAAATAACAGTTAGGTTGTAGATTTAGCTTTTTTTCCTCTGTTAGTATTGTTGTTTTTTTAATGGAGTGTAAACTTAGTTCACATCTCATTATTTTCTCATCAAAGAGTTAGTTTATCATAGTCAGGTGACTTTTTTATTTTTTTATTTTTTTATTTTTACTTTGGCTGTAATGATGCCTAGACTCTAATTAAACATACAAACAACTATCAAAACCGATGAAGAATCTAATCCAGTAGAACGACAATCTTTAACAGAAATTACACGATTACCCTTATCTTACTCTATCATCAGCCTTCAAATGGATTTATTTGTTATGCAATGGTTATAAATACACTCTTGTTTCTTTAATTTTTTACATATTAGGAGAATATTGTTGCAAACTTTTGGTTTTTTATCTTGTCAAGTGGTTGAATTTTATTAGACAGTGATGCCATTTGTTTATTCAATGGATTTTATATTATAGGTTGTGGATTTTGGGGAAAGTGGGCCTGTCCGATGTTCTCGCTGCAAAGGCTATATAAATCCTTTTATGAAGTTCATTGATCAGGGAAGGCGATTCATCTGTAACTTATGTGGTCAGTGAAGATGTTTGTTACCTTTTTAGTGGGATATTTTCATGTTGTTTCTCTTAAAGCTTGGAAATTTGTTGTTTGATTGACATAGGACTATCATTCATCATTTCTGCAACTAGGTTTACTTACTGTCTTTGCATATTTTCTGAATTCGTGAGGTCACTCTTGGTAATTTTTAGTTAAGGGCGTTACTTTGAAGCTCATTACCTATCTGGCTTCATTTCTTTCAGTCACCTCCTTATTGTTATAAAATACACAATACTGCCTTTTGTCGAATGTCAAAGGATTTCTTGCATGTGTGGAATTCTATTCTTCCTTTCCTTTGTAGGTGGTGACCTAAAACCCTGTGCCATTCCTTTTTCAGGTTTTACTGATGAGACTCCTCGTGAATACCACTGTAATCTTGGTCCTGATGGTAGAAGAAGAGATGCTGATGAAAGGCCCGAACTGTGCAGGGGAACAGTAGAATTTGTTGCTTCTAAGGAATATATGGTATGGTAGTTGGTTTATGTTAGTCCATTAGCATGGACGTTAATTTCGTTCTTATCTTAGGTGTTTAGTCATTATTGATTTTTAATGGATGGAGACCAGTTACCTTCCTTTTTTTGCCAATAAGAAACAAACTGATAATAAACAAAATATGAGAGAAACAGCCTCAAGTGAATGGGATGAGGAGGCCCTTGGCAACAAAAACTAAGCCATTAAGGCTCACTAAATGATATCAGGACTTATTGGAGGGCTTTCTTCTAACCTCTCTTGGCTTTTGGCGTTGGTTTTCTCTCGCNCAATATGAAAAATACATTGATAACATAAATAAAAAGCAACCAATGAAAAATTTCAAAAGAAAAAAAGAAGAGGACCAATGAAATTTGGAGGACCATATAAAACAAAGTATCACTGCAAAATGCACGTGCGCACACAGACACATATTGACATACTGCTTCTGATGCATTTTGACTCCAGGTGCGTGATCCAATGCCAGCTGTTTATTTTTTCCTCATCGATGTGTCCATGAATGCTATACAAACTGGTGCCACTGCTGCAGCATGCAGTGCAATTAGTCAAGTTATTTCGGATCTTCCAGTAAGTTCTACATTTGACTGGATGCATTATATATGCATGTATGTGTTTATAATTCATAGCTGTCGATAATACTCTGTGATATTTATACTTTTTTACGAGGGTTTATGATTTTTCCTTGTGGTATTTGATGCATGACCATAAAAAATTGGTTTCACATGACCCTTAACCTTTCTTTTGTTTCTATAACTATTTAAACTAGTCTGAAATAATAGCATTGGGTTGGTATGTTGTGGAAGAGAAACTTCTTGCGAATCTGCTTTCTTGTCTTCCATAAACTGAAACTGCAATAATAATAGGTTTGGATATAATTACATTTCTTTTTGACAATTCAATTTTGCCATTAAAATTTTTAATCCTAGGCGTTGGGAACTGTTGTATCAGTTTATTATCGCTAGACTTCATTTTTTTTTTTTGTTCTTTTTTTGCTTTCAACATCTGGTTTATGCAATTAAACCTTGGACGGATGTCATTCTAAAGTTTGCCTCTGTCTCTTTTGTTTCACTATCTTCAGATGGAGTTACCTTGTGTGACCTATGCATAGTTGTTATGTTATTCTGTCAGGGTTTGTTCTGTCTCTTATAAGTGACTACATTCTCTTTTCTGTTATGGATTGCCATTTTTGTTAATTTGACTCTTTGTAACAATCTAAATGCTGCGAAATTTGGTAAAATTCTTTCTACGTAATCGAACAATCTTTTACTGCAAATCTTTCAGTTCTTGAATGCCCTTGATAAATTGGACCCTGTATGAAATCTAAAAACGATGTCACCTTGAGGTTGAGGAACTTAGCCATTTGCAAAAGCTTTTATTTGTTTTGCTTGTCTGTATTTTTCTGAATAATTTGCTATTCCCTATTTAGAGTGTTATTTATCATTTTTCCTGTCCTTTTCCTTTATGTTTTAGTGAGTGGTTGTTGGATTTGGCTTATATTGATGTTTACAAATAGGATCTATATTGACGATCTTGGAAAATATTTTTTTTCCCCTGTTTCGTCCATTTTTAGCCGTATATGAGCTTTATTTTTTCTATCTTAGTGACTGATGACACTGTGATGTTCCAGGAAGGTCCTCGTACATTTGTCGGGATTGCAACATTTGACACAACAATTCACTTTTACAATCTGAAACGAGCACTACAACAGGTCACATTTCAATCATTGTTATCTATCTCCATTTTAGGCATTTCTTTTGTTGTGAGGGTGAAAAGAAAACTAAGGCATCTTGATGGTGAATGTAATAACTGGTATTCGTCAGATAGATGGAAAGGAAATCAGATCATTTCAGAAAATAGATGAACGAATACACAAGTATTGTCAATTTAGTTGTACTTGTTTCTCTTCCGGATTCTTGTAATTATTTTGTTTTTGGAACATTTAACTCATCTTTGTTCTTTCGAACCTAGCCTTGGATAGTTGAAACCTGTTTGAGTGTTAGTGAGGTGAGCCATGAGCATTATTTCATGCATCCCATTTTGAGTTGTTAAGCTTTCATCTGGTCCGTTTTCTTGAACCTGCATTCCTCTGTAAAAGAGAAAATCCTGTAAAGTATCAAATGTTCATTTGGTCTTCAGTTCCGTATAAGCATGAAACTGAAGATGAACTTCCAAAAGAGGAAAACAAAAATCCTATCGGAGAGAGAAGGTACTGAGAGGGCAGGTTTTTTTCTTTAATCTCCACAGCTAAAACTAACTTTTGAAACCCAGTGATCCTGATCTGGTCAAGGTTAATACGACACAAATTCCATTCAAGATAAACTTTCAGCTGCAAATTAGGTAACAAATTCCAGTAACAGTATGAACTATAAGTGCTCATCAATGGGCGTACAACTTTTAATTTAGGTATCATCCAGAATTTGTTAAAGAAGATATTTGTTCCTAATACTTTTGGACAATCCCTGCCCTTGGCCTCAATGGAATTAATTAGGGAGATTCTTTGAATGCATATGGTTTTTGTTAAGAAGGCTAACTGATAGTCTCTGATTTTTTTACTTGTTTATTGATGTTCTGTTATTTCTTTTCAGCCTTTGATGCTCATAGTTCCTGATGTACAAGATGTTTATACTCCTCTGGAGTCTGATGTCATTGTTCAACTTTCAGAGGTTAGATTCTCCAAAATATTTGATTTTGATGAGGTTGATCACTAGATTTAATTTTTTTCTTACCTTTCCTATTTCTTTAATAATGTCACTTCTTTTTTGTGGGCATAGTGCCGCCAACATTTGGAGTTGTTGCTCGAAAGTATTCCTACTATGTTTCAGAGTAATAGAACCACCGAATCAGCCTTTGGTGCTGCAATCAAAGTATGTTTCTGTTGCACTATTATCGTTGACTACTCTTCAATTTGTACTTGTTCATATTCTGAACAAAAATGTCTTAGAATAGTTCTTTTTTGCCAATCAAAACCTCCTTCCAACGCCAAAAAGGAAAANAGAACAAGAAAAAAAGAAAAGACAAGAAAACAAGAGAAAGAGTAGTTGGGCAAGGCTATATGATTCCTTTAAGTTATTATATATTTACGTTAGATATACTTCAAGTGGTAAAAGCACCCCTTCTATACCCTTCAAATGAAAAAAGGGCGGCTGCAAAATTATAGTAGTCTTCAGAGAAGAAAAAAGTCAGCACAAACCACCTATACAAAAGCTTTTTACAGGTAGACCCTCCACTTGTTAGTAATAAAATAAAAGATTTTTTTTTTTTTAAACTTAACAAAGATAAACTAGAAAGCTTTAGAATGTCCTAGGCTTTAGAATCTCAAAAACATTACCTAAAAAGTACCCCATGTACTTTGCATTGATATGTTTCTGTGTTCTAAGGGTATGCCAAGGTTGATGATGAAACAGTTCCATGAAGAGAACTTTGTGTTTATTTTGTTGCTAATTTAACAGATTAGTCAAAGAGTAGATGTGTGTGCTGATTGCTCAATATTGATCAGCTTTATTAAAAAAAATTGGCTGAGATTCACTCATCATGTAGACTGTACTGTTACTTAACTGGTCAAAAGCTAGATTTTGTTTTTACCCCTTTTTGATTTTTTGCTTTCTAGGTCAGTAAAAAAGAAAATTTCTCACTTGAAAATAAAATTATACTTACATTGTGATAATAGTTTGCTTGTTCTATTTGTTAGGCTGCTTTCATGGCAATGAAAAATACTGGAGGCAAAATTTTGGTATTCCAGTCAGGCAAGTTCATAATGGATATTCTTTTATCAAGGATGTATTGCAGTTTGTCTTTTATTTTGTTTTTATTTTTATTTTTTTGCTATTTTTTTCTTTAGCATGAAAATTATTTCTATTATTTGTGCACCGTTTGGTATGGACAACCTCGAGTAAGTGTCCTGAGCAAGTTAGACAATAGACGAATAGTGTTGGATTTCAATATGCAAATATATTTTTATTTTTGTTATATTAAATTGAAACAAGGTGAAAAGGCTACAATGGTATACACATTATTTGATATAGGTTGGATAAAAGCCACTCATAAACTGTGAAAGAGTTGCTTATAACAGAATAGGGATGAGGATAGTGTAGGGCTGGAGAGTGAGAAGTGGATAGGATGAGTTCGCGATCGAGTTAAGGTAGACGGTGTTTGTGTGGTGGGGGGAAGAAGTAGAATTCTTCTTTTGACCTATTTCGAATAATTGTAAGGCTCAAATAGAGAAAACCTTAATACCTCTGAGTTAAAGTACTCAAGACTAAGTTGTAAATTTTTAGGTACTATCTTCGTTGATGTTTGACTATTTATACAAGTTGTATAATAATCATTGCTACATCAATGGAACCATGACTCAATCGTAGAGGAGCATCCTCCTAAAACAAAGGAAATAACTAAAAATAGAAATGAAAATGACTATTTTCTTATTTAGCACCACCTAGTGGTTATGCTGCAAAGACTATTTTCCTAATCTAATTTAGTTACTTTTTGTGAAATACAGTCTTGCCATCAATTGGAATTGGAGCTCTTTCTGCTAGGGAGGCTGAAGGAAGAACAAATATTTCTTCTGGGGACAAGGTATTCTTCTGAACTTTTGTGCTGTCTATGTTTTCTTTTAAGAAGATTGTGTTGCCACTTTTTGCATTTAAATTTAGGAGCATAATATTATCAGGTTGAAAGAAAGTCACCGATGTACGATTGTACAAATGTTCTATTGGGATCTGGGTGTGAGGATCCTTCACCATGTGGTTGGATAGATAAACTATCCTTGGAAGAAAACTTGCTTTCGTCTTATTCTTGGCCTTCCTTTTTCCAAGTCAGATTTTTAGCAGGAAATTATTGTTTGAAAGTAAATGACTTTACAGCTTAGAAGTTCGAACATTGTTAATAGTTTCCTTTAGCCTGTAAATAATATTCTACGCCCAGCAAGCCGCATATAAAGATGCCCAGCAACATATTAAAATTTTATGGTTTTCTAATTATGAATTGAACCTTTCTGGGTGGCAATGGATCCCATTTTTGTTTTATCATTGTTATGTTGTACAACATATTTTCCAATCGCATAAAGGCTGCAATCAATGATTAATCCTAACCTACGTTATTTTGTTGTGTTAACTTCATAGTTTTTTTTCTTTGTTTCAGGCATTAGCATACTGTTGTTCACTGTAAAAATATGAAGTTCATCATTTTACGACTAATTTAAAATTAGTGCCATCATTTTCTTTACACTTTTTTTTTCAGGAGGCTCATAAATTACTACAACCAGCTGATATGGCTTACAAGACAATGGCAATTGAACTGGCGGAGTATCAGGTGGGTGCGATCTTTCTTGTCATGTTGTCGGTGATATATGATAGGATTTATCTGCTGGCACTGGTCAGAGTTTTCTGATCTATTCTTGTCTTCCACAATTGTTCTAGGTCTGTGTTGACGTGTTCCTCACTACCCAGAGTTACATCGACATTGCTTCTATTTCTGTCATTGCAAGGACTACTGGGGGCCAGGTATGTGTGTGTGTTTTTGGTAATTCTCGAGATATACATTTGGACTACTACTTCAAATATAGTCCTGCATCTCTGCTGATGAGAAATCTCATGTATTCTTGCCATGGTGTGGTCGTCTGTCGTTACTCATCTGGCAGTTAGTTTCTTTCTTACCTTTAGTTAACAAGCCAACAAATGTTAAATAAGAATAGTCTCAGCCTCCTTTATTCTTCTTACTTCATGTCTTTTGTATTCCAATTATACTACCTTTTTGAGTCATCAATTAAAGCAGTTTCATATTTATGGTTGAGTTCGTAACTTCAGTTTTAAACAGGATTAAATAATACATTGGTTATTGATTTAAATATTTTTTTCTTTTCAACAGTTCCTTCAAATTTCCTAAAGCAAAGTGTAATTCTCATCTTAAATATTTCCCCTACTTAATTGGTTATCCACTGTGTTACAGGTATATTATTATTACCCCTTCTCAGTGCTTTCAGATCCAGCAAAGCTCTACAATGATCTTAGATGGAATATCACAAGGCCTCAAGGCTTTGAGGCTGTGATGCGTGTTAGATGCAGCCAGGTGATTATTTTTGTTTACTTTCAACTAGTAAAGATCTGGTGGCTTTCATTTTCTCTCTTTTGTGAAATCAGCTGTAATTTTATCCTTTTGCAGGGAATTCAAGTACAAGAGTACCATGGAAATTTTTGTAAACGCATCCCTACAGATGTTGACTTACCGGGAGTAAGTTATTCTCTACATTGTTACTTATCTAAAATAATAAGCAAATTTTTAGAATAGTGACTGATCCCAACCAATCTTGTCCATGATATTTTCCCATGTAAAGTAAAAAATTTCAAGAGCATGTGTGTGCTACATTTATATATTTCAATGCTACCACTATTTTGCAAATTTCATTTCTTGGTTTGTTAAATGGTTGGATCAACTTTTTTTTATGAAAGAACTTGACTTTCGTTGAGGGAAAAATGGGAAAAAAAAAGTCCACTAAAAGGAATCAGACTACAGTAAAGGGACTCCAATCAAGAGAAATAAGACCAAATGAATAGTTACAAAAGAGCCTAGAGAAACTTGAGTCAGACTACAGGGAGGGACTCCAATCAAGAGAAATAAGACCAAATGTAAAGTTATAAAAGAGCATAGAAACAGAGACTCAAAGAGAAACAATGAATCTAACAAGGGACCAAACATCACAAGAAGATCTCTTGCGCACTCTGAAGAGTTTGTTTTCTCTTAACCTAAAGCCCCTCCAAAATAGTGCACCCCATCCTGTTACAAAAACTGCCCTTTATCACAAAAGAGCGGATGAAGAAAAGCTCCTCAAACGCCTTCTTGCAACTCGAGGGCTAACAAAGCTGAAGCTGAACACCTTAAAAGAATTGTGAGGCCGCTTAAGTAATGATTGAATTCTCGAGTTGATCGCACATAATCTGCTTCCCTTTTTCTTTTAAGGCCTGCAACATTCGGCGTACCCAACCCAGAAACTGAGGTACCCTACCCAAAATATTGCCCAACTAAATTAGAAGACGACCCACCGGAGGAAGACTTTAGCCTTTCTCTTACGAAAATTTGGGCACAAGTCATGGAGAGGCCCAAACGTCATGGGATTCTAAGAGTGCCAAAAATGAACACTTGTTCTCTATTTGAGAGTTTACCTTAAAGGGCTATTTTTGTACGTGGTTGAGAATTATCCATGTCATCTCTTGCTAGAAGCATTGGGCAGCCGGGGACCTTCACCTCAGTGTACAACTTCTTCAAGTTAGCCCTATCTCAGAACCCTATCTCTGCCTGATATCAGTCCATGGGTATGAACCTTATGGGAAAAACCCCTTTCTCTAGATTAAGGAAGCATCCCATCAAAATGAATCCATTGTTGTTTCTATAAGCTTTAAACTAATCTCCTCATCCCCTTCCTCTTCAACCAAAACCTTTTTGCCCCCTCGGTTGGACCCCCACCTAGAGCCAGCAATCACTGAACCAACCCAATTATCCAAAGATGGGGGGAATATCTCGTACTTTGACCCAATATTTCTGAAAGGCTGTTCGTCTATTTTTCACCCATCACCTCTTCATCCCATGGACAAAACCAAATAGCTCAATCAAGGATCATTCCCACGTGTCTAGATGGTTTGGCCAACTTTTGATTTGTATTTATTTATTACCTGTACTTTTCCCTTTCCAGTTTCATCAAACTGGTTCCATTAGCATTGGCTTTTGTATGTTATGATTTTTTTTGCTAAAACTAAATCTTTATAGTCGTTGTATACTAGCATGGCATGATGCTATTATTTCCTTGCTGCCATAAAATTATGTACTGCTTTTTGGTTTGTGATTGTTCTTACCATGATCTTCTTTGTTACAGATTGATTGTGACAAGACTATAATGGTGACTTTAAAACATGATGACAAGTTACAGGATGGCTCAGAATGTGCTTTCCAGGTAGTGTTTCTCTCTCTCTCTCTCCCCCCTCCCTCCCTCCCTCCCTCTTTTTTCCTTCACCCCCCAGCCCCTGCCAAAAGGATACTATAAATTATAGGCAACATACGTAAACATATTATGCATTTAGTTTCAATGGCTTGCTTGGTATGATTTGGTTGTGTTACAAGTGTCCAAGTCCTCAAAACTTTGTAGGTTTTTGAGAAAAATTGGATTGAACCATTATACAAACAAGAAGGGTCCTCTTGGTCTATCTTGTTGTTAAAATTCCTCTACCGCAGAATTTCATACTCGTTTAATGCATGTCATTCTTAGAAATTCATGACTTATCTGTACTTTGTGATTCCACTTCTTCAACGATTAACTGCCCCAGGGGGCTGAATTTCATGATGTTTCAATAGAAAAATTCAAAGAGACATCTAATTTGTCATGCCCAATGAGTGAAGGGACAGAATTAAACCAGACTGCAATTGTAGTTGAGATGGTGGCTGTCTTACACTTGGTTGATATTTTTGCACAAGTACCATTATTTTTTGATAGGAAACATGAACATTTCATTGATGTGTTTGCACTGGTGTTCTGCCATTAAATTGAAACGGCTTGTTAAGATTGATATCCATGATTTGTTTTACATTCATTTCTATTGTAGTGTGCGCTACTCTACACTACAATATTTGGTCAGCGGAGAATTCGTGTCTCCACTATATCTTTACCTTGCACCAGTATGCTGAATAACCTCTTCCGATCAGCTGACTTGGACACTCAGTTCGCATGTTTTCTAAAGCAAGGTATTTTCACTTTGGTCGGGGTTTATTGTATTTGTTTTTTATTTTAATAATTTTCTTTTGCAGTTTGTTGCTGTAATCAGCTTCTTTTGTATTGTTTTTTTTATAAGAGACGAGATTGCTGTTATTATCACTGATCTCATATTTACATTTAGGACCGCTTTGTGGTTTATTTCATTGTGATCAGATGATCGATTAGCTGCGAACAAACTATTAATGTCGCTGGCATCAACCTCATCCTTTGCCCTTTCAATGCTATATGCCTCAATACTTATATATATCTTTTATCTGTTTTATAGCGGCGGCTGAAGTTCCTTCATCCCCACTCCTGCAAATTCGGGAGCGTATTACAAATCTGTGTGTCAATGTTTTACTTTCATACCGCAAGTATTGTGCAACGGTATCATCATCTGGACAGCTTATTCTGCCGGAGGCTCTAAAGCTACTGCCACTTTATACCATTGGTGTGTATTTTATCCATACCAAAACCTGTCNTTTTTTTTTTTTTTTTTTTTTTTTTTTTTTTTTTTTTTTTTTTTTTTTCACATGAATTCTGAACTCTTATGCGGATAAATAATTATCAGAGAAACATCTTTATAAAGATTTAGTAGTTTATAATCTTTAGATCACCTATGGAAATTGGAAAACATGGGATTTTACTAGAATTTAATGGAATTGATCTAATGGAGAGAACTCAGTTACATATTAGCAAACATAAAATGAAGAGTCGGCATATTTGTGCTGATAAATTGTGGTACATAGATAGGGTCAGTGATACTATTCTGTTGGCTTCTTTCAGCATTAATAAAAAGTACTGGTTTGAGAACTGAAGGAAGAATTGATGATCGATCTTTTTGGGCCAACCATGTTTCTTCCCTTCCAATTCCTCTGGCTGTTCCCTTGGTATATCCTAGAATGTTGGCTATACATAACCTTGACACACAGGTATGACTTAATTTATTTTGCTTGCTTGCTTGCTTTCTCAGAGGTGGACTGTTCTCAGTTTATGTTACTTCCTCCTATTGGCAGGATGGTGATTCAACTCCGGGTACTCCAATTCCTCTTTCTAGTGAGCATGTGAGTGAAGAGGGAATCTATCTTCTTGAGAATGGTGAAGATTGTTTGATATATGTTGGGAACTTGGTTGATAGAGACATATTGCAGCAGTTATTTGGCATTTCCTCAGTTGATGAAATTCCTGCCCAGGTATTACGCTACACTGTAGAATTGTCATTCTTGTTATTTATGAATAATAAAATTATAAAAAGGGAGGTAAGCCAACCCCATCCAAAGGAAATTACTTAAAACTTCTCCAATTGGTTAAATATTGCATATTATCATTTCTAGTGCACACCGGGTTTTCATTTTTAAATCGCGTAGAATATAAGGTTATTTGATTTTAGACAAAAATATAGATGAAGGAAAACAATATCAAGCCATTGATTCTAAAAAGGAGATGATAGAAGGAAAAGAAAACTAGGGTTTTTTTTTCTATCATGGTTCTGATATATACAATTGCTACAAACTTATAAATATGTAATGAAATGTCTCAATTGGACTCATATGCTGGATGGAATCTAATATGGCATGAAATCTGTCACTAATACCGTCGCATGTTCAGTTTGTGCTGCAGCAGTATGACAATCCTGCATCCAAGAAACTCAATGACTTGATGAATGAGATACGACGTCAAAGATGTTCCTACCTTCGGTAAGACTCGTATTATACATTTATTTTCTTTTTTTTTTTAAGTTGTGGATCCTTTGTGTGTTTGTGTGTGTGTGTGTGGTGGGTGAGAAATAAATTTAACCACCATGAATAAATACAAAAGGAATGCTCTGCCAAACAAGGTAGGAATGGATTTTGACACATAGGAGTCGCCTGCTTGGGTCGGAAATGGAAATATAAGGGAGCTTCCTCCTTTCCTCCCAAAATATGACTCGCCATTACTTTTTTTAGCTTGGTGTGTCCCTGGAGAGTAGGTCAAAACTTCCATGGGCTCCGAAAACTGCCTCCGAGCAAATTAATTATTATATAGATGCTTAAATTTTCCTTTTTCATCTACTTTTTTGAGTGTTCATTAACCTTTTCCTCCTCCTTTTTGCAGCTTGAGGCTGTGCAAGAAAGGAGACCAGTCAGGTCAGTGTTCTATATCAAATTTTATTATTATCTAGTATGAGATTACAACTATACCCAATTTTGTATTCTTTGACTTGATTACTACCCCCCCTCCCAAAAGAATAATAATAATAATAATAATCTCTTTCCATTTCTAAGCCAACATAAAGCGAGCATATTTTCTTTTTGAACCGCCATTTTGTCTCTTTCTCTTGTTTAAGAAATATGTGGCGCTAAGTTTAGTTTTGCTTCATTGTGTGTATAGATGTTTGTGGTGATTGTATATTCCTTTTGTGTTCTCTTATTCAGGGATGCTATTCTTTTCGAATATGATAGAAGATAAAAGTTCCAATGGCCCTTCATACATCGAGTTTCTTGTTCATGTACACCGCCAAATTCAGATCAAAATGTCTTCTTCATGATCTTAGACTTCAGTTAATCTTCCTGTGCTGCTGCAGTTTGTTTGCTTCAGAGGAACTCCTTACTAAGAAACCAGAGTCTCATGGGGAAGTGGGAACGAAATTCTCGGTATGAACGGGATCGATTGTGACAGTCCCATTTACCTTTGAGAAGTTAAATGAGTGAATTTTGACATGGGTAATTGTTGTTGGATTATGTTTGATGGAAGATTTTGGTAGTGAACGCAACCAGCATAGTTTCTTGTTTAAATTTATTGTTATCTTCACAGCACTTTTTCCTTTTCGACCCGAAATACCGTGTTACTGCTCTCGACATACTGTCGGGAGACGGGAGACCGGATAAGATATCTAATATACCATATAGCTATCGACTTCTTTCTAGTAATCTATGTCGATAAGCATATATGGCTTCTCTAAGTTCAGTCCGGATTAACTTTGACTATGAACCAGAAAATGATAATATGCATGTTACATGAACACTTTTGGAAAATTTTTATGAAATTTCCTTTCCAGGAGTTACATTTTCTCATGCTCTTTACATTTTCTCATGCTCTTATAAATTCTTTTGATTAATAAAATTGTAAAAATAATATTATTAATAGTAATAAAGCTAAATTGTTGAGGAAATAGAGATTTCACAGCGCACTACATATCCTTTAAAAAACTACTATCCCTTTCAAAATTTTTAGAAGAATACTCCTTGGAAGCTGTGTGAAAAAAATATGCGACTCTAGAAGGATGAACCTTCATATAAGGCTAGTACAAACAGAAAAAAGCTCAAAGGCTCACCACTCACTTGTGAAAGAAGAGAAAAGACAGATGAAATCTCGGATGTTTAGAAGCAATTAAGCCTTAACTGCTTCCCATATGAAAGTCACCTAAAGAGAGAAGTTTTTACGGGATCTCTATCTATCAAAATTTTGACTTTTGGTTCCAATAATCATTGATTCCTCGGAGGACACATAAAACTAATTACGTCTCTTTCTCTCCGCCAGCAGTAATATTCGTAAGAAGTGTTTGAATTAGCTCTAGAGATATTCACAACAGAATGAGGAAGGAAATAGTGAAAGATTTTTTTTTTTTATTCAACACTTGAGCTACATTCATTTTTGCCTAATAATTTTCCAACTCATCGAAAAAAAAATGTCATCATCACGGGATTAAAATCTGCCAATTATGAAACAAATGGCATTCCAACAGCTAAACCAAGAAGAACCAGGGAAATTTCAAACAACATCGGTCGCGACATGTCGGTATGTCGAGCTACTAGACATATGTGGAAGGTATAACTATTGATGGCTGCTTTGGTTAGTAATCCATTCCGCCCATGCCACCACCCATTGCTGGAACTTCCTTTTCGTCCTTAGGGAGTTCGACTACGACCGCTTCGGTTGTTGTCATCAAAGAGGAAACACTATATTCGAAAACATAAGGCCTTAGTATCCAAGAACATGGGGAGTTATAGAACAAAATATTAATGAATGCAAGGTTTTATTTGCTCGGCTTACCTTGCGGCGTCAACTAGTGCAGTTCTGATTACTTTCAGAGGGTCGATGATGCCAGCTTTGACCATGTCTACATATTCACCTGGTGGTGCATGTACAAATCACATTGAATTAGTCAGAAATGAAACTCATTGGCTATTTTATTTCTTTTCTTTTACTCATCCCGGAAATATATGTAGAACTCACCCTTTGCAGCATCATAACCAAGATCAGGGTCGTCCTGCTCCAAGAGCTTACCAACCACAACGGCTCCCTCGACTCCCGCATTCGATGCAATCGTGTGTACAGGTGTCTGAATAAAACATTACAGATAGAAATAAGTATGACTTCTTATAAACATGTCTAACAAAATCGTCCTAAGCCAATGGTTAAAACCACTTAAAGTAGAATCAAACAGTATATTCAAAATCCTCCAAACATTCTCTTGATGTCAGTGAGTGATCAATCATGTTTGAGATTATGACCTTTAGAGCATTCTGAATAATCTGGACACCAATCTTCTGATCAAAGTTGGCAGTTGGAAGTTTATCTAATTCTTTGGATGCATACAAAAGAGCAACACCACCTCCTGTGGAAGGCGCCATTCTGTTAATGCCCTTCAGATGCAATACGTAAAATCAAAGTTAGCACATGGAGGATGAACTTACCTGGTACTATTCCTTCTTCAACAGCTGCTTTTGTGGCATTCAAAGCATCGGTGACTCTATCCTTCTTCTCGCCCACTTCTGCTTCACTTGCTCCTCCAATCTGCAAAAAGTATTGGTTTATATTAAGGTTGCAAGCCATCTTTCAAGAAAGAGCGAAGAAATCAAAATCACAGAGGAAGGTATAGACCTTCAATACAGCTACACCGCCAGAGAGTTTCGCTAATCTCTCCTGTAATTTTTCCTTGTCGTAATCGGAAGTGCTCGCTTCAATACCCGACCTTATCTGTAAATTACACGAGACCGAAAACATGACACTAATTAGCTTCTATATTTAATAAAGTTCATCATTTACACCACCTTGTGTTTCAAAATGCTACAAACCTGTTCACATCTTTCCTCAATAGCCTTCTTGTCACCAGCGCCATCAAGAATAACTGTATCATCCTTTGAAATTGTGATCTGTAATATCAATCTAAGTTAATGCAGATTTTCAACAAGCGGCAGAAACCTTCAAGAGACGTAGAAAATATTGACATTCAGGATATAAGAAGAGCTGCAACTTGAACTGGCCAAGAAACATAGGTCGAATACCCAAAAATTATGTCTAGTTTCCAAACCTATTGGACATCTCATACCTTCTTGCAAGAGCCAAGC
The DNA here is from genome assembly GCF_002806865.2 of Cucurbita pepo subsp. pepo. Taxonomy (NCBI): domain Eukaryota; kingdom Viridiplantae; phylum Streptophyta; class Magnoliopsida; order Cucurbitales; family Cucurbitaceae; genus Cucurbita; species Cucurbita pepo. The sequence goes on along the minus strand of NC_036649.1, from coordinate 709,761 downwards.
ATGTCCAGATCGACTTTCTCGAGATTCATTCCAAGCTCTTCAGTAATGACCTACATATAGAGCACACAGAAGAGTTTGAGAAATCACAGAAAACATTATACAAAAGGAATTACAATACAAATGAAAAACTTACTTGACCACCCGTGAGAACTGCAAGGTCCTGCAGTCCGGCCTTCCTATTTTCGCCAAAACCTGGTGCTTTAATGGCACAGACCTGCAGGAAACAGTAAGAAAATAAGTAAAGGCCCAAAACAAATCAAAAGTTAATATGTTCCATAAATTTCAATTGTTGGAAGAATATGAGGGTCGAACCTTAATTCCAGCACGAAGCTTATTCAGGATAAGAGTAGCTAGTGCCTCACTTTCAACATCTTCGGAAACAATAAGAAGGGGCCTTTGCTTCTGAAGAGATTAAAGAAAACTACAATATTATCGTCCATTTGCAAATGTAAGAAACAACTCTCAACCATTAATAGATAGCCTACCTTCAGAGCCAACTCCAAAACTTTCACCACAGCATTTATGCTTGAGATTTTCTTTTCATAGATTATAATAAGAGGATCGTCCAATTCCTGCCAAGGTATCCCATGTGGTAGATAAAGTCAGGACAACATTGATGATAAGGCTTACGATTAGAAGATTGGGAAATGTATTTTAACAAAAAAGATACATACACATTTCTGGTTCTTCTGGTTTGTAATGAAGTAAGGGGAAATATATCCCCTATCTAACTTCATCCCTTCAACGACTTCCAACTCGTTATCCATTGTCTTCCCATCCTGTAGCAAATTGAACACAGTCAAAATAAGCACCAAAGGCAATGGTCAAATCAGGACATTACAAAAGAATCCCATTTTCAGATTAACAAAAACTAGAGACACACATTGCTGGTGACAGAGAAGCATTGTTGAAGTAATGAATAATGCATAAGGATGAAATCTAAAATGATATCTAGACCAATAAAATAAAACTTAAAGAAGGATATCAACTTTGGAGCATACACAAATACTTCGACAAGTTGGCAGCGACTTTAAAGAAGTGATTCTAAAATTCTTTCCCACTAGTTCTGCACCATCATATTCCTAGTAGAATTGTAACAACCTAAGCCTACTGCTAGCAGATATCGTTCTCCTCTCTCCAATCGATATGGGATCTGACAATCCACCCTTGGGGGGCTAGGATCTCACATGAATATAGTCATAAACCCCTATCAAGTTTTTTTCTGTTGGAGGACTTTTATTATTTCAGGTTAGGTGAGGGAAGGAGTCTAGAATCACATTCAATCAAGTAGCAAAAGTTTATTCAGCCACGAAAATGATCATACATATAGAAGAAGGCATAGGGTGCGGCTATCCATTAACATGCGGCAAATATACAAATATATTAGTAACCAACTTACAGAGATGGTGATCACGCCCTCCTTGCCAACTTTCTCCATGGCTTTGGCAATTAACTCACCAATTTCTCTTTCACCATTTGCAGATATTGTCCCGACCTATAGAAATACAATCAATTTGCATGACTGATTCTTCAATACAAAGTCACTTCAAGGCCGCCAAGTGATCCTAGTCGAAAGAACGAACCTGTGCTATCTCTTCTGATGTGCTTATCATTCGTGCTCTACTCTTCAAGTTGGTCACAACTGAATCAACAGCCATGGAGATACCACGTCTTAAATCCATGGCATTCATTCCAGCAGCAACAGACTTGCAGCCCTCCGCAAATATTGCTTTTGTGAGAATAGTAGCACAAGTGGTCCCTGAAAGCCCCAAAACTCGTCACTTTGATTAGGTAATTTAGCGTGTAATACAATTGTGTAATGTTGGTCATCAAATCGCTGGTTAAATATTCAAGAAAATGACAAAAGAACCACTCATTACGAACTGATACACATTCTTTTAGTGGTTATACTATAACAGAAGCTTACCATCGCCTGCTACATCATTGGTCGCGTTAGCAACCTGCTTCACAAGACTGGCACCAACATTTTTAACTTTATCTTTAAACTCGATACTTTTGGCGACGGTCACACCATCTTTTGTAACTTTGGGAGCCCCAAAACTTTGTTCAATCACTACAGTGCGCCCCTACAGCAGCAACATGACAGAATCAAAATCTATCAACAGAGCGTAAGACGATATAGCACGGAGATTAAAAGAGTGAAGAAAGTGAATCATCAATGGAAATTAGCCTTCCACCTTCGATTCAGGAAAAAAAATAAATGAAGATCAGTAAATACTGCACCTACTAAATTCGCCATTCATTAAACAAATGAATGTCGACAGTACCTTCGGACCCATTGTAACTTTAACGGCATCAGCAAGATCCTCAACACCCTTGAGCATAAGACCTCGAGCCTCCACCCCAAATTTAACGTCTTTCGCCGCATAGTTTCTGCTCCAGTTAGACCTACTAGCNCCCCAAATTCAAACTGTTCTACCAATTCAGCTAAAACTCACTTAAAAAAACAAACAAAAAAGACACACACAAACACGAGCATAGTTAAAAATAGATCAGAAGTTCAATGATCAAACAAACTCCCAAAAGTAATCAAAACATAATAAGAACTCACCTGATTGGCACCGTTCCTAGCAAGACTGCAAACGAAAGAAAAAAACAACATTTTTAAGTGGATAGAATACAAAACACTATTAATTCATCAAACTTCATCAATTATCGATTCAGAAAAGCCAACGTGGCAGTAACTCAAAAGAACGATACCCCATTGATGCCACCAGTTCATTTCACAAGCTATTACAGCCGATAAACAGAAACGAAATGAACAGAAATGACTCCAAATCTTATCAATCTAAAGGAGACCAAACCAAACATACCGGGCTTTGGAAGCGAGGCCTGAGGCGAATCGGTGCATTGTAGACGTCCACTGAAACCCAAAAACGAAGGAGATGGGAACAGCGAGAAGAGGAAGAACAACAACAGTGGGAGGAAATGGGAAAGGCGATGAATGGAAGAGATTGAAAGGGTTTAATAATGGGAAGAAGAAGGTTCTAGAAACAACTCAAACCATAGCGCCTTCTAGGGTTTAGGGTTTAGCAGAAAATGGAAACATTACAGCTCATCTTTTTCAGATGACGTGGTTGACGGTTTACAAGTCCAACTCCTCACCTCGCGCGAACCGGGTCCAACCGGGTCCAACCGTGGAGTTTCTCTCGAGTTATCTGACGGTTCTTTTTAATTTTTTTAATTTGCGTTTATTTTTCTAATATTTTTCATAATGTTTTAAAAATTAAATTATATAATAAATAAACTGGTAGATGGAATTAATATTTATAAGATTAAAAATTTTAAAATTAATAAATGGACTTTATCATCTCTCAACTTTAAACTTTTTTTTTTTCTCTTTAATAATTATTATGTTTCTATAACTTTCTACCTATAAAACTTTATATCTATTTTTTTTTATATAATTATTCTATTTGACTTTTTATTCAACACGGCTGGCTCGAGGTATTTTCTCAATCCTTCTTACCCTTAAAAAATAAGGGCACCGTATGTCCTTAAATCGGTAACCATCTTTAAGTTAACTTATCTTCCTCCGTCTCTTGAGACCAACAAAGGGTAATACGTTGTCCATCGACTACGCCCTTCGACCTGAACTTAGACCATAACTCACCCTTTATGGACGAACCTTGCGAAAGAACCCTTGAGTTATCAGGGCATTATATTCTCACCATTTATCATTTAATATTATATATATATATATATATGTTTTTTTTATTGTAATTTTAATTTGTTTGGCGAATAATAATTCCTATATACCACTTTCTTATAAAATTGAAAGTCATGGAAAAACAATTTTTGGGGTTTTTTTGATTTTTTTATTTCATCCATTTGGGTGACGGGCAATAACTCGTTCACCTGCGGGTGAGATGATGGTAGCAACGTGGCGTTTTCTTATTTGGCAGCAAAGTGGGCTTTCATACGCTCGGGTTCCACCCTCTGCATTCTACTTGAGCCTCTTTACTTCGTCTCTTTCGGGTTCTTTCGTTCTCGAAACCTCCCAATTCCCAAATCTCAGTTCTCCATTACAGCCAGCTCTTGATTCGTTCACTTGATCATCGAAGCAGCTCTCTGAGATGACGGAGGCCGCGATTCGTAAGAAGCCTGGCATGGCCAGCGTCAAAGACATGCCGATCCTCCAGGACGGGCCACCGCCGGGTGGATTCGCTCCGGTTCGTTATGCTCGCCGGATTCCCACCAAAGGCCCTAGCGCTATGGCGATTTTCCTTACTGCGTTTGGTGCGTTTTCTTGGGGAATGTATCAGGTCGGCAAAGGCAACAAGATCCGAAGGTCTGATTTCTCTCTCCCATTATCTTAGTTTAATCCATGGTCATTTCCTGTTTTATATCATTCCACTAGTAATGGGATTTACTGCTTTTCTATCTGGATTTCCTCTTTTCTGCGAATTAAGGGGTGGGTTAGCTTGGGATGTATTAGACTTCTTGACCCAGGATTTCTGCGAATTAAGGGGTGAGTTAGCTTGGGATGTATTAGACTTCTTGACCCAGGATTTCTGCTAGGGATTTGATTATTTTTATTGACTTTCGAGATTCATGCTTTGTGCTAGGCTGTTTTGGATTTTACCGATTTGCCGGGTAGATGCCTTGAAGCGAATTTCCATTGAGAGTTTAGGTTTGATACCTGGATTTGATTCAGTTTCAAGTCATTTGGTTTTTTGAAAAGAAATTAACACTTTCTTAGCTACTTTAATTGAGGGTGGTTTGAGGCCGCATCTCCATTCCTCTTTTGCATCCCGTTTTGAATCTGATGATGAAGTTTAAGTTTCGTACATACATTAAAACACCTTCAAAACTACACTTAGTTTGAAAATTGCCCAACGAAGGAGTTCTTCTTTAATACAATTAGAAGATTACATACTTGCATAATAACATTTTTCATTCATAAGAACTATTCTTATGAACAATGAACCACTCCATAATTTCAGACTGGCATAGTATTGTCCACTTTTGAATATAAACTTTCATGACTTTGCTTTTGACTTCACTAAAATTATCTCATACCATTGGAGATAATTGTCCCATTTATACATGTTATCTTCAAACGGAGGACCACTGAGCCTTTCTTCAAGCACACCACATGTCTTATATAGCTTAATCACTGATCTTCACGTAACTATGTCATTGAGGCTCATCACTATCCACATGTTTAGATTCGAAGGATTTAATCGACATGTTTAAGTTTGGGGTATGCCTTTCTTACCATTTGTTAAGGATGATCATGCAAATGGAAATAGTTACTCTTACTTATATACTTACAATCTTCTTCTTATCTTACGACTTTGGTTGTCCTCACAACAAAAATGTTGTCAAAATTAGTTTTTTCTCTTCATGTAACAACCCAAGCCCACCGCTAGCAGATATTGTCAGCGTTAGCCTGTTTATCGCCAAAAAGCCTCAGGGTTTTAAAATGTGTCTGTTAGGGAGAGTTTTCCACACCCTTATAAAGAATGTTTTGTTCCCCTCTCCAACGGATGTGGGATCTCACAATCCACCCCCTTTGGTGGCCCAGGGTCCTCGTTGGCACACTGGCCGGTGCCTAGCTATGATATTGTGAGGACACATCGCACGTCTGTTTTTGCCTGTTACGTATCGATGTCAGCCTCATGTTACCTTTATAGGTAGAAGTTTTCACATTTTTATAAGGAATGTTTCGTTTCTCTCTCCAACCGAGGTGGGATTTCACACTACACAAAATGGGGTAACTTAACTCATTGGTTTTTTTTTTCTTTTTTTTGGTAAGAAATTGCGCTTTCTTTGAGAAAATAAGAGAATACATAGGCAAACAAAAAACGAGCCTAAACAAATTTTTAAAAATGTCTCCAATCCAAAAGAACAAGGCCAAGATCAGGCATAGTGACCGAGACCTAAAAGAAGGCTTTAAATTTAACCACCTCACCCACTCTCTCAACTCCTCACAATTTCTGTTATGTTTTTTTCTAACCAAATATCCCACAAAAGAGCAAAGAAGCTAGTTTGCCACAAGACTTTACCTCTTTCCTTAAAAGAGGATTCAAAAGCACCTCCTCAACAACAAGCAACCATCCTGACCCTGAGCACAACGCACACCAAACAAGGATTTCCAACGATCCCAAAGAAACTGAGCAAATTGGAAGTTAAATATTCAAATTGATTCATTTAGTTTAGAATAGGTGATAAAAGTAAAATTTGCCCTAATTATTTGATTGTTGCAAGAAATGGTTATTTGAGGACTTGATAGGTGGACAAAGATCTCAGGTAGATGTCTTATGTGCTTCTATTTAACATCAGAGAACCTTTGGTATAATGTTACAAATGCACCTGTTTTGTTTTCAAGGTACGTGAAATATAGTTGGGTAGATATATTGGCATGAATTTCAATTTTAAATTACTACCTTACTTGTTTATTTGTTTAATTTGCCTGGTCTGTTGTTCTCGCATTAAATTATTGCAACAGAATTTCTAGAATGAGCTCAATGTGATTTCAATTTCATATTCATGTTTAGACTTGATCATCAGTCTACATTATTTGTAAAGGAGGAGTGATTATAGTTTCTTCGTACATTGAAGGCCTTTTATGGTATTTACAGATAGTTTAAAGGAATAGTCTTTCCTGCTTTCCTCTGTTCCCTTCTTTTCCTTTTGCTTGAACGAGGTGAGAGTGGTGACCCATTTGGTTGGGGGAAATGGTGAAGATGATGTCATGCTGTTTCATTCGACCTGTCGTTTCTTACTGTTTATGATTGGTTTAATAAGTTTATATTACTCTTTTGTTGCAAACTATGAATTTCACAATGAGCATTGACGATGTGTATAGGGCACTAAAGGAAGAGAAATATGCAGCCCGACGAGCAATATTGCCCGTGCTTCAAGCCGAGGAAGATGAAAGGTAAATGGATGATTTTTTGTGTAGGCTGCCCTCAAACTTACAGTAACACTGGTTGAAACTACTGGATCCTTGACGGTTTTAACGAAGTTTAGTATCATTGGTCTAATCGTGTCTGTTCTAACTTTCTAACTTTCTAGATTCGTCAAAGAGTGGAAGAGTTACCTTGAATATGAGGCTGAAGTTATGAAGGATGTGCCTGGTTGGAAAGTTGGTGAAAATGTCTACAACTCTGGAAAATGGATGCCTCCAGCGACCGGTGAGCTACGACCCGAAGTCTGGTGATTTTGTTTCGAACACGGACTTCTTTGAGGTTGGCATGTAGTTTGTTTGTGTATGCGCTGCGACTTATATCCTCATATGGGTTTGTTTCCTGATTTGCTGGTTCTTCATGGCCCTTCTCATGAAAATAAAAGAAGCATGTCAAAATTTCTTCAAATGTTTTGCAAAAACTGTCTTCTTTATTCAGTAAACATCTCCTTTTACCCATGTATCTCACTGAAAGTTGGGACTTGGAATTAGACATCAATTTATCTTCATTCTTCTTATTTATTTCTTGTATGCCAAGCTGAACAGCATGCTTACCCTAGTCGGTTGCGACTTTGGTTCGGTCGATACTCGTAGTAAGTTGAGGCTTTTGAGCTACAATGTGCTTAGAAGGAACTTGAAATTGGCATGTGTAAGTTGATAGAACCCCAGAGGACTTGTAGTGTGTGAGACTTGCGTGATAACCAAATACACCACTCGGATCATATATTTATCATAAATATTATATTTCAAATTATATTTATGTGAAGGTAAAATTATAAATATAGTCGTCTAATTTTGAAATTAAATTTGTGAACAAAACAAAAATAAAAAAATATTAGTAGATATCAAATAAAACCTCAAAAAAATGTTAGGGACCAAGAAACCAACTAAATTCTTTACTATAAATATTATAATTTAAAGTGCTTGTTAAAAATATTACATTTTGATATGAATGTAAAATGATAAGTAAACTCTAAAATAAATATCAAATGTAAACTCTAAAAAAGATGTCTGAGCCCGGGTTCGAACCGGGGACCTCTAGTGTGTGAGACTAGCGTGATAACCAACTACACCACCCAGACTTTGTTGTTCCGTGCCTTAAACGATAAGAATTTCAACTTAAAACTACTTTCGAATAAATTGCTAACTTAAAAGGTGAACAACATTTAATTATAATCCCATCTTTAAACACTCATTTATGTATTTAAATTCTAAGATTTTTTTTTATAATAAAAATAATTGATTGATTCGGTATAAATTAGAATTTTATTTGCAATCAAATCATAAAATTTCGTGTCAAATATATTTGTTAATTTTGAAAGTTTAAAAACTAAATTTATAATATTGAAAATTTAAATATTCGAAAATTTATTTTTAAATTGGCATTTTCTAATTAAAAAAAATTAACTAATTTGGCTACATATAGTTATTTTCATATAATAACCATAATAGTAAGNAAAAAAAAAAAAAAAAAAAAAAAAAAAAAAAACTAATGAAATTTTAAATGCTAAGATGTTTTTTTAAAACATTTTTAAAAAAATTAAGAATATTTTTGTATTAAAGTACGGACGATTTCTGTTTAAAATTAATTATAAGAATATTTTTTTAAAAAAATTATTTTATTTTTTTAAGTTTAAGGAATATTTTTGAAAGATAAAAAGTAGAAAATTTATAACAATTTTTTTAACAATTAGATAAATAGTTAATTAATCCAAACATTTTACCCGCCGCGAACTACCCAATCAGAATGAAACACACGTTTGACGCTTCCATATATTATATTTTTGGGAACCACCGTTGACAGGCTCACGGCGGGTAGCGGATTTTTTTTTTTTTGACGCCCCACCGAAATTACAAGAGCAAAATCCGCAAAATTTTTCTCTGGGGGAACAATCTACAAACGCATACACGGGGGAACGAAGTTAGCAGAGGAGATCTGCCAGATTGTTGTTCATTTTTCCCACAGATCTCCTCGTGTCCGATCCGATCGGAATCTGCCCCCTTTTGGTTTTCCTCTTCCCCAATTCACAATTCTTCATTTTCTGTGGTTTTCCCATCAATTTCCCGACAGCTATCATCAATTTCGGTTGTTTTTCTGCTACTTTAGTCTCGCAGTGTTTGGTTTAGATTCATTGTATTTAGCCGGGGCTGATTTGTTTGGTTCGTTTTGTGGGGTTGTGTTTTTGTACCTGGAAATGGTGTCACCATGAGGATTTTGGGTTTGTTTGTGTTTGTCTTCTTGAGCTGGGGGTCGTTGTTTTGATGGCTTCGGCTCAGGTTTTGCCCAATTCGATGGCCTCGACTCGTAAATTAGAGCATTTGGAAGCAGGCAAGCGTCGGGTAAGGATTTTTCTTCTCTCTCTCTCTCTCTCTCTCTCTCTCTTGAATGTAATTCAAATCTTCAATTTGGATTGGATGTTTTCTGAGCATGTAGCTTTGTACGTTTTTATATCGAAGTGTCGGTTATTAATGTCGAGACTCTGTATGCAATATGCTGGTTGAGTTGGGATTAATTGACCACGATCGAGCTGCTAGGGAAGTCGTTGGTTTCAATTTTCACATTCATGGAACTGATACCTGTTATATTCATTAGAAAATGTTTGTACTCAATGCTTTGGATGAATGATTTCATGGAGGTTGATAAGCTGACTTATGACAAGCCATGGATTTAAGGATGCTGTAATTTTTCGAGCTATATATATTGTTTATAACTTTGGACTTGAGGTTTGAACGAAGATTGTAAGTTGGACTTATCAACCTGCACAAAGAGCTTCTTATGGTCAAAAGGGTGAGGTTTTTCGAGTGGAAGGGGAAAAACGTAAATGCCTATGTTTTCCTATGCCAAGTATCTGGCTATAACTTGTTTATGCTCGCACTTTTGACCAAATGTTTTAAGCTGTGGGGTTGATATCAATTGCACCTATGATAGGAGATTGACCCACCTTCTGGTGCTTGTTCAGCATTACATTTGGAGTATTGTTACTTTCTCAGACGATTTGAATGCATGTTTGATTGCTTTAAGCACATTTCCTAAGCGTTTTTATCTAGACGCTTCGTTTATGAATAGCGATAGACTTTTCACTAAGTGGAACGAAGAGAACTACATCTCAAAGCAGGTGGAAAGGTCTCTAGCTAAAGGAATTCACACATAAAACCTCCAATTAGTGAAGTTGTGAGTTGTGCAGTTACACTAAGGTTTTGTCGTTGATATGAGTTTGATGAACCTTTTACTTGGACACTTGGTTACATGTGCCCTGTGCTTTTATAGTAAACTTCCTGATGCTCATACTTTAGATGCATTTAGATGGTTTGATATATTACTCCTAATGACTTTCACTTTCTCTCACTAAATTGGTTGTTCCTGTGTGTCTGCACAAGGCTTTGTCATTAAGACCCCCTTTTTTCCTTTAAAAAAAAAAAACATAATTTATCATTGGATGTTCTTCCTTGTGCCCTTTCATAATCACTTCGTTGATTCCTTTTGTACGTGAAAATTTGATTACTTCCTTTTTCATGCAGTTAGAGGAGTTCAGAAAGAAAAAGGCAGCAGAGCGAGTTAAGAAAGCTGCACCACCAATCCAAAATCACATTTCAGATGGTGGTTCCCAGGAGAAGAAGCCTTTAGAATCTGAACATGCTCAACGAATTACAGATTCTGATGGAGCTACGACAACAAACGGAACAGGCAGATCTGCTGTTGAATCATCTTCTGCTCTAGTCAAAGATGTCAGACATGCAGATAACTTTTCTCAGAATATTGATCAAAATGCTTTGAATGAAAGTCGTGCACGCTATCCATCTACAAGAAATGTTGATGGAGGTTTCTCTGTGTATCCAGTGAAACAACCGTCAAACAGTCAAGAAATTAAGACACTCAAAGGTTCGAGACTCGCTGGAACCACAGATGATTATAGTAGAAATGAAATATCAGAAATAAATAACGACTCTGGAGTAATCAGTGGATCCCAGGATAGAACTCCATTTGGGAGCGCATTTGGCATAAACCCACAAGCTAATGAAGGGATCGATAGCATTTCTAGTCAATCTGCACAGCATGGGGTGGATGGACTACTCTACAGAAGAGATGGTCGAGAGAATTCTATAATTAAGAGCTCTGGCTCTTTGCATAAATTTTCTGCAAATACTTCTCCACAGAATACTGCTGGCAATTTACAAGATACAGATTCCAGTAGTAACAATATTTTGGCTAGTGAACATTCTTTCTCGTCATCTTATGATGGTAGTGTTCTCTGGATTTTCATATCTTGTTATGATATGATTTTTTTTCTTATTCTCTTCCCTGTTCTGTCTTGAGAGGATTGGTGCTAACATATTGTTTTGTATGTTCTATAGGCCTCTTTAATAGTACAACTAGAAAAGGATATAGTTCCGATGAAGTTGGGGAAAATGTGAACAAAAATTTTGAATTGATTGACAAACAGACGTCTGTTCTTGAGCAACGAAAGCCCACTGATGTGACTGATTTAACTAGAATCAAGCCTGTATATGTGCAGTCCTCTGAATCTGCTGGCTTGATTACTGATATTAGAGGCCCCTTCAACTTTGAACAACCATACACTGCATCATCTGAAAACAGTTTTAGGAGATCTCGCCCATCGTTTCTTGATTCTATTACTGTACCCAAGGTTCCTTCAGGGAGTTTTCTTGGACATGTTGAACATGATAAGGGATCCAGAATATCTGATGGGTTTAGAACAGATGAATCTGATGGCTCAGAATCATTAAATCTTCAGAAGCCACTAATTGATATGAAAAAAGTGGGAACATCCTCAGATTTTGCCTCACAAAACACTCCAGTGCCATATAGCAATTCATTTCCTCCTTCAGTTTTTCCTGTTAAGGAGGTGAACCAGCCAATAGAGGATAATACTATGGAGAGGAAACACGAGCTCTTTTCATCCAAACAAAATGAAGATTTTGCTGCTCTGGAACAGGTACTTCTATATTTGGTGTTGGTCATTGAATTTGGAATTGGTCCATCCAATATGTAAAGCTACCATAATGTCCTCTTTGCTAGGAAGGATCATGTAGTTTTCTTTTCAATGTTTTATTTGAGTCGTTCATAAAAAACTTAAAAGATAATTTAGTGTGTTCCTGTAGTTGCAATTGGAATGGAGATGGGTTGAGTCCGAACCCTTTCTACAGTGTTTCCAACTTGAAAAGTCAATGAGAGAAATTATGCAGTTATACTTTACATTTAGTCTACTATACATCTTGGAGTACTAAGGTTTTCCCCCCATTGGTTTTCATGTTTAGAATCAGTTATTTCTGATGTTTATGTAAACTTGAGTAGCATCTCTCACTCTTAATCATTATTATTGTAACAAACAATTTCATTGATTATATGAAATTACCAAAAACTGGTGAAACCTGTTCCGAGCGAGTTACATAAACTTGAGTAGCATCTCTCACTCTTAATCATTATTATTGTAACAAACAATTTCATTGATTATATGAAATTACCAAAAACTGGTGAAACCTGTTCCGAGCGAGTTACATAAACTTGAGTAGCATCTCTCACTCTTAATCATTATTATTGTAACAAACAATTTCATTGATTATATGAAATTACCAAAAACTGGTGAAACCTGTTCCGAGCGAGTTACATAAACTTGAGTAGCATCTCTCACTCTTAATCATTATTATTGTAACAAACAATTTCATTGATTATGTGAAATTACCAAAAACTGGTGAAACCTGTTCCGAGCGAGTTACATAAACTTGAGAATGTCAAGTTTGAGTTGTTGCACGCCTTCACATGGAGAAAATTTTCCTAAGATGAGCCATATTGATTACGTGAAATTACTAAGTTCATGTCATCCTAAGATGAGTCATCGTGCATGTCTAGTCATATTACTGTCCTACTGGTAGTTCGATTGATTTTGAAAATTACGTTCCAAGAATTCTTTGTTGTTGAATTTTATAATTGACTTCCTTATATATATAACATGATTTATATTATTCACCCTTGGCCCAATACATAAAAGGAAAAAAGAATCATTTAAATTTTGCAGAAGCTTATAAAGTGTTCATATTTACAAAATATTACATAATAGATGGCAGAAGGTGAGATGTTATTATTGCAATTTATTGGACTCCATGAGCTATATAGAATGAAGATTTTAGCAAAGAGTTGATTTTGTTTGAATAAATGATGAACTTCATACCTTTTTGTGCTTCTTAGGAAATGTCTTTCTCGTCTTCTAATTTGACATTTTGACAATGTGAGCTTTCTTTGCATTTTCTTTTTCTCGTGAAGATTAAATTCCATTGACATTTTTATGGTCTTCAACTTTCTTCCTGGTCAGCATATTGAAGATTTGACACAAGAGAAATTCTCGTTACAAAGAGCTTTGGATGCTTCAAGGGCTTTAGCAGAGTCCTTAGCTGCTGAAAATTCATCTCTTACTGATAGTTATAATAATCAGGTTGGTTTATAGATTCTTCTTGTGTATTATATAATTCTATCGCGTGTATGATGATCAAACATTTTTGTTCGTGGTTTACTGTTCTGTATTTTCCTGGTCTGAGACCTGACAAAGTAATAATCTGGGACTTTTATCATTTGGACATTTCTAGTTTCATCGAATGTGACTATTTTGCTAACATGTGTTCAATGTATATGGCTTTGGATTGAACTCTTTTATTTCCATTTTCGTTTTTCTTTTGGTAATTCTTCAGAGAAGTGTTGTCAACCAACTAAAATCGGATATGGAGATGTTACAGGAGGAAATGAAGACCCAGATGGTTAGTCTTTTTCTTATGCCTCTGTTAATTTCTTCCTTTTTGTTAGGTTTCACCAAAGATCAATTTTTCCAAATTGGAATGCGGTTATTAGCCTCCGCAGTGAATGTTACTTTGATTTTCTTTCTCAGCTTCTTTATTACTCTGGTTTTCATTCCTACAATGGACCATGAAGTGTGTGCGCGTAAGAAATTTGTTTAAGAATGAGTTTTGGTACAAGAGTATGGACAGATATTCAGTCTAGGCTGGATACAATCTTTAATCAATAGTTTCTAATCTAGTTCTATCTTCTTAATGGACTTGATCATGTTTCATATTCTAGATTCAACTCATGATTAAGTATTGGGATTGAAATAATTTATAATAATTTTGTCCTGATAAATTCGAGGAACTGTTTCGTCTAGAGACTTTATGAGTTGCCTTCGACTCCTTTTGGAGTTTTCTTAGTGAAATAGAATTTCTTTTACCTTTCCTTAGTTTCATTATGTGTGATGTTTGATAAACTTCCTGTTATAGTTTGTGTCAGATGTCATTCTCACACCTGGATATTTTCATTAATTTGAGGACTTGAAGATTTCACGTTCTAAGTCCTTTTTGATGCAACAATGCTCCATAACCAGATAATTTTGAAATATTATAGATGTGTTTCTGAAATGTAAAGTTTTTCCCTATTATCGTGTCAATATATATGTATGTGTGTGTAACTCCTTCGATTCCACAGGTTGAACTGGAATCTATCAAACTTGAGTATGCAAATGTACAACTGGAGTGTAATGCAGCTGATGAACGTGCCAAGCTGATAGCTTCTGAAGTAATTGGTCTTGAAGAGAAGGTAATAAATTGTGGCTCTCCAAAGGCCATCAATCCAGTACAATGTTTTCTAGTTGTTCTTTTGGACTGCCTAACTTGTTTTTGTAGCTAGGTGATTAGGCTCTAGCTTTCCTTTGTAGTTTTGATCTTGACAAACATAGATTATTCGGTGAACGTTGCTATTTCTTTCTTTTCTTTTTTCTTCATATTGAAATAAAATGATTATCTTGTAAAAATGTACCTGCTAAGTTTCTTTTTCCCAATGCAAAAATATTTTGTCTTTTTTCAAAGACATATTTTGTACATTGATAAAAAAAAAATAAATAAATAACTGCCTGTATATTTTCTCTTCACTTGACTGAATATATATATATATATATATATATATATATGTTTCTGTTTGGAACTAATTGAGGAATTTAACATATTATTATATTGTTCTCTTCCATATGGAAAGTATGACATCGACCCTTCCATCATGGGGATTGGAGTTGGAGTCCTACTTGCATCTTGTGTGGACGATTTATGATTTCTAAATTATGCTTCCCATTTATTTATATAGGCCTTAAGACTAAGGTCTAATGAGTTAAAGCTGGAGAGGCAATTGGAGAACTTAGAAGCTGAAATCTCTTCGTACAAGTACGTCATCTTATACTGTGGCTGTTAACAAATAACCTCTGGTTCTTAAACCGATCACTGCTTTAAATCCCTTATGTGTAGACATGGTTATGTCTTAGTTTGGTTAGTTTTATAAGTGGCTGGCTACTCATGGATCAAGTTTTTTGAAATGACTAGGCTAAGCATTGCATCTGTTTAAAATGTTTTGTTATGTTTTTTTTTTTTTTTTGGGACAAAAAAGACCACTTCATTACAAGTATGAGAGAGAGAATTACAAGAATAGGCTACAATGGAAAAAGCCTCACCAACCAAAAGCACCCACAAACAAAAAGAAAAAGGAAAACGAAAGTGACGGTAATATCGTTGGTGCTTCATACATATGTAAGGGAGAATTTATCAGTCCTGCTGTGGTCAAAGTTTCTGTTGAAAGCAGATTTTATTTTATGCATGAGTGCTTCAAGTTTGTACTCCGAGGGTTGTGGTTAGAATGAAATGATAGTTTTTTTTTTTCTATAAATTGAAAGGAAATTGGGTTTTGTTTAATTTTCCACTTCAACTTTGTTTAATTTTCCACTTCAACTTTGTTTAATTTTCCACTTCAACTTTGTATGTCTTTCCCCTAGCCTTTTTAATTACTCTTCACCTGTAATTAGTAATACCTCTTTTGGAGCAATATATTGTATTCTCCATAGCGCTTGGGGAGTGTTTTTTTGGTTTTCCTTATTTGTACTTCTCATTTAATCAATGAATGAAAAGTTATCCATTGTAGAGGTTCGCATCCAATTATACCTTCTTGCTTTGAGCTGTTTTTACTAACTGGAGTTTAAATTATAATTTTATTGGAACTTGCAGGAAGAAAATATCTAGCATGGAGAGAGAACGTCATGATTTTCAATCAACTATTGATGCTCTTCAGGAAGGTAAACATAATGGTTTGAATTTAAATTAGTCCGATAATATGAATTTTCCCCATCCCTTAATGTGGGTCGTCAGAGGTAATGGTCATTATTAGACTTGTGCTTTTATTTAGAATATAAAAGGTTATGGTTATGTGTTTTTTGTAAACATAATCTAATTAAGAATATCGTTTCTTAGCTATAAGAACGCAATCTGGCAGATTTCAAGTCAATGATGAACGTTAAAACTAGGGTGGTATTCCTTAAGTGTTGTCGGTATTGTAGTTTATGAGTATGCGAAAAGTCACTGATACATGGTTGATATGTTATAGGCTTACGGACAAAGCAGGTCTTATTTGAGGATTGTTGTAAAAGTAATATTTTAAATTTTAATAGGCTAATTTGAATGCTTTACTATGTTTTCTATTTATTTTCTTATAATTCTCTAATTTACCATAAGTGCATGGCCAAGTGAATGCAAGAAAGTATAAAGAGAAATTAGATGATTGCTTTGCAGTATACATTTTGGTTATTTGTTAATTGAGGATGGTGGATGGTCGTGAGAATAGTAACCCCTGGATTCTCAAATATATAATACCTGAGTGTCACATTCCCATAAACATCCCAGATTTTTCAAAATGTTCAATCCCGGACAGATTCTGTGAGATCCCACATCGGTTGGGGAGGAGAACAGTATTCTTTATAAGGATGTGGAAACCTCTCTCTAGCAGACGCGTTTTAAAAACCTTGAGGTGAAGCCCGAAAGGGAAAGCCCAAAGAGGACAATATCTGCTGGCGGTGGACTTCGGCTGTTACAAATTCATAGCTTTCAAGGAGGACAATTCCCCCTTCCCCAGTACATTTTTCTTTTATGAATCAAATTAAATGGAACTGTAATGGTTCTTGAAACTAATCCCCTGCTTATTTTGTATTTTTTAGAAATGATAACAAGTAGATCGACCATTTTTTTATTTGCTGTTTCTGTATTATACTTTAGCAGTTTTCCTCCTATTATGATTGCTCTGAAGTAATGATGTCCTTATTTGGTACACTTCTTTAAGACCCTTTTGGCTTCCATCTCCTAAACAATATCATAATTTTCTTTCGTTTCATCCCTTTCCTTTTAACAGAGAAGAAGTTGTTGCAGTCGAAGTTACGCAAAGCTTCTGCAAGTGAAAAGTCCATTGATATTAGCAATCCTAAAAATAAAAAAGATATTGCGACATCTACGGAAGATTTAGGTGAAGAGAGCTCCCTTTCTCCCATCCCTTTTCTTAAGATGAGATTATGACCAAGTAATTTTCCATTCACTTTTGTATTCATTGTTAAATTTATGCAGTAAATACAGATACTGCTCCAAGTACTTCTAAACATGAAGTAAAAGATGGAGAATCTCTTACTGAAGATGATACCTCTGGAACTCTCATGCTGCTGGAAAATGCCACTGCTGAAGTTTCAGCGGTCAATATTCCTCCAGATCATATGAGGATGATTCAAAACATCAATGCTCTAATAGCTGAGGTACCCATCGGTAAATTAATATGAATCTTTTTCTTGTTATAAACAAGAAAAAAAGAATAAATAAATATCAATTATGTCTAGTTTCAAGATTCAAGAATTCTCTATGAAGTTGTAATACTTATAGGTTTCGATTAAGATTCAGCCACTAAAAGAAAGTAGTTTGAAATTTTCACGAAAAAAGTATCGTTAGGCCAATCGTGCATCCTTTTTGTCGCCCTCATAGGAGATGTCATAGCCCTCTTTTTGCTATCTTTTCTCTTAATGATATGACGGTTTGTCTCTTATGAATAAGTTATTTAATATATCCAATATTATTGACTTGTGATGATGGATTTTATTTATTTGCAGTTAGCTGTAGAGAAAGATGAGTTAACACAAGCTTTGGCATCTGAGTTGGCTAGCAGTTCTAAGTTGAGGGTAACTTTTCTGTCCAATCTGAATATTGTACACACTATCAGTTCTTTTATTTATTGCACAATCAACCAACTTTGCTTTTTTTTTTCTTCATGAAGGAGTTGAACAAAGAATTGTCTAGGAAACTGGAAACACAAACTCAAAGATTAGAGCTTTTGACTGCTCAAAGTATGGCTGGTGAGATTGTTCCAGCGAGGCAACATGATTCTCGCACCGTGCATGATGAAGATATTTTACTTGCAGATGAAGGCGACGAGGTATTATCATCTTTCATTAACCCTTGATTACTGCCATGTGTCCTGTGTGCGTGTGTATGTGTGTTTAGGCTGGGGGGATTAAGTACAAATGAATACTGCTAGTTTAGAGCTTGTGTTGATCATTTACCTTTCCTTTTAGTTTAGCAAATGAATATGGAATTAGTTCGATCAGGCATATAAATCTTCTCATTCTTAGGTGGTTGAAAGAGTCTTGGGATGGATTATGAAGCTCTTTCCTGGCGGTCCATCACGCCGAAGGACCAGCAAACTTCTTTAAGATGCGGGGCGGTCGAGTTGTCAATGGAAGGTCAATGTTTGAAGCTTTGCTTCCATTGTTCTTTTCTTCAAGTTGCTAGGTAATACATTGGAGATTATAAGCTGTACATTTCGAGTCGAACGCGTGGTTCGTTATTCTTTTTTTATATCAAAGAAGCAGGCTAACCTCGACCTTTCGAGGCCTTTGATAGCCTTAGGGAATCCAATCCAAATTGTTATTTCCTCAAGGAAGATGTGAAAAGAAAAAGGGAAGTGAAAGCATCTGGTTCCATCAATTGCTTCACCTTTTTCTTGACTTGCACAAATTTTGATGGGATTGCTGCTTGATACTTAGACAGGAAATGAAGTAATTAGTATTAACAGGCTTTTCAGTTGTACTTATTGATTGTTGTTCTGCACATCTGTACTCTTACTTCCATTGCTTATGTAATCATCATGAGAACCTTGAAGGGATTGAGTTTTGAGCCCAATGATGAAATTATCACATTATTTCGTTATACTCTAAAGTTTGACATTACAGAGGTTAATACATGCTGTGTACGTGAGACGCTAATACTCAAAACTTATGAGTATAATACACCTTTTTAGTATTTTCTCTTATGAGTATAATACTCAAAACTCAACCTCTCGAAAATTTATAAGGGCTATTTTCTGTAACAACTCAAGTCCTCTTTGGGTTTTTCCTTTTAGGGGTTTTTCCTTTTAGACCTAGCGGTAGACTTGAGCTGTTATATTTTCGATTTTCTTGGTAAACTTCAAGGATCAAATATTGTAAAATCAAAAACATACTATCAATGGAACATCAAGTCAAGTTGTGAGAGTTATAAAAATAGTGGAAGAAAGGAATAGAAGAAAGTAGTAAGCAAATTAGAGAGGAGAAGCTACCAACATTGGGATATCGTC
The DNA here is from genome assembly GCF_002806865.2 of Cucurbita pepo subsp. pepo. Lineage (NCBI taxonomy): Eukaryota > Viridiplantae > Streptophyta > Magnoliopsida > Cucurbitales > Cucurbitaceae > Cucurbita > Cucurbita pepo. Next base: position 690,367 of record NC_036649.1, on the reverse strand, counting down.
AAGTTTAACTCGATCAACAACCATATTATTTTCTTAAAGGGATCAAAGAACATATTTGAATCCCATGTGATAGTCACAATTAGAAGAAGAGTAAGAGGAAGGCATTTTAATAGGGGAAGAAACAAAGCTACAAGAACAACCGCCTCATCCATGATCTATTTCAGCAATTAAGAACAGATTTCGATATTGATCTAAATAGTTGAGGGGCACGTGATATCCGATCAAAAGAAGACTACATGAATGAACAAATATTACACGAAAATGAGAGGCGCAAAAGAAATTATAAATTAAAAAGTGCATTTACAAGAACAAACAAATAATTTGTATTCAAATTCCAAAGACTTGGAGCATTCTAAATATGTTGATGAATAAATTTGCCATTATTTTCTTACCAAATTGGCTATATGGGCAACTATCACACACTAAATAATGTACCTAATTTAACAAGGCCTACTTTCTTCCTTCTATAATTTCCACAAAGGGGCCCTCCTAATGTTTCTATGCAGTGGGAAACTAAAACAGATGCTATTAAAACTAAACTCTTTGGACCAAATTACTCTCACTCTGTAGATTAGGCACTACCTTTTCAACTTGCTGCTGATCCTTCTTCTTCTTGTCTTCCCAACTTCTATGGCTGTTCTTCCCTCCTTTCATCTTCTGCACAAATCCCACAAACCTTCTCCAATTGTCTTCTTCAAACAACTGAGGATTCATCCTCAAGTATGTGAATGCACACATCTCTCTATCGCCTTCCAACAACGACGCCCTCACGATTTGATCGTGTGCACGCTCGTCATATCGTGGCAATGCGTTCTCCCCGGCAAGCGGAACTTGAGCCTTTTGAGTTGCCAAGCTGACTTGTCTTACGAGATTCTCAGGAGCACATAGTGCATTCTGAGGCTGCTCATGGTTATGCATTTCTATACAAGTGAAGTTGAAGATTGCACCATGCCGAGCCAACATTTGCGCGATTGGTATGTAACCGTCGTGGTACCGTGTGTTGTAGTAACCTGCAGTGAGTTCCGGGGCATGAGACCGAGTCCCATAATGCCAATGGATGCCTGCGATCTTCGCCGAGATTTTCACACTTGAAGGTTTGAAGATTGAGGAAGCATGTGAAAGTATGGTATCCCCGTGATCAAGGAGGATTTGGGAGTACCAGGAGAGGAAGAATTCACCATAAGAGGAGTTCCAACCTCCACCTTCTTTCTTGAAGAACCGGGTGTCTTCTGGCCAGTTATTATAATGACCTGCATCGGTCGGTCCTGTCGAGCCCCATTCGGGTTTCCCTGCGGCACTGGCTGCAGCATTTAAGCTACTGAGCATGTACTGCAATGAGATTGAGGAATAAATATGCAGATTAGCTTCAGAACAAACTAAATATATATGTGTGTGATGAAACAGAGTAAATGGAGGTTTTGAATACTTTATCAAAACATTGAAAGGCTCCAATGCCGGGGAATCTCCATGTGCCATTTTGTTCTGGATATGATGGATAACGAAGCTCTCCCGCTGGTCCCATTCCAACTTGGATTTCCTTTATCAGAAATGGAAACAAAAAAACCATCATCAATTTCACATTTTCAAAAAAACAATTCTATGAAACAGAGAATATTGCATAATCATCGCTAATCATCAGTCCAACTAATATGCTCCATAGATTAAAGAAGCGTTCGGGAGTGATTCAAGGTTCATCAAAATCGTTCTCAAACATGTTTCTAAGCTATTTTTAGACTATCTATCAAAATCGATTTTGAATGATTCAACCACTACATTTAAAAATCACTAGCAACCTGCCCTAAATTCAGATGATAACAAAAGACTTGGAATCGATAGCCACTGGAGAAGGATGAAACGTTAAAACCTAGGGATTTGCTAGAGATTAAATTTGCTAGGAAAGAATCAAAAGATTTGCAGAAACTTACGACAATGGTGTTGCCGAGAAGGTGATCGAAGTTTTGTTTGAAGGCGCGCATGAAATCGGCGTAGCATTGAACAGGAGTTCGGCCCTTCAAGACAGGAAGATCATCGCATCCGAGAGATAAGTATTCGAAGTTCCTTCTTCCCCATTGATCTGTGTATGCAAGCTCCGGATCCTTCTCCATCTCCTCCACCACCCATCTCGGTAATGGAATTCTACAGATTTTATGGAATTTGATCGTCACAACATATCACAAAATTTTCAATAATATCTTTTAACTGATTATATATTTTTACTGTATTAATTTACACAAAATTTTCAATTTTATTAAATTAAACCGCTTAAATAAAAATTTTAATTTTTTTTTATTTTCAGTTGAAATTTTGATAATTTTGAAATTATCAAGAACTCCAATAAAATAAAGTAATTTTATCTGAATTCATGAATTAACTAATTTAATTTTTTTATTTTTTAAAATTATTTACAATTTTTTCCTATTAATTTAGAGTAAAAAACTTTCAATTTTATTACAATTTTATTAAATTAGATTGTATTTGAATAAATATTTCAATTTTTACCTTCCATCAAAAAATTAATATTAATAAAATAAAATTATGCCCGAAATAAAACTTATTCATTTCAATTTTTACCTTGATGAAAAAATTAAAAAAATTTAATAAAATAAGTTTTATATAACACTATTCAATAATATTCAATAATTTGTCAAATTATAAATTCTATAATGTTCAGTCAAAAATGACTAAGACTCTAGGAGTCAGAGGCTCGATTAAAGGGAGGTGTACTTTGTTCGGGGGAGGTGTACTTTGTTCGGGGGAGGTGTACTTTGTTCGGGGGAGGTGTTGGAGGATAAAAGTCCCACATCGGCTAATTCGGTGGCGTTGGATCCCCTAGAGAATGATCATGGGTTTATATACAAAGAATACTCTCTTAATATCATATGTGAAGAGTCGTTGTCTAAGATAGATTTTCTTTAAATTAGTATAAATAATTCTATTAATTTGTTGATTTTCTCTAAATTAATATAAACATGTATAAGAAGTTTTTAATAATATTTGAAACTAAAATTTAAATATAAAATTAAACGTTTATAAATTTATTAAATATTTTTCAGATTTTTAAAAGTAATTAAAACTAAAATATAAAATTTTTATTTTTTTAATTTAAAAATTAATCAAGCAAATTTCGGTGGCTAAGATTCTTTAATTACCGTTTAAAATTAAACAAAAACAAATTAATGGGAGGCGGAAGTAGTTACGTGCAAGAATCGCCGACGTTCCCGCCGCATTGATGGAACGACATGACGGCCTGAACTTTGAGGCCGTATTTCGCCGCCATAGCAAAAAACTCCTCATAACCGCCGAAGTTGTACTCGCCGGGCCTCTCCTTCTCCACCAATCCCCACCACACGTCCACCATAACCCCCTCAACTCCCGCCCCTTTCATCGCCTGAAAACTCACCTCCATCGCCTTCCTCTTCTTCACCTTATTCTCCATCGTCACACAGTCCAACGGCATCATCACAAACACCGCCACTCCTCTCCTTTCCCCTCCCTTCTCCGCCTCCTCAGCCGCCGTCGAAGCTCTACACGACACCGCCAAACTCCGCCGGAATCTGTCAAACGATGAAATCATCACCTCCTCTCTTTCGCGATTCTGAACCCTAGATCGCAAAATCCCCACCGCTGGGACCGTCCTCACCACCGCCGTACTCGCCGGAACCATCGCTCGAAGTGAATGATCGTTGCATTTCGCCGCCGTAAACAGAGTACCGATCTGATTCATTGATCTGAGCGCCATTTTTTACGAATTTTCTTCTTCTTCTTCTTGTTTTTAATCGAATTTGAAATTGAATTAGTAACGGCGTTATTTATAGAGTTTTCAAACGGACTGCGAAACAACCATATTTTTTTGTCTTCCTTGCAATTGGGCCACGTGTAGTACACGTGGAATTCTCAATTATTTATTTATTTATTTATTTTCCCTAATACTCCTGGTCTTGTTTTAATTCAAATAAAATATTTAAATATTTGGGTAGTGTTTGGCATAAGGGAAATATAAATGGAATAGAACTCAATAATTATATTACTTTTATAGTAAATTAGTTATATTTCACTTTCATTATTGAGTTTAATAAGCTTCTTAATTTTTTATTTTCTATTTAATTAGTTCCGTGTAAATATAATATTATTTAAAGTTTAAGGACCTATTAGAAATTTTTGAAAAATTGTTAAATTTAAGGGGTAAAATCGTAATTTTTGTTAATCACGCGTTTAATAGTAATTAGGGTGTAATTTGAAGGGAGATAAAAGATTGATTTTGTGTGGAGTGGAGGTGTATTAAGTTGGCGATCTCTTTTGTTCAACAATTTGGCCAAATTAGAGATGAGGGCCTACGTGGTTTGATCATTGGCAGAGTTGGCATCAAAACTGACCATTGGAGTCTAATCCACCTATGCGATGAGCTGGATGTCAATTATTGTTCATGCCACGTGGTCGGGTTGGCATCAAAATTGAGTGATTTTTTTTTTTTTAATAATAATCTCTAATTTATACTTTGTTTTCTCATATTGTCTTATTATGTCTTTAGATAGCCAAATGACAAAAATACCCCTACACGTACTTTGCTATTCATTTAATAAAAATAATATAAACAAAATTATCAACCATATTTCATAAACGTTTGTATCGATAGAGTAAGTTTTTTTTTTTAAATGTTAGATGAAAATTGAAATAATGGGACTCGATAATCCATATAGAACGTCAGTTTTGTTGATGCATTCTAGTTAATAAAGTATCTTGTCGAACTCTGTGATTCGTAACTACATGCTCTAGTCCTCTGAGCTACAAGCTCCACTCCGTCTCCATTGAATTTGTTCTCGAGAAAAAGTGTTTCGAAGTGTATAATACATACATAATTTAACTAAGAGGTCTAAAACCCCTTAAGAAAGCCACAAACTAACCGACATGTGGAGAGGAAAAGTTGGTTGGTGAGGGTCGGGGAGTTCGGTTTCTGTCTTTCGATATGTCGTTATGGAGATCGTATGGCTGGTGAAACGCGGGAGGGAGGTAGCGCCACGTAAGGCGGGATCATGACACGTCATGAGTGTCCAAAATGCATTGCGTGGAAGATTCAAAGGCTCCGCTTCAATTATGGTGCCCTGTCCTCATCTCATGCCCAACTAACCCTTTATTTATTTATTTATTTAATTATTGATTAAAATTACATTTTAATCCCATATTTTGCATTTTATTATATTTTAGTCTCTCCAAATTTGATAAATTTTAAATTTAGTCATTTAAACTTATATTTTATTGTGTAAAAAATATATTTGAATATTTACACCTAGAAAAAATATAAAAAAAAAAAAATGAAAATTGTTCATATTGACCAAAATGGTTACTACCCACTTTATTTTTGCATTTTTCGTGCTAATCGTGCACTAATTATTGATCTGCATTTACAAAAGTCCAGATCCTACGTCGGTCGAGAGGAGAATGAAACATTTTTTTTTTATAAGACTGTGAAAACTTCTCTCTAGTAGACGCATTTTAAAACTGTGAGGTTGATGAGAGATACGTAAGGGGACAAAGTGGACAACATCTATTAGCGGTAGGTATGGACTGTTACAAATGGTATTAGAAGTAGACATCAAACAGTGTGCCAGCGAAGACGTTGTTTTCTAAGGGGAGTTTATTGTGAGATCTTACATCAGTTAGAGAAGAAAACGAAACATTCCTTATAACAAAGGTGTGGAAACTTCTCCCGAATTGAACCATGTATTGACGATAATTAATATCTTATTAAAAAATTAAAAATAATAAATAAAAAGAATGTGTAAGTGGAAAAATGTAACGTACCGTAAGGGCATAAAAAAGCTAACGTCCAATCCAAGACTTTCCTTTTATTTCCAAATACAAATATTTGAGGCAATAGAATTCCATGGCTTAAATTAAAGAAACAATAATTTAACAAAAATTTAAATCAATTTAGGATAAGCGTTTATATAATTTGATGATCTAATCAACTCAGACTGCCCAATCCAAACATATAAATAAATATTAACCCAATATAAACATATAAATAAATATGATTTTTTTTAAATAATTAAAAAAAATAACTTTTTAATTCAACCCAACTGAACCCAATTCGAAAATAGCTCTCAAATCTCAGACAGTCACCCAATCAATTACTTACACATTATTTCAATCAATTGAGAGGGGTGTTTTCGGTTTTTCCCCTTTGCTTATTATTTTTTTTTTTTTTCCTATTTTCAAAATTTTAAAAAATATATTTATAATTTTAACCCATTTTTATGATTGATTCCTAAATTTAAATTTATGTATAAATATGACATAATGTGGTAGTAGACACTTTGGGCTGTGTTTTCGGCCCGGCCCATTTAGCGTCCAATACTGCCAACCCGTGACAGCTTTTAATATTTGGGCCAAATTTTGCTAATATGGGCCCTTCCAATTTTTTTTGGAGCATAAAATACACATTTTTCAAAAATATATTTATTTGAAAAAAAAAACTATTTGTACACCTAATTAATAATTAAATCAATTTAGACGTAAATTCGGATGTATATTTGATTATGAAGGTCATCAGATCGAGGAATCCTTAATTCTAATTTTTAGTATGAGTATTCCGTACGAGACAAAAATAGGGATCATCACTCCGTATAGATCACTTACGCTATACCCGATCGGTGTGGCAAACAGAAAAGTGCAATAGAAACTAAGAAATAAGGTTTTTTCACGTCCGAGAAAATCGTTTAAAGAGAGTTTATAATTTTAAAAATAATAATTATTATAATATTGTTAGTTTAACAAATGGGTGTTTTAAATTATTGTTTATGTTTTTATTTAGCCATAATTAAAAACAAAATTATGTGTTAAAAATATTTAATTAAAAAATTAACAGGAAATAATAGGGATAAATAAAAATAAAAATTAGATTTTGAAAATTTTAAATGAGATTAAAAAAAAAATAATGTGAAAAAAAGATTTAAAATTAATATCGAAGTTGAAAATTAAAAGAAATAAAAAATAATAATAAAAGAAAAAGAAAAAAAAGGGAACATATATGTCCAAAAACATTTTGATTTTCAGAGGAGGTGTTGTCTTCGATCTCTGTTTCGTTTCTTGTTCGTCTAGGTTTTCTTTTTCACAAGAATGCCCTCTTCTTCTTCTTCGTCTTCTTGCCGGAGATCTTTTCTAGCCAGTTTGAAGCTCCTCCTCGCCTGAATTTCACCGTCTTCTCCGGCGATCATTGCTTCTAAATTAATACAACACCGTCCCTTTCCCATTTCACTTTGAATTGGGATTAATTCCCTCGCAATTTCTTCTTTTCCGATCGAAATGTCGGAGAATTTTGGAGCATGACGTTTTCTTTGGTAAATGATGAGAGCTTCATTTGGGGCTTTTGACGATTCTAATTCTCCTTCCACATCGACCCCACCGCTGCCGCCTCGCATTTCTCAGCCTGGTCCGGCTTACCCCTCGAGCAGGCAAAGGTGAGGATGCGACTGGAACGATTATTTCATGCGATATTCGTATTTCGGTTATGTAGATGATTGCCGTCTTTCTTATGTCGTGTGAAGATCTTAATTTCGACAAGATTTCTTGAAATTTGGGTCTCAATTTCTGAGATTTTAATGCGTTTCTCCGAGCCTGATAGTTAACTTGGAAAATGTTTATATATATTTGTTCATTTTAGTTTCTTGTTTTACTGTACTGGTATGTTGGCATGGAATCGTTGCCATTGCGTTTGCGGGTCAGTGGAGGGGAGGGAGCAGCCATGATTGCTTGTAAATAGTTAATTGTGATGGTTGTTAGTGTTACGATTATCATCATGGGGACACGGAACATTACTGCTTGTAAATAGTTAATTCTACTGGTGTAGTTTAGATTCATATAGTTCATTTAATATTTAGAGTTCTTGGTTTTTGCAAGCTAATTCATCTTACACAGTAACTTTTATCTCACTTTTACAGAGTCAGTAATGTTTTTCAACTTTTAGCCCAGAGGGAGGTTTCTCCTCGAACGAAATGTGCATCAAGGAGATTTTGGGGAGATTCTCATGACCGCCAATGTGATTCGGTTGGGCCGAGATGTGAAGCAGCTAGAGATGCTAAGCAGGGACTTATCTCATGGTAGTTATTTTGTTCTCATAATGCATCTGAACATAATGAAGTATATTTTGCCTACCTGGGATGCGGTATTAAACTTGGAATCTTGTCAGGGTTGAGGCTGAATCACTACGCCATCTTTCAGCTAAATATTGTCCTCTTTTGCCTCCTCCAAGGTCAACAATTGCAGCAGCATTCAGCCCTGATGGGAGAACGCTTGCTTCTACACAGTGAGTTGCCGATTCCTGTTTTCTTTTTGCTATGGTGATGTGATGAAGCTCGATTTTAATTTAATTTAGTGAGACGTTCCTTTACTATTTTTGTTTTCGTGCCTGCAGTGGGGATCATACTGTAAAAATCATTGATTGCCAAACTGGGACCTGCTTAAAGGTGCTGAGTGGTCATCGGAGAACCCCTTGGGTGGTAAGCGTGAAAGCTCTCTCTCTCTCTTTGTTGATAAAAATCTTTGTGTGTGACTCAAGTTGCTCGAATCTTCTATTCATCTTCCGGTAATCTTTCAGGTCAGATTCCATCCACTGCGCCCTGAAATTCTTGCTAGTGGAAGTTTGGATTATGATGTTCGACTCTGGGATGCAAACACGGCAGAATGCATTGGCTCTCGTGATTTCTGTAATTTCCTTCTCCAACTTTTTTGTATAGCCTTATATGTGTAATTGCTCAACATTGTTCTCCCCCTATGCAGATCGTCCCATTGCATCCATAGCTTTCCATGCCCAAGGAGAGCTTCTTGCTGTGGCATCGGGTCATAAGGTGAGGTTTTAAATGGGAAATTAGATATATCAATCAGTAAGTGCATTCTTTGTTTTTGCATTTTTTTTTTCCCATAAAGAACCAAGCTTTTTTGAGAATAAAAGGGCATATAAAAAAATCAAGCCCACAAAACAATTTCACCTGAAGGAAGGGGCTCCAAGCAAGTAAAATGAGACCGAATGAATACTTACAAAAAGTAGTCACTAACATCCGAAGAGAAACATTAAATCTAACCAAGGATCAAACGTCGCCAGGATCCCTTTCCAACCCTCCAAAAGTTCTATTATTCATCCCGCCCCGCAAACCCCATAACAGAACACAAATTCCCGCCTGCCACTAAATCCTCTCCTTGCAAAAAGGCAGATGGAGAAGGACTTCTCGATAATTTTCATTATTACAATGTGTCTGACAATTTGAAAAGCCTAACATGTCGAAAAAGGAACTTCAAACCACCCAAGTAAGTGTATTCTAATTTACAACCTTGATCTTAAATTTTATGCAGCTTTACATTTGGCACTACAACAAAAGAGGGGAGACACCCTCACCAACCATTGTTTTAAGGACACGGCGATCGTTGCGTGCGGTGCATTTTCACCCACATGCAGCCCAATTCCTTTTAACTGCTGAGGTATGTTATTTTTATGGCCTTTAAATTTGCCTCATTTCAATCACTCATCCTAATTTTTCTACTTAACCTGTTCTGAAGGTCAATGATCTTGATACATCAGAATCTGCCATAACATTAGCAACATCTCCTGGATATGTGCAATATCCACCTCCTACCGTATATTTTGCCGATGCACAATCTTCTGATCGTTCTAGTTTGGTGGATGGCCTACCTTTGATGTCCTTTCCTCTGTTGATATGGCCTTCATTTTCTAAAGAAAATAGGAGAATGTCGATGCATCGAACAGAAGCAGAACCTGGTGCAGGGAGATTACAAAGAGTTGATCCGTCTGCTTCAGTACGGCTTTTAACATATTCAACACCGTCAGGACAGTATGAACTTGTGTTGTCACCCATTGATCCTAATAGCTCATCACCAGTTCCAGAAGAAACTGGAACCAATCCTTACTCGAATGAAATGGAAACAGAAGTTTCAGAAACTGCGGTGGATGCTTCAGAGAATATGGAAGTGCAGAACGAAGTGAGGAATAATCAAAATTTTCCTTTTAATGACCCTTGGGAACTTCCTTTCTTGCAAGGGTGGTTAATTGGCCAAAGTCAAGCTAGTCAACCTGCTCTTCGGCCACACAATGATGATGTTCGTGAACATTCTTCTGCAGCATCTGATATAGGAGGAATTCATGCTCCACTTACTTCGTTAATTCCTAGCAGTGTTAGCCAAAGCAGAGGTAGGAGATCTGGTTCAAGAAATCGTTCTTTACGTTCTCATGTGCCCGTGCCTGTAAGTGGGTCAGATGAAGGTGCTAGTATGAGTACCTCAATTCCTGATGAAAGTGATCCACAACCTATTGTCAGTAGAATTCAGTCTGAGCTTGCTGCCTCTTTGGCAGCAGTAGCAGCTGCTGAGTTACCTTGTACTGTGAAACTCAGGATATGGTCACATGATGTTAAAAATCCTTGTGCTCCACTGGATGATGAAAGATGTCGGTTAATCATTCCGCATGCCGTTCTTTGTAGGTATGCTCTTCTGCAGTCTCATGCAATATCAATCTGTTTTTTAACTCACTATTTTACTTCTACACTTCTATAACTGTGGAGTTGGAATCCTGATGGCCGTATCTTCCCACTAGTTTTAATATATAGACGCGCCTTGTTTGGGAGATTTTCATTATGGAATGTTGCGAATAATTTATTTTGATCCATTCTTGGTTTCTTGTCTCGCTAACCTTCTACATTTATCCGTCAATCATGTTGCAGTGAAATGGGTGCCCATTTTTCACCTTGTGGGAGATTTTTGGCAGCATGTGTGGCATGTATGTTGCCACATATGGAAGCTGATCCTGGATTCCAAAGCCATGCTAATAATGATGCAACTGGTGCTGCAACATCACCTACACGACACCCAGTTTCGGCTCAGCAGGTCATGTACGAGCTTCGAATATACTCTCTGGAGGAGGCAACGTAATCTTTCTTCACAATTCACATTATGATTGAAGATGGCTTGATATCTTTCCTTTTTATAACTTAAATTTATCTCTCACCCTTGTTTTCTTTATATAGGTTTGGTATGATACTAGCATCTCGAGCAATAAGAGCTGCTCATTGTCTAACATCTATACAGGTTTGTAAATGATAAGGACTGTTTTTCTTCAAGCACCTTAAACGATCATGAGTGTGCACCTTAAACGTATATTCTTTGATTCATCTAAATGAGGGCTTAGCTTTGTATAAAATTGAAAACCTCCAAAGAAACTAGTTGTGTCAACCCATTAGCCTCTTTTCTGTGATTTTCCTTTCTTGTTTTGTTTCCTTCGTATTCTCCATATCGAGTGGGCCTTGCTTCTTTGTGGCCTTTTTTATTCTTTCTTTCCCTAAAGCTCCAATTTTTTCATCGTGAAAATGAGGCAATAAGTTGTACTTACTGAGTTTACTGAAGCTTCTACTTGCAATAATTGCAGTTCTCTCCCACATCAGAACATCTATTACTTGCTTACGGCCGTCGCCATAGTTCACTTCTTAAAAGTGTTGTTGTAGATGGAGAGACAACTGTGCCCATATACACTATACTTGAGGTAAAGTTCATTTCTTTTGTTTAATTGAGGTAACTTGGACCGAAATGTCAGATATTCGAATCACCCGCCCCACATATTGTTGATCTAGATTTTATTTTAATCATGTGTACAAAGTGAAGAGATGTATTATATTTCTTTAGCTCTGATGAAAAATGCACTGTTCCAAAGGCCATTTTCACCAGTTAAGATATGATAATCCCGACACGGTTAAGATAGTTTTATTATGCGATATATAATATTTAGCATATATGGACTTTTTATGTTCATTTAATGTTCGTCTTAACTGACTGAAGTTGGCTTTGACAACTTAGGTTTACAGAGTTTCTGACATGGAACTTGTGAGAGTTCTTCCGAGTGCCGAGGACGAGGTAAATGTGGCTTGTTTTCATCCCTCGGTGGGAGGCGGTGTTGTCTACGGGACCAAGGTCAGCTGCTAAATATTTTTTATAGATTGATTATTTATTTATTTAATCCTTTTTAATACAATTATTATGGCTGTCCACACAGGAGGGGAAGTTGAGAATCCTTCAATATGATAGTTCTCAAGCCTTTAATCATTCAACATATGGTGGTTTTCTTGATGAAAACATGCTTGAGGTAGAACATATTACCATAACATATTATGTACTTGGTACCAGCATAGCCTCTCTGCATTGAAATGTTACTTTTTAGTGGCGAGTTCAGTTACTGGCAGATCACTATATAGTTACTGTGTGTAATAATCTTAGAAGACTAGTAAGTCGTAACTTGTTTTGTTTCTCTTATTTTTTTCGATTGTAGGTTCCGACATATGCCTTAGAATGCTAGTAATTGTCAATCACAACATGAGATTCAGCGCAGCTTGACCGGTTCGTGTCTCTTTCACATTCTCAAGGTTTTTTTTTTCTTATTATTCACCATACTTTTCATATCTATTTTGGTTAATATCACTTCTTTCGGTTAGGATCGAACATAACATATTAAACATATAGCCTTCTTCGTTATGAATTATAGGTTATATCATGAGATAGCTCCCAAACTAAAGAAAGTGAGTTCATATGGAATATTCCGTTATTAAAAAATTGCGTATATCATCGTCAGGTATCTAACACCTTACCTTCGTATAACTCGGGCTATTATTAGAGGTTCCTCAAATTCTCCCATACATGCATTGCCAACTCTTACCTTTCTCTGAACCCGCTATAAACTTCTTGCGCACAAGCTCAACGGTGACTAGGTGGGGTAAATAAGGGCTTCCTCGTAATCGATACCATATGTTTTGAGTCAACCCTTTAGCTACTACTCACAAACTAATTTACTAAGAGTTATTAACTTTATTCTCAGCTGTACAATTCAGGCTACTAGAGAGGCCTGAAACTCTCCGATCCATACGTTTGCTCATAGACTTTCGAGAACATTCTGATCTCAGTATCTAATTCTAGTTCCTGGACTCAACCGATAAAAAACTCGAACCTTTCATGGGAGTCCCCCCAAGTACTAAGGTCTGCATTTGGGACATGATTCCAAATGGTTTAAGCACCGTGAACGATATTCAAGAAGCCTTTGTTTATCTTCTATTTCCCATTTTCTTACATCTATAAATTAATTGCAAATTTTTGGGTAGTTCAAATAATTCGTTCGGTTGGTACATGCTCGACTCTGCCAAAATCCCCAATAGATTCCCTGAAACTACAATTATTATATGTTTCGGCTTGGGGTTAGCTCCAAACTTGTAAATCCTAACGTCTAAACTGTGATTCAGGGTGGACGTGCTTGCGTGTGCTTTTCAAGTAGCCTCGGAGCAAAGGCGAACAGATTAATCCACCGAGTATTACTGGAAATTCCCTCATAGAGAGGCATGTCTAAAATTCAGTATGGCGCACCATTGTTGTACAAGCTTGTATTTTTCTGTTTGTAATTTTAAAACTGCTCTGGTGCTTAGATGATTTGATCTTTACCTGGAATTACATATACAGATGAGATATAAAAAANTCTTTCATGACCTCTTTTGGCCGTTGTTGGTGATGGTTGTTTCAAATACTCTTGTATCGTGTAACTCTGGAATTTGTTTTTGTCATGATTTTGCATGGAAGATTGCAGGATACAGCAAAGCCACGGTGGTTTCTTGTCACAGCCCCACCTCAAGAATTTCTTTCTACGTTCAGTTCTAAAGGTCACTCCACTCAAGAACTTAACCACTTGATGACTTAGGGGGTGGAAATTTAGTCTTTGAATTTTTTGTCTTAAAAAATGTCTGAAATTTTATGTTTAGAAACTGCATATTACTTCATAACCACGTTCATTTGTATATCATATTTCTATTAAATTATTTATTAAAAATGTTAATGACAATAATCAAATTGATTTCTATGAAAAAATAAGATGTAAATATTAAAGAACTGAAGTAGAGCGCAGATGAACCTTTGAAACTGAATTGAAGTCATCTCGTCTTCCATTTCCAATCATTATAATTATATACAAGTCCATGGCGACCGATAGGAGGGTTTTCTCAGTTCTTGCCTCTTATTTCAATCTCCACCTCGTTCGAAGCTAAGCCCCCGACTTTGATTAGTTTATGTTCTTTCAGGGTTGAAGCTCATTGTTTTGGTTCATTCAAGCAAGGAAAGAATCATAAATTCTATGTTTTGGAAAACGATAAAAGATGGGATTGAGAATCTTGACCTGTGGCTTGATTTCATTATAATATAAATCAAACGTATTGTGCTTGTATTTAACTCGTGAATAATTGCTATTACAGAAATCTATAGGATTATAAATGTAAAGAATGTTTTACCAATCAACATAAACTGACCATCCAAATCAAATAATGCCAATTCGAGAATTAAAAAAAGAAAAAAAACCTTCATCATCTTGAAAATAGTTGTAACCTGTTGACATTGCAAGCAGAAGCTGCATCCTCAAAGCAGCTACAGAAACCATCTCCATCCTTTGGGAATGATGCTGGTAGCGGACGGTCTGGAATCACTCCTACCTGCAGAATATCCAGGCGTGTTAAGAACGTTGTCTTCCTGAGAAGTGTTCGTAGGGATAAGAGATAGAGAGACCTTGTCAATGTCGATGTGAGCTGGTGTCTCGTAACGAGCCACTGTCACAGCCAAGCCAGAACCGTCTGATAGTTTAAAGACTGACTGAATCTTGCTGCAGAGAAGGATGTGAATTCTTGTAAGGAAATTGGATATACTACATCTAATCATGTTTTGGGGCACAGCCAAAAGTTCTTACCCTTTCCCATAGGTTGGTTCTCCAAATAATATAGCACGCTTGTTGTCCTTCAATGCTCCGGCTAGTATTTCACTAGCACTAGCAGTTCCCTTGTTCACCTAATATAAGCGTTACGTTCAAACGATCATAATAAAGTTTAAAAGGCTTACATTTTTCGTACTCGTACACTACAATTCAAACGTCCCGATATAAGACAAAATGCTATGAACTCTATAGCATAAGAATGCAGAGGGGAATAAGAGGATAATCGTGATTGTAACAGAAATATTAATGAGGAATCCACAGAAATATTAAATGTGAGTTGATGGAGCCTCTATTTAGAAAAAGAATGGAGCTGAAAGTTTACCAACACAGCTAAAGGTTCTGAAGCTGCTATAGAGCTACTTCCATCTGAATCATATATATCTCGGACACCACGACTATCGCAAATATACACTATAACGCCTTTGTCCAACCTGAATAAGAACAGATAATATGAAACCAGGCTCCAGAGCGTTAAGAGGACATTTCTACTTGCTACAATGATTCACTGTCAACGTTTGAATCTTTGTATGTCAAGTACTATGTTAAAAGTATGATAAATTATTGAGATCCGACCAAATCGCAAATGAAATGATTAATGGAAAAGAGAAAAGATGGAAATGATAGATCTCACACATGCACAACATCAATGTCACCTAATAATATTAGTCTACTCAATTCATTAAACTACATCCAAACAAACTTAAAAAGACAGCCCATTCTACTAGGGGTTTAACGAGGGCAGGAACAAGGAATCAAACATATAGGAAACTACCTGACCTAGTCAAATGGTAATGGAACTTTCCCTTCAATAGTCAGATTCTTTGTCCCACAAGGTTATCGTGATAAATATGTTTGTCCACAGAACATGCGGTTTCTAAAAGCACATCTGAGAGTCCTGGGATGTAACACCCCAAGACCACCGCTAGCAGATATTGTCCTCTTTGGACTTTCCCTTCTAGGCTTCCCCTCAAAAGCACATTTAAAACACGTTTACTAGGGAGAGGTTTCTACACCCTTATAAAGAATGTTTCGTTCCCCTCTCTAACCGACGTGGGATCTCACATGGGAATCCATTTTTCATTGCTGAACAAAGCAAGTTCTTTAGTTCTCAACTGGAAATGGATCTCGCATTCGTTTTTGGAGAAAATTTGGGATTGATTTATTCCCTTTGGATCTTATTCCCTTGCTTCTTTGATCACACATTTCAAAAGAGGCGTAATAGTTGATTCAGTTTTAACTCTAAGTGCAACTTTCCTACCTCCCATAGAATTTGATTTCCATTTTAGACAATCTCTTTACGACATCAAGTTCCAAACTTGTCTAGCCTTTTTATTGCTATAAGAGACCTCCTTTCCATAAATGCCAAGTGATAATTTTACAGATGTAATATACTTGGATTATCCATTGTGTCATATTACACCATTAATGAAACGAACAGCATGAATAACACATCAAATAATATACTCAAATAGCACGTACCAAATCTTGGCAATCTCAACTCCTTCTGGAAAAAGACCACCACTGCAACAAGTTCCACAGTTCAAGAGGTGTGCTAAAAGGAAAACTTTAAGTGCTGAAAAGTGAAAACTAATCACCTATTATCCCGAAGGTCAAGTACAAAGGCATTAACCTTGTTACTCCTTAAATAATCAATCGCTTCTTTCACAGCACCTGCAAAGGACATAATTCTCATAACCAGATAAGCACGTTACCCCTTGGAATCCCTTTACGACTGAGAATGATACAAGACAATGTACTAAACATATTGTTGTTTTCAAATGATGTGCAGATAAGTAGAATGGATGAAGGAAGTTTTTTGTTTAAATTATTAGAAGAAATTGTCTCTGAGAGTCACACTACAATGTAGAGCCGCAGCAATAAAGGACAAATGATCTTTCTTACCAGATGCCTTTTGAGTAAATGACGTAAGCTTGATGTAACCAATCTTAGAGGAGTTGTCCCCTGAGCCAGGCAACTCACAGATTCTGGACTTCACTGGATTTATTGCAACTTTCTCTCGCCTGGAAGGTATGATTCTATCAGTTCTAGAACCGTCAGAACATTTGAGGGAAAAACGTACTTAATGCAGCATAACTCATAAGTAAGCTATAACATGCCAGGAGGTTCTTTAGGAACACAGGTCTTTTGGCTCCCTAGTTCAGCTCCACGTTAAAAAAACGTAAGATAAAAGGACAAATATAGTAAACTGAAATATTCTATACCGACGAAGAACTACCAGGCGTTACAAAAAGAATTTAATCTACTGCTGGAAGGAGGAAGGAATCAAGTCATAGTCACTTAGATGTAAAAAATGTGGAAATAATCTTACACTAAATCAAGATGCTTTACACTTGGGCCACTTTGAACGGTCAATTGCACAGAACTTCCTTCTGGTCCTCTGCAATCACTCTTGTTAGAAGTCAATTCAAATACAATTAAATATACACCAAGAAATTAGTGCTTCAAAAGAAATTCTAGGAACAACTTTAACCAACTACACATATGAGTTAGAAAATTGGGTCTTTCTTAATCAAAAGCTTCTAAATAGATTCACAGATAATCAAATTGTGTGCCTTCAATGTTGCTTATTGTGATGGCCTATGATGAAGTAACAAAGCAAAACACTCCGTATGTTTCATACTTCATTAACCAACATGAATCATAAACGAATAAAAATATTTAAGATCAAAGAAATTTTAGGGTATATCGAGCTCCTTAGTAATTTTTATCTATTAATCTACTGACAACACGTAATGTTACACCGTTTAATCTTATGGTAAGGGGAGAAACCTACTGCAATCGCTCTGCCGCATCATATATGCCCATGGATTCTGTGGTAGTATCATCAATTGCCAGAAGAACATCACCAGAAGTAATACCAGCTCTTTCTGCAGGGCCCCCTGGTGCAGCTGAAATGACAACAAGCCCAGCAGGTCCATCTACATTGGTGCGATAACCAATGGACAGTCCTACACCTGTAAAAGCACCTTGAGTACCAGACTGCCTTCAAAGAAGATATTACTAGAGTTTAGAGCATTTCTTTCTTATGCCCAGAAGGAGATTATAAGTGAATGTCACAGCTAAATTTTTATATGGAATTTCTTCTCCATATAGACAAATGAACCGACCTAAAAAAAAGTTGCATCTCCTACCTGCAAACTTTTAAACTTTTCAGGTTCTAAAAATCGAGTGAAGGGATCACCAAGAGTCGCGAGCATCTTCTTTATTGCAGTATCTGAAAACAAAATTATCAACTGAGTGGCAACATTTCAGGAAAATGAGTAAAAATGTCTGCCATACTAAATCAGCAAGAAATTTCTCGTCTGGGATTTCATGGAAAGATGATTACTGTAGACGTCATACTTATAATAAGCTTTTTATATTTCCCAAACTTGTACATTATTGCATGATTAAACCGTGTAAATGATAAAACATTGGCATTGGCACTTTGCAGAGCAACCACAAAGCTAAATTCACAATAGAGCACATGAATAACTAGAAAGCATGATAAACAAATCAATAGGATCAGAGGTAGTGTTCTCACAACAAGAAGAAGAAATCAGAGTTTCAAATGCTGGGACAAATTTACGACCCTGGGGTATTGGAACTGTTTAGTGTATATTCATGCTTTTAGATGATAATTACGAAAATATTCGGTCTACCGTGCATGATCAGAAACAGATAAAAGTTTCATACAGGTCTCTTCTCGCGTATTCATGGGTTCATTTCTCAATGCATTTTCTCTGTAACGAAACCAACTTTGCCCATTAAAGGTCTTATCAATATATGCACGATCTATTGTCCTCCACGCCTCCAAAAACAGTAGGTTCTCTTCAGTGAGGGCCTCTGAATAATAGAAACACATTTAATCATGACAAGAACAATGAAGAACATTCGGTTCTCAGAAATTGCAAACACTACGTGAAAATTTGAACTTACGTGATGGAGTGCCGCCAAAAGTAGAAGAAACTGACATTACTAGCATCACGCAGACCATCACTCGAGCAAGTTTTACAGAGAAACGCTGTCTAAATTTTCCCAAAGAACTCCTGATTCTTCGGAAATTCACCTGGTATATATTCCAATTGAACACATACAGATAATTCAAGGATATCAAATCAAACGAAGAAGCCAAACAGGAACGATATCTCCAAGACTGGCGAAACAACAAAACACGATTTGATCCACAATTACAGCCCAAAATTCTCTCCCGACCATCGGCACTGAGCCTCGTCGATCGACCAAGACCAACCACAGAAAAGTTCCATGGCAATACCTGCGACTGTGAAAGCTAGCTCAATCTAACACGCCACTAAAACATTAATATAAATTCTTAACGCCACATTCAACGACGGAAATTTCCCCGGCAGAATAAGTTTTGCACTATAATTGACGGAAAAAGACATTGGCGATCGTTTAAACAAAGAGATGGAGGAGGAAAAGAGTACCTTTACAGTGGCGCGAGAACTAAGAGTATTTTGATGCTGGACATTGAAGAAAGCGAAACGCTGTGAGGACGAAGAAGAAGCGCAGCTCGAAAGGAACTCCATCGGCAGTAAGAGCCCCGGCGGCAGAAGCCTACTGAACGTTCACCACCATTTCTGACGACTGATACGACTTATCCATTGTTTTTGCTTATTTTTTCGTCTCCTGGAGAACGGAACAAATATGGGCTGGACTGGGCTGAGCTGCGCTGAACTGGGCTGAGCTGCGCTGAACTGGGCTGAGCTGGGCTGGGCTGGACTGTGCTGAACTGTGCTGAGCTGGGCTGGGCTGAACTGGGCTGAGCTGGGCTGGGCGGAGGGCCTGAGCTGGGCTACGCTGGGCTGGGCTGGGCTGAGCTAGGTTGGGCTGAGCTGGGCTAGAGTGGGCTGGACTGTGCTGGGTTGGGCTGGGCTGAGCTGGGCTGATAGTGGTGGATCCAACAGGCCCATGGGCCTAGTTGAAAATTAAATATAACAATTTTTTTTTTGGCTAAATGTATGTTTGCTCTATTTTTTCAATTTATTCCCTCAATTAAACTTCATCGATTATGAAGGACTAAATTGAAAATTTCAAAACCAAAAAATATTAAATTTTAAAAAATAAATAAATAACTATTAGGGTCTAAAACATAAATTTATTCCGTTAAGAATATGAATACATGTATGGTGGGAGATTCAAATAGGGGTGTACATTCAATCCGACAACCTGAACCAACCCAACCCAAACTATAATGGTTGGGTTGGGTTGGATTAGCTTTTCGAGTTGGCTTGAGTTCATTTTTTCTGAACCTGAGCTGACTCAGTTCGATTTCAGGTTCATAGGACAAAACCCTCGAATTGATTAGTTTTTCGGGTTAGTTTGGGTAAAAAAAATAAAAAAAATTCCTAAACCCAACCCAACTCAGACCATATACACCCCTAGATTCAAACATGTTATCTCAATCCGCTTACTTACTTAGGTAAAAAATAAATATATAAATATTTCTTAAAGTAAATATATATTTTTTTAATATATGTTAAAAATGATGTGAATTTCAAAAAACATTTGAGTGATGTATTTAATCGATGCCTAGGATTTAGAATTTGGATTCGATACCAACTACCTGCAAGATCACTCTCATTCGAATATAATCTCGGTTCATTCATGTACATCTCCATTACTTGAGTGTCACACATGTACTATGAGTAAGTATATTTTTAAAAAATAATTATAAAAAAAATAACCCGACAACCCAACTAAAAATTACAGGGTTGGGTTATGAACTCTATTTCAGTTACTCGGGTCACCAACTTAACCAATCAAACAGCTTGGGTTGATCCAAAAATTTTCTCCAACCTTCCGTCCTAAATTATAATTTTCTTATAAAAATGAAATTTCATATTTTTACATTAAATTCGGATACCATATTTACTTCCAATTCACATTTACTTCATGTGTATATATATATATATATATATATACTAATATTTTGAAAATTAAGTTGTATGTAGAATTTAATTAGGTTGGTATTAATAATTAAAATAATTTATAAATTGTGGGGACCACCCCAAATCAAGAGTGAGAGAATGAGATTCACCTAATCTAGGTAAGGAATCTTGTTTCAAATCCTAAATTTGTGGACCTTTTTTTTTTTTAAATTTTATAAAAATAATATTAAAAATTAAAATCTATAGTTTTTCCATCACATATTTTTAATTTAAACAGATTCTCATTTCAAATCTTAATAAATAAAATATAATATAATTTAATATAATTTATTGTTTTAAATTCTATTTTTAGTATCTGACTTTTCAAATCTAATGATTTTTATACTTAAAAAAATTCAAAATATTTATTTAATTTCCAATTTTGGTCTTTAGGCTTCATTTCTACTTAATTACGTATTAAGCAAATTTCAATATAAATATATATATTATAATTGAATATTTATTTTCCGTTCTTTCTTTAAATATTCTTATTGAGAAGTCTCCATTTAATTTTTTTTTTTTTGGAATAATTATAATAATAATTGAAAAATAACCTACAAATAAAAAAGGTAAGAAAAATTCCTTTGAGGAATATTCCCTCCCATGGCTCTAGTTGAGAAACTTCGTGGGCTCGAGATTGAGATGGGTGATGAAGAGGAAGACAGGAAAGTCTTCTCGTACCCGTCCCATCTTTTGGATATCTCTACTATAGAGGTGTTCATATGATCTAAGAACAAACTTTAACATTAGATTTTTTTCGGATTAAGTTGGATTGAATTTTTAAATAGTAAAAAATTAAGGTCGGGTCATGGGTTATTCTAAAGATTATGAAAATTAGATTTTTGTAATCAATGTTAGTGATGCACTGTGACTTATAAATGCTGAATATTTGAGTTTTATGAAATTTTAGTTATTAATATAACAAACCCAGAAATAGATGGTGGAGTTGAGTTGGAGTGTAAATCCTATTCAAGTTATTCAGGTCACCCGCTCAACCAACCGTAACTCAACTCATATGCACTCCTACTGATCTGGAATATGAGGTGAAAAAAAGCTATCGAATTCGTTGATCTCGTGTCTTGTAAGTTATACACAAAAATGTTCGAGCATTTGTTTAGTACAACAAATATGTGGTATTAATTTTATCGCTTAAATGAACGTATATAGATTAAATTATATATATTATAGTGGGGTGTCGAGGCTCCCACTTTCACGTTCACATGCACACACTAATATTCCCATATCCTAACTATGAATTTACGATATTACCCCTGGAGTGGACCCTACCCTCGTACTATAAAAATTGATAACTCAGCGCGTGGAGTCAAACACTATCATCGCCGCCACATGCGGTGTCTCTGCGGGCCCCACCATCTTCAAACATTTTTCCAAATAAATCTCGAAACGAAAAAAATAAATAAAGAAAGAAACTCCCACGTGTCGGACTCTTATTGGGTAAATTACGTGGACGAATCTCATTGGATGAAGCGCGACATCGTGAACGTCGTCCAATATTACCCTTTTTCCTTCTCCCTAATTTACCCCTCACTAAATCCTCAAAATACCATTCTACCCCTCTGATCCACGATAAATACGGTGTACTTTCTCCCTTAGTATTTCGCCAACTCACACTGGGCCCCACTTACTCCGACAGTTGATCTTCCTCCTTTCACTTCCAAGTCAAAGTCAAACACTCTTCTGTTTTTTCTTACTCTACACCCACCCGCACACGAAAAAGGATATTTTTGAATATTTAATTGTTATTATTAATTAAAAAGAAAAAAAAAAAAGAAGAAAAAAATTGACATCCCCTGGTTGCGTTTCCCCCACCACACCCAAAAACCCTCACGAAGACATCGTGTTGACGATAATAATAGACTCACAACAACACTCTTTCTCTCTCTAGAAAACGGGTTCTCTTTCTCTCTCTTTTAAAAACTCGCACAAAAAAAAAAAAAAAAAATGGAGTCTTCTTTGGCTTTCATGGATGACCTTCTGGATTTCTCTTCCGACATCGGTGGGGAAGACGAGGAAGACGACGCCGTTCCACCCTTTTCCCTTAAGCCCAAGGCGGCGACGACGGCGGCGGCGGCGCTGACTGACTCCTCGGAGTTCAACGCCGGTTTCCACCCGGAAGATTCCTCCTCTTGCCGTGTTTTGCCTGTAAGTCCTTTTTTTCGCCGGTGGGTTTCGTTATTCCGGTTGGGTTGTCAAAAATGGGCTCACACGGAGTGAGTTACTGAGTTGACTCGCCCGAGTTGGGAAAAAGTTGAAGAGAAAGTTAATTGGGTGGGTGGGGGTGGGTGGGGGTCAGTTGAAAAGACGGATATGGCCCTGGGTACACTAGTTGAATTAGGAAACTTGAGGGTATTTTGGGTATTTTGTTAATGGGGGTCCTTTTTATGTGGTTCTGAGCTGTCGTCCGTTAGGTTTAGAATTGTATGCTTGTAATAATAAATAATAATAATATCCGATGGACAGGGAGTGGAAATATCAATCAATCTTTAATATTGCCACTCCTGTCTTCCTGTGAAATGACATTTTTGCCCCTATCCTCCAACATTCCTTTATCGAATAGGACTAGGCTTATTCGTCCTTTTGCTTTTAGCCTCCCGCAGTCACGCCTTTTCTCATCCTAATTTTGAAAAAAAAAAGGCAATAATTTAATTATTATTTATTATTTTTGCTACTGTTATTATAATTATTGGTGGACCAAAAACAAAGTACGGACCGAGTTGACTCGGTTTTTTTAGGCCGAGTTGCTGAAAAACTCGTTTTTGGTTTTTTTTTTTGGGGTGTTAGGAGGAGGATTACGCTGAGGAAGAACTCGAGTGGCTATCAAACGAAGATGTATTTCCCGCCGTTGAGACGTTCGTCGACATTCTCTCCGACCACCACCCGCAGCCGCCGTCGTTAATGAGCGTTTCCAAACAGAACAGTCCGGTTTCGGTTCTCGAAACCACTTCAATCAGTAGCCACGGCGGAAATAAACCGAGTGCTCATGGTAGCATTCTGATGAGTTGCTGCGACGGCCTGAAAGTTCCCGGCAAGGCACGGAGCAAACGCCGTCGTGGCCGTCACGTTTCCGGCCACCATCTCTGGTTTAAACAACAACCCAGTTCGAGAAATGTGAAACAAATACAACCCATCACCACCGCCACCGCCACCACCGCGGCGGCGGTGACGACGGCGAAGACAGCGATTGGGAGAAAATGCCTACATTGTGGAGCGGAAAAAACGCCGCAATGGCGGGCTGGTCCATATGGGCCGAAAACGCTCTGTAATGCTTGTGGAGTTAGATACAAATCAGGGCGGCTGGTGCCGGAGTACCGTCCGGCGAGTAGTCCGACGTTCTCGCCGGAGCTGCACTCGAATTCTCACCGGAAAGTGATGGAAATGAGGAGACAGAAGCAGTTTGGTATGGTGGTGAATCCAATGGATAAAGGGTAAGTTTAAATTTTGGGGATTTTTCTCTTTTTGGTTGAGTTTAATGAGCCATTTGGTTCCGTTCTTCATTAATCCTCTTTTTTTCCCTTAATTTTAGCTTAGTTTTTAGGCATTTGTTTGTTATGTGGGATAGAGATTTAAAAATTAGTGGAAAATTTCTCTGTTTGATGCTGAAAATTCATTATACAGCTCTTTTAATGCATAGAAATTTAGGGTTTTTGTTCATATTTTCAGTAAAAATTTGAAATTTTCTGGGTTTGATTTTCCCGAGAAAATTCATGTTTGCCAATGAATTTTGTGTTTGGCAGGCGGGAAAATTTAGTGCAAAAATTTGAAGAATTGAATCGATTTTTGTGTTTCGTTATTTGGGTTTGAGGTTATAATGGGTATTCCAATATCAAATCAAAATTTTATTTTTATGTGTATTAATGTAATTAAATAATTTGTTTTTATTTATTTATTATTTGTGTCTTTTTTTTATAAATATTTTATTTAATTTTGTCAGTGTCCAGATTTATGTAAAAGGATATCCTCTTTTTTTAGTCTCTTTCTTTTCAATTTCACGTGATCGATCATTCATGAAATTAATTAAAAATTGAGAGAAATAAAAATGTTATTAATTTAATTAGTCGCGATTTTATTTATTATTTTCAAGAAATTATTATGTTACGCAATGAAAGAGAATCAATGTAGACCCGACCCGACCCGGTTCGGCCCAATAGTATTGGCCCAATTTGTTTTAACCAAGTTCATGGAGGTTTTAATAATAGCCTTTATTTTGATAATTAATTTTTTAAAAAATATTTTAATTAATTGTGATACATAATCTAGACAAGTTTTAAAATCGTGAGATTGATTGTGATATATAATGGGCTAAAAAGTGGATAATATTTGGTAGCGGTGTGTTTATGCTGTTACAAATAGTATTAGAGTTAGACATCGGGCGGTATGCTAGTGAAGATGTTGGCCTCAAATGGGTGGATTGTGAGATCTAGGAAAATGAAACATTTGTTACTGTGAAAACCTCTATTTAGTAGACGCATCTACATCTACGAAGATATTGGGTTCACATTTGGAGAGGGAAATGAAACATTTCTTATAAGGTGTGGAAACCTCTCCTTAGTAGCCGTGTTTTGAAACCATGAGGCTAATGACAATATATAATGGGCCAAAATGAACAATATCTGGGCGAGGAGTAGGTTACGAGATCCCACATTAGTTGGAGAGGTAAACAAAACATTAGTAGACGGGTTTTATAACTGTGATGTTGATGGCGATATGTAACGGACTAAAGCAGACAATTTCTACTAACAGTGAGCTTGAGCTGTTACATAACGAGTATGAACGGATAAGAAAAAAAAAAATACCAAAACTTCGACTCTTAATCTCTACGTGTGGAAAGTCAAAGTTTTGAATTTTGACCGAGCATTGAATATTAATGTCGATATCGATATATTGATGGATATCGACGAATATCGACGAATATCTGTATATATATTATTTTATTATTAGTATTTATAGTGATATTGATAATAAACCTCCACATTCATTGGTGCAAGCTTGAGATAAGGGTTTGTCTTCTTTTTTGTGGGTTTTCCACTGCCCATTCAAAGACAAAAGACCCCACACACTTAAAAAAGCTATCAAATGTGTGTTGTTGTTCTTCACTTTTCCCCATCTTTTTACTTACTTTTCATTCTTTATTATTCCCATTTCCTATTGTGGTATTTTGTGGAGTTTGATTTGAAAAGCTACACTTTATTCTTAGCGTTTTAGGTCAGTCGGGATCGAAAATTTCAACCATAGCATACTGTAGATACGCCAACAAAATGGAGCGGAGTCAAATGTGATTTATAAAGTGATTAGATATCCCGTTTTAAGAAGTGGGCTCTCGAGTTTTCTTTCAATCATAGCATAGCATACACAAAATTCGTTGTCCACTTCCACTCAAGATCGAAACTTTCAACTATAATAGACAGTGGAGATGTCCGCAACATGGAGCGGAGTCAGATGTAACTTATAAAAGTGATTAGATATCTCGTTTCAAGAAGTGGGTTTGAGTTTTCTTTCAATTGTAACATAGCATACAAAAATTCATTGTACACTTCCACTCAAGATCGAAATTTTCAACTGTAGCATACTGTAGAGACATGAACGTAATGGAGCGGATTCAGATGTTACTTATAAAAGTGATTTAATATCCCGTTTCAAGAAGTGGGTTCGAGTTTTCTTTCAATCATAACATAGCATACACAAAATCCATTGTCCACTTCCACTCGAGATCGAAACTTTCAACAATAACATACTGTAGAGACATCAACGGAATGGAGCGGAGTCAGATGTTACTTATAAAAGTGATTTGATATCCCATTTCAAGAAGTGGGTTCGAGTTTTCTTTCAACCATAGCATAGCATACACAAATCCGTTGTCCACTTCCACTCAAGATCGAAACTTTCAACAATAACATACTGTAGAGACGTCCACAAAATGGAGCGGAGTCAGATGTAACTTACAAAAGTGATTAGATATCCCGTTTCAAGAAGTGGGTTCGAGTTTTCTTTCAACCATAGCATAGCATACACAAATCCGTTGTCCACTTCCACTCAAGATCGAAACTTTCAACAATAACATACTGTAGAGACGTCCACAAAATGGAGCGGAGTCAGATGTAACTTACAAAAGTGATTAGATATCCCATTTCAAGAAGTGGGTTCGAGTTTTCTTTCAACCATAGCATAGCATACACAAATCCGTTGTCCACTTCCACTCAAGATCGAAACTTTCAACAATAACATACTGTAGAGACGTCCACAAAATGGAGCGGAGTTAGATGTAACTTACAAAAGTGATTAGATATCCCGTTTCAAGAAATGGGTTCGAGTTTTCTTTCAATCAAAACATAGCACATACGTTCAAGATCGAAACTTTCAACCACAACATATTGTAGAGGCGTTAACAAAATAAAGTAGAGTCAGATCTGACCTATAAAAGTGACTTGATATCGGTTTCAAAAAGTCGGTTCGAGTTCTTTTTCAATTACAACATAGCATATACAAATTCACTTTATTTCGTTAAATTATTCAATTTTTATGTGAAATGAACATATTTTTTTCATAGATAAACACTATTATTCTCTCGAAAACTACATAAAATCATACCTTAAAATTTATAGACTAAGTTTAATAATAAAAACAATAATTTAATATGTTTCACTAACTTTTGTTCTTAAAAAACTAAAAGAATTACTCCTTTATTCCAAGCATCATTTGCATTGAATAAAATAAAGAAGCATATACCAAACCATTACTTCTAACCATGAGCTATGCACGTGCTTATTAATATATATATATATCCCACAAATGCTAAACTTTTAGGCCTAAAAGTGTGAGTTATCTCAAACTCTAATTATAATGCTTTGACTTAGAACACCTGTAATATTGTAACGACCCATGTCTCGGATTTAGAATCTTTATTCTATACTCAAGGGCACCGATCTCGACATTCTCTACATTCTCTGCGACATGGTTACGTTACTTACTCCTCGATTCTAAGAGTGGAAATTATTCCCTACTGACCAACACGACATGAATTGTCCTCACACATATGCATCTTAGAAAAATTGTCCTCAATTCTTAGTCATCCCATCATCATGATTACTCTCATTCGAACGCGGTCTCAGTTGATTCATGTACCTTTCGTTTACTCGAGTGTCACTGTTTAAATTTTTGGTTCCACAGCTTGCATGAAAAAGGTGGTTTACACGAGAGCCAGAGCCAGATAAACCTAACTTCTCTCGAGCTTAATTTATTTTTCTCTCTTTAGTCCTAATTTTGCCTACCACCTTCACTAGAGGTGACATGGGTTTGCATTGCTTCTAGAAAGATGTCACTCTCCTTTTTGTCTCTATCATGTTTATTTATTTGTAAGCATCTAGGCATAACAACTATATTACATTAATACACATAATATAAAGTTTGAGACTTTAGTATAAACATAAAATTATACACATTTGGTGAGATCACGAGTACGAATTAAAATTTATAAATAAAAAAATAAAATTTAAAGTTAATAAAAAAAAAATACAATTATTAAAATTGGACATTTATAAAAGCAATGTGGAAGAAAAATAATATTTAAAAATTAAAAAACCAATAATTATAGTGAGTACCAGCAAAGTGGGCACTTCTCACATCCTATCCCATTCTTTCAACGGTGAATGATTGTTTGTTGGACTCTTAAGCAAATGTGAGCCGTTTGATTTTGACGTCGGCTTTTTTTTATTTTTATTTTTAATATTATACTTTTATTAGTGGGTTTGGGTGGGCCCACCACCAAATTCTGTGGGCCCTATAATGGGCCCATTTCTCTGATCTATTTGGGCCCGGTCCAATCTTCTGTCCCTTCCCTTCTCCTCTCCACAATTCTCTTCCATTAAATTCCTTGCAAGGAATAACTTCTATTTCCTTTTCTTTTATTTTTATTTTTCCCAATATTTAATTTTGAAATTATTCAATAAACAAATGGATTGAAGAATCTTCGTGTGAGATCCCATATCAGTTAGAGACATGAACGAAACATTCCCCATACGGGTGTGGAAACCTCTCTCTAGTAGACGCGTTTTCAAACCGTGAGGTAGATGACGATACACAACGGACCAAAACAGACAATATCTACTAGGGGTGAACTTGGACTGTTACACTTTGTTTAGGTGGAGAATTGGGGATGAAACGACCCATGCCCAGGATAAGAGCGAAGACTATCTCTACAGACCAACACGAGTTCCTATGATTGAGCCAGCATTTGAATCATATTTCTAGATCCAAATTCAGTATCCCAATATTCCACCTCCTAGCTTCTCGAGAGTCAAGGTTATCTTCACACACCAACACAAGTTTCTATGATTAAGCCATCGTTCTCTCATTCGAATATAATCTCGGTTCATTTACGGTATAAAATTTTAAACTCATATAAATAATATTTTTTAATTCTCACTCCACTAGTTATATTTTATTTTTGTTCCACGATAAAAATTTGAAGACGGAATGTATTCATAATTGAGATATATTATACACGTAATTGACTTAATCCTGATTTTTTAATATAAATTAACCTATTTTCTTCTCCAAGAATATTATTACACCTCGTTACAAAAAATACAAGCCTAACATACATGTTTTAATAACTTTGTGGGGGAAAACGTATAATGGAAAATACAAATATGATAATATTTACGGGTGGAGGACTAAGGTCATTACAAATGATACTAGAATACTAAACGATGTGCTAACGATGAGGTTGAGCCTCAAAGGAGGGTGGACACGAGACGATAACGTCACATTTCACAAGAATTAAATAAAAACTTGATCTAGAATCAAAATATTTGAAGTTTAAATTTGCAGTTTGTAGAACAAGAAATTGAGTTGATAAAGAAATGGAAAATCACAGAGAAGTATGAAAAAGAAGAAACAATTGAAAAAAAAAAAAAAAATCCCGAGAAAATTCGAAGCGTTGTTTCTGTTCACAAAGTGAAGAACGCAAAAAAAGAATTGGTTAGTAATGAATGGCAGCACAGCAGAAGGAGCTCCATCATACTCCACGGAGCAGGATTTTATGCTTTAATCTCACCCTTCCCTCAAGAATCAACCTAAATAAGCTCTTCAAATCATACCCATCTTATGAAACCACCCCTTTTCTTCATCATTTCGATTAACATCATTCTTAAAGGATCTCAACTCCATGTCTCTGTTCTTGATTCTTTGATGGGTTTTCATTAACTTCGTAAGATACTTCAAATCTCTGCGTTGATTTTGCGATTCTTTCGCAATCGCGAGCTTTTGGGGTTCCAAAAAGCCGCAAATAAAGGCGCCAAATCTTGCCCTCGATTTCAGCTCATCAGCTGAAAGTTTCGCCTCTGTTTCGCTGTTCTTCCTGATTGTAACAGAGACAGTGGTGGATTTCATGCTTTTATTGCCTCATTTATGGCGGCTGATGATGATTTTAATCGCTAGTCCACAGGTACTTTTCTTTTTCCTCACTCATTTCTACGGTTTTTCATAGATTTTAGCAGTTTGTCGTATATGGTTTTCATAGATTCCCGTGACAAGACTTGTCTGATGTTTGTTTGTTTGTTTGGATTCCCTTGTGCTTGTTCTGTTTAAGAATTCCCTTGTTCTTGTTCTGTTTAAGAATGTAATGAGATTTGAAGGATTGTCAACATTGTATTAGTGTTTCATGTCTGAATCCTTTGCAGCTACTGAAGTGTTCTTACCTCTGGTTGGTGGGATGATAGTTAAGATGTTGTATTGTTGGAAAGTGGTTGGGGGTTTGGTGCTACTGGGTTTTGTGTTTAATATCTCACATGGGTTGAATTCAGAAGGGCATTCTCTATTAGAGTTGAAAAGCGCTGTTTCTGATCCATTTAGTTGGCTAAGAAACTGGAACTCGAGCGACGAAACGCCATGTAAATGGAGTGGTGTAAGGTGTAGTTGTGGCGAGGAAGGAGTGGTTTTGTCTGTTGACTTGAGCTTAAAGAATCTGTCAGGTCCTTTAAGCTCGAGCGTTGGTAGTTTAATCCACTTGACTCATCTCAATCTTTCCTGGAATGAATTCAGTGGAAGAATACCAAAAGAGATTGGAAATTGTATGGAGTTGGAATATCTTGGTTTGAACAACAATAAATTTGATGGTGAAGTTCCATATGAATTGGGACGACTGAGTTCTTTGGTTACGTTGAATATATGTAATAATCGAATCCGTGGTTCTTTTCCTGAAGAGATGGGAAACTTGAAATCGTTGTATGAGTTAGTTGCGTATACGAACAATATCACGGGTTCGTTGCCTCGTTCTTTTGGGAATCTGAAGAGGTTGCGAACGTTTAGAGCAGGACAAAACGCGATCTCGGGGAGGTTACCGGGTGAAATAGGTGGGTGTGAGAACTTGGAAATACTTGGGCTTGCTCAAAACCAGTTAGAAGGGGAGTTACCAAAGGAGCTTGGCATGCTTACAAACTTGACTCAGTTGATTCTTTGGGAGAATCAGCTTTCTGGCATTCTACCAAAAGAGCTTGGGAATTGTACAAGTTTAACTATGCTTGCTCTGTATGAGAACAATCTTGGTGGACCTATACCCAAAGAGTTTGGGAACCTAATCTCTTTGAAGTATTTGTATATATACCGAACCGCATTGAACGGAACTATTCCCAGGGAGATCGGGAACCTTTCTTTGGCAACGGAGATAGACTTCTCCGAGAATTATTTGACCGGTGAGATACCGAAAGAGCTCGGTAACGTAAAAGGTCTCCAATTACTTTACCTCTTTCAAAATAAGCTGATTGGTGTTATACCAAATGAACTTAGTAGCTTGACTAACTTGACTAAACTTGATCTTTCAATCAACGCCCTCACCGGCCCTGTTCCGTTCGGGTTTCAGTATATGCCTGCATTGTTTCAATTGCAGCTTTTCAGCAACAGTTTGAGCGGTACCATTCCGAAAGGACTCGGTCGATATAGCTACCTATCGGATATCGACTTTTCAGACAACTTCTTGACAGGACGAATACCTCCCCATCTATGTCATCGTTCTAACCTCTCCATCTTGAACTTGGAGTCCAATAACCTTTATGGAAACATACCTACCGGGATCTTGAACTGCAAACCGTTGACGCAGATTCGTCTCGTTGCTAACCGCTTTACCGGTGGCTTTCCGGTAGAGCTGTGTAACTTGGTGAACCTTACTGCTATTGACTTGGACCACAATAGATTCAGTGGTCCTCTTCCTCCAGAGATTCAAAATTGCCATAAGTTGCAAAGGCTACATATTGCAAATAATTACTTTATGTCTAGTTTGCCGAACGAGATCGGAAACCTCGTACGGCTGGTGACTTTCAATGTTTCGTCAAATCGGTTTACGGGGTCCATTCCACCTGAGATAGTCAACTGTAGGATCCTCCAACGCCTCGATCTCAGCCACAATAGCTTCGAAAACGCTTTGCCAAAGGAGATTGGATCTCTCTTACAGTTGGAGATTCTTAGAGTTTCAGAGAATAAATTTTCTGGAAGTATACCTCAAGAGCTCATGAATCTCTCCCATTTGACTGAATTGCAAATGGGTGGCAATTCATTTTCTGGTAGCATTCCTTTTGAGTTGGGGTTCTTGAAAAGCTTACAAATTGCTTTGAATCTTAGTTTCAATATGCTAACTGGTTCAATACCACCAGAGCTTGGAAGTTTGAATCTATTGGAATATCTCCTGCTTAATAACAACGATTTGTCCGGTGAGATACCGATCTCCTTTGCGAATCTTTCAAGTTTAATGAGCTGTAACGTCTCCTACAACGACCTTCACGGGCCAATCCCTTCGATACCCTTGTTTCAGAATATGCCCACGAGTAGCTTCGTTGGCAACGAGGGGCTCTGTGGCGAACCTCTTGGCAACTGTAATGGAGATTCATCGTCTCCATCTATTCCATCTTTCGAGAGCGTAAATGCACGTCGAGGTAGAATCATAACCGGGATTGCAGCTGCTATAGGCGGAGTTTCGATTGTTCTTATTATGATCATCTTATATTGCATGAGACATCCATCAGAAATCGTGCAAAACAAGGAAACACAATCTATGGATTCGGATGTCTATTTCCCACCTAAGGAAGGTTTTACTTTCGAAGATCTAATCGAAGCGACTAATAGTTTTCACGAGAGCTGCGTATTGGGAAAAGGTGCATGTGGAACTGTATACAAGGCAGTGATGCATTCTGGACAGACGATTGCTGTCAAGAAGTTAGCATCGAACAGAGAAGGGAGCAACATCGATAATAGCTTCCGAGCTGAGATTTCGACACTAGGAAAGATTCGACATCGCAATATCGTTAAACTATACGGTTTTTGCAATCATCAAGGCTCAAATCTTCTTCTTTATGAGTACATGGAAAGGGGTAGTTTGGGTGAGTTGCTTCACGGGACGGCGTGTAACTTGGAATGGCCGACTCGGTTTACAATCGCCGTTGGAGCTGCAGAGGGACTTAATTATCTACACCATGGCTGCAAACCAAGGATCGTTCATCGCGATATCAAATCGAATAACATTCTCCTCGATTATAACTTCGAGGCTCATGTTGGTGATTTCGGTTTAGCAAAAGTAATGGACATGCCTCAGTCTAAGTCGATGTCAGCAGTCGCGGGATCGTATGGATACATCGCTCCTGGTAATCGTTTTATTCGTTTGTTCGTTTATAGACTTTTAGTGAATGAAATACTAAATCTTCCCACCTCACCTAATTTGTTGCAGAATATGCATACACCATGAAGGTCACAGAAAAATGTGACATATACAGCTATGGGGTCGTATTACTAGAGCTGCTAACTGGAAAAACTCCGGTACAGCCGATCGATCAGGGAGGTGATCTCGTCACGTGGGTCAAAAACTATATGCGAGACCACTCGATGTCGTATGAAATGCTAGATCAGCGACTGAATCTTCGAGATCAAGGCACGGTCAATCACATGCTGACAGTCCTAAAAATCGCTCTAATGTGCACGAGTTCGTCTCCTTTTCATCGGCCATCGATGCGGGAAGTTGTATCTTTGCTCTTAGAATCGACCGAGCCTGACGACGATCATATTCCAGCTTTAACTTATACTCTAGCCCCAAAGGACGACGCAGCCTCGTGAAATTCCGGGTGGGCAGTCTTCGTTTTCGGATAACTGAATAGTTCTTGCATTTTTCTAACGTAGAATATATATATTTAGAGTTTGTAACATATGCGGTAATGGTTATGTTATCCAACTATTGCTTAGATTTTGCATTTGTTTTAGGATTGAATAAAGTGTTCTTTGTATAGTTTTGCATACGATTGATATAGAATAATCTATCGCTCTCTATTTTGCTATCCATATCTGATAGACCTAATTTTAGTGCTTAAAAGGGATTGGAGAGGAGAACGAAACATTTCTTATAAGGGTGTGGAAACCTCTCCCTAGAAGATGCGTTTTAAAACAGTGAGACTGACAACGATACATAACGGGCCAAAACAGACAAATATATGCTAATGGTTGGCTTGAGACATTACAAATGGTATCAAAGCTAGACACTAGGTGGTGTGCTAGTTGTCACGGTCATGCTCGTCCAAGACATGTTGCTCATGGCCGCATGCCCATGACAAGCCAAACCCTTTATGTCTTTCTATGTTCTAATGTTTTACTTTTTTATTTCTAGAAAGTATGACGTTTCGGAAAAATCAT
Source organism: Cucurbita pepo subsp. pepo (assembly GCF_002806865.2). NCBI lineage: Eukaryota > Viridiplantae > Streptophyta > Magnoliopsida > Cucurbitales > Cucurbitaceae > Cucurbita > Cucurbita pepo. The sequence goes on along the minus strand of NC_036649.1, from coordinate 655,945 downwards.
GTCTAGGCCTACCAGACATGAAATGAATGTACTGTAGGGGGATGATTAGTTGTCAACTTCTCTCTGCCCAAGGTTATATACTGTGAGTTGTTGTTGTTACTCTCTTGGTTGCTTATATAACGTCTCTTTCAAAAATCTCTCTTTGTCCTCATTTTTTAAAACCTTCTCTTAAACCGAGGCCAGAGGCTCGAGCATACGTCGCTTGCCCGTAGGCGACGTAAGAACGAATTGGCTTAGCTCACTTGTCGTTGGAAAGTGAGTGCCGCACGATCGCAAGTCTGCTGCCATCAAGAGTGCGATTGTGACACCAGTGAGGATGTTGGACCCTTAAGAGGGTGGATTGTGAAATCTCACGTCGGTTGTAGAGGGAAAGAAGTATTCCTTATGAGAGTGTGGAAACCTTTCTACATTAAATGTTTTTTTAAAACTGTGAGATTGACAACGATAGGTAACGGGCCAAAATGAACAATATTTGTTAGCGGTGGGCTTGAGACGTTACAATCTCTCTTTTATAAATACAAGAGAGAGGGTCGTTGGAGCTCCCAAGGAGCTCCCAACGATGATGAAAGAGATGCCATTCTAAAAAAAAAAAAAAAAATTCTAATGCTTCACATAATCTTTATACCCATTAAAGCTCGTTTGATAATTGTTCGGTTTTTTGTTTTTGATTTTTATGCTTATAAACACTATTCATTTTATAGTCCAGCATACACATATCTAGTTCTCCCACAATCCACAAACACATAGTATTGTTGCATTTGGTTCTATCTCTGTTATCTTTGTAGATATCAAAGTAATGCGAAAAGCAAGGGCACTGATAAGTACAGAAAAACCGTGTTGAGCCCTAGAAGTTTGGTCGAAAGGTGAAGGCGTAGCCGTCTAAAGGTGGGAGCTGGTGGATTCCCAAGTCATCATTGCCAGATTTGTAGTGAACAATGAGTTGATTGTGATTTTTTAGAACATTTGTTATATTAACGGTAATTTGTGGGTCTTGAAAGATTGATATGTCGATTTGTAGTGGTATGTTCATATTTCCCTCCTCTAATATCATTTCTTAATGTAAATGTTTATATTATTATCTTAATGTAAATCTTTTGTATCATATCTTTGTATTATCCTTTCCTTATATAAATCGAAACATTTTCTGTTAATTTATCTCAAAGTTAGGAAAAATAAATGGAATGTTCGTGCTGACTTTGTGGTTTCGTTAGACCTTACACAAGGTTTTTTTCCACTAATCGAACATAATTTATGCAGAAATTAAGATTGTTCAATCATACATGTAACCTATTATGTATATGTTTACTCGATAGCAACTCTAACCGACTTGCCTCTACTCTAGAGTAAGTTCTAAGACTCGACCTTACTATTACTACAGGGCTAAATCCTTCAAATGCAATATTTATCTCATATACTTGTTTTGATTATCAATCACGACTAAAATAAGTTAACAATTCTTAATATCGTAATTTATGTCGACAGTTTATAGTTCACTTATACTAATCATATCAAGCTAAATATATATATATATATATAGAGAGAGAGAGAGAGAGAGTGTATATATATATATATAGAGAGAGAGAGAGAGTGTATATATATATATATATAGAGAGAGAGAGAGTGTATAAGAACAACATATCAAAACATTAATTTATTTCAAAATGAAAATCCAACCTTACCACTTATAACAAATATCATAATGATTGGTTTTATAGTTGAACATACACACATTTTGCTCACTCACAAACCACGAACAAAGAACATCTTCGCAATTCTTTCTATCTCTCTTATCTTTGTATATATCGAAGTAATGAAACGAGCCAGGCCATTGGAAGGAACAGTAAAACAATGTTGAGCCCCACAAGTTTGGATGAAAGCTGAAGTCGTAGCGGGCCCAAGGTGTTAGCTTGTGGACTCCCAAGTCATCATCGCCTGATTTGCAGTGAACAGTGAGCTGATTTTGAACTTTCAAAGCATTTGTTATCTTGACCATAATCTCTGGGTTTTGGAAGATTGATCCTTGGACAGTAGTAAATTGGTTAGCTAAGAACAATGAAATTAAGAGAGAAAGGGCAAGAGTTGAAAATAAACTCATTTTTATTGAAATGAGAGAGAAAAAGAGATAGATATAAACACATTTGTGCTTGGTTTATTTCACTTTTATAGTTGATAAATAGTGTAATGGAAGACAAAAGTGGAATTGTATGTTGAAGACGTTTCAATACTCCTATTCTTGCCGTAAATTATGAGATGTATCAATCATTGGATAACATTTTCACTTATTGTTTATTGTTTGTAGAGATGTCTATAATGCCGGTGGTGGGGAAGCTTTCTCGATTTTCGTTATTTTTTTTATTCTTGCAAAATCCTTCGTTTGTTTTCGTGGGGATCAAAGAGATTATTTTTCATGGAGATCGGGTGCAAAATCCTCTATTTATTTTTGCCGGTATTAACGAGAGGATTATCCATGGAGATCCGCTGCGAAATCCTCTATTTTTTTTATATGTGATTAGACAGAAGATTCCTCAGATTTAGACAAGGAATTTCTTTTCAAATAAATTTTTACTAAAAGAAATCTTTTATAATATCGTTTCTATTAAAAAAAATGTATAAAATCATAATAAATTTAATAATAATTCTTATTGGACATTAAATGTTATACGAGGGAGATGCAGTAAGATCATACCATATAAAGTGTAACGATCTAAGCCCATTCCTAGTTGATATTGTCCTCTTTGTATTTTTCGTTTCTAGTTTCCCCTCAAGGTATTTAAAACGTGTCAGCTAGGGAGAGGTTTCCAAACCGTTATAAAGAATGTTTCGTTCTCTTGTTTCCACACCATTTAAAGAATGTTTCATTCTCCTCCCCAACTGATGTGGGATCTCAACATCCACCCCCTTCGGGGCCCAGCGTCCTCGCTAGCACTTGTTCCCTTCTGCAATCGATATGGGACCCTCCTCCCACCCAAATCCATCCTCTTTTGAGGCCCAACATCCTTACATGCACACCGCCTCGTGTCCACTCCTTTTCGGGGTTCAGCCTCCTCGCTGGAACATTGCCCGGTATCAAGCTCTGATACCATTTGTAATGGCTCAAGCTCGCCGTTACCATATATTATCATCTTTGGGATTTCCCTCTCAGATTTCCCTAGGGAGAGATTTTCACATCTTTATAAAGAATGTTTCGTTCTCCTGTTTACATACCCTTACGAGGAATATTTTTTTCTCCTCTGCAATCGATGTAATATCACATAAAGAGTGTGTGAAATCACGTAAGATTAAAAGCTCATTGGACATTTAAATTTATCTAAATTATATATTTAGTCCCTCGCAAACTTTCAACTTTATATCTATTTTGTCTATAAACTTAGGACAATGTCTAATAGATCTCTAAATTTTCATTTTTTTAGTTCAACATTTCAGGAGTAAGAAATTGAAATATCAAACTTTGTGATCTTAATTCGTACCGTATCTACTAAATAACTTTTATGATAGTTCATACCTTATTCATATTAATGGTTATGTATCTAAATAATTTTTTGACCCATAATACAACAAGTCGTTTGTTTAATATGGGTCAAAATAAATAGAGTTCAGTTCGCATCCACCAAAGTTAACTTTAGAGGTTGAAAGTCGAGCTCTTCGCTTGAACTTCAACAACCAACTCATCCACAAACACCTATGAAAGGATAATAACCTTCGATTTTGATAAGGATGATCGGGAGGAAGAAGAAACCCTAGAAAGAACTCTATGACTATTTTTGTTGCAATTTGATAAACTCTTTACCAAAATGATATCTAATTGTATACAAGTACTATACGTTTGACATCTTAGAATACTCTAAATAATTGCAGTTTAGAGCCATTAGACTCCAGGTCAGTTTTGTATGTAAACTAGTTTATTACCCTTTTGCTTGTAAGCTTCATCGAGCCTTTGTAACAGACCTGCTATCACATTAATATGGAATAAAAATGAGTTAAAAACGTGTAGTATAGAGCGATTTAAACCTCTGATATCGTCGAGAGTATAATCTCAGGATCATTCTCTCCTCTAATATATGTCATTTCATAATGAAAATGTTTATTTTATTACCATATCATTTATGACACATTGTAAAGTGCCTATTATATCATATCTTTGTATTATCCTTTCCTTATATAAATAAATGAAGAACCTTTTTTAATTTGGCTACTTCGTTAGATCTTAAATAAGGTGCTTCTTTGCTAATCGAACATAACTTATGCAAAAACTAAACTTTGTTCAATGATACATGTAGCCAATACGTGTATACGTTCACTCGATAGCAATTCTAACCGACTTGCCTCTACTCTCGACCAAGTCCTAAGGCTCGACCTTACCTTTACTCTAGCCCAATATAGATGTTTTGATCATCAATCACCACCAAAATAAGGTAACAATTCTTAATATCTTAGTTTATATCGATAGCAATTATAATTGACTTATACTAATCATATCAAGCTTCAAAAAAAAAAAAAAAAAAAAAAAATTCTGAAACAAACAACATATGAAGAACATTTATTTATTTCAATATTATAATCCAACCTTTCCATTTATAGGTATATGGATTTTTTAGGTGACCACTCATAGCAAAAATCATACTTTTGGGTTAGATAGTTGAACATACACATATATTGCTCCATCACAAGCCACAAACATTCCGTTAAATTGCATTTCTTCCTATCTCTCTTATCTACGTAGATATCAAAGTAATGAAACGCGTCAGGCAATTGGAAGGAACAGTAAAACAATGTTGTTTCCCAGAAGTTTGGACGAAACTTGAAGTCGAAGTCGGTCCAAGCTGTCAGATTGTGGACTCCCAAGTCATCGTCGCCAGATTTGCAGTGAATAGTGATCTGCTCTCTACTTTTCAGAGCATTTGTTATCTTGAGGTGAATCTCTCGATTTTTGAAGGTTAATCCTTCAATAGTAGTGAATTGGTTAACGAAGAACAATGAAATTAAGAGAGAAAGTGCAAGTGTTGAAAATAGACTCATTTTTTTGAAATGGGAGAGAAAACAAGATAGGCATGAATACATTTGTGCTTGGTTTGTTTCATTTTATAGTCGATAAATAGAAGCTGAAAGTTATTGTATCTTTAAGACGATTCAATATTTGTATTCTTGCCATAAATAATGACATTTATTGATCATTTTATAACATTTTAATTTATTGTTTATTGATTCTAGAGATGTCGATAGATGATTTTTTTTTTGTCTGGATTTGTTCTTTTTTTATTCCTGCAAAATCTCGGGTTTGTTTTCATCGAGATCAGACAAATGATTTTCCATAGAAGTAGGGTGTAAAATTCTCTATTTCTTTTTGTGGGGAAGGATTCTCCATAGAGATTGAGTGGAAAATCCTCGATTTATTCTTGTTTTGTGAATTAGAGAGAGAATTCTTCCTAGAGATCAAATTCCCAAAAAGGATTTTTTTTTTGTTCAAACGTTTTTTTTTTCAAAAGCTTTAATTTTCTAATACCGTTTCTATTAATATATATAATCATAATAACATTTAAATTTTATATGTCCAAAGAACATACCATTTAAAGAGTATAAAATTATGCAAGATTAAAAGTAAGATTGGGCAAATATTAAAAGCTAACCAAATTTTAAATTTAAAAACGGATTAAAAAAAAGTTAATTCTGTTCTGTATTCTTACCATATTTGAGTTTGTTTTATTGTTTAAAAAATTATCCCGTTTCCATAAATGAGGAAAATGTTATTATCTATTTTATTTTTTTGAAAAATATTTTATTGTCTTTTTTTTTAGAGTTGGGTTGAAGGGCATTCTCATCTTTCAAACAAGAACCATTCTCAATGTTGGATAATATAAGGGAAGATCACCAGAACAAAGCCAATGAGAGGAACTTAAACTCATATTATCTCTACCATATTTCATTTAGACAGTTAAGTGTGGCAAATATCATACAATTTGGTTTTATAGTCGAACATACGGAGACCTTGTTCTTCCACAATCCACAAACATATAGTATTGTTGCATTTGGCTCTATCTCTGTTATCTTTGTAGATATCAAAGTAATGCGAAAAGCCAAGGCACTGAAAAGTACAGTAAAACCGTGTTGAGCCCCAGAAGTTTGGTCGAAAGGTGAAGGCCTAGCCGCCAAAAGATGGGAGCTAGTGGATTCTCAAGTCATCATTGCCAGATTTATAGTGAACAATGAGCTGATTGTGACTTTTTAGAACATTTGTTATATTAACAGTAATTTGTGGGTCTTGAAAGACTGATATGTCGATTTGTAGTGGTATGTTCATATTTCCCTCCTCTAATATCATTTCTTAATGTAAATGTTTATATTATTACCTTATCATATATGACACATTTTAAAACGTCTTTTATATCAGATCTTTGTATTATCCTTTCCTTATATAAATCGAAATATTTTCTGTTAATTTCTCTCAAAGTTAGGAAAAATAAATGGAATGTTCGTACTGACTTTGTGGTTTGTTAGACCTTAGGCAAGGTTCTTTTCCACTAATCGAACATAATTTATGCAGAAACTAAGATTTGTTGGATCATACATGTAACCGGTAAATATCATAATGATTGGTTTTATAGTTGAACATACACATATTTTGCTCACTCACAGACCACGAACAAAGAACATCTTCACAATTCTTTCTATCTCTCTTATCTATGTATATATCGAAGTAATGAAACGAGCCAGGCCATTGGAAGGAACAGTAAAACAATGTTGAGCCCCACAAATTTGGATGAAAGCTGAAGTCGTAGCGGGCCCAAGGTGTTAGCTCGTGGACTCCCAAGTCATCATCGCCTGATTTGCAGTGAACAGTGAGCTAATTTTGAACTTTCAAAGCATTTGTTATCTTGACCATAATCTCTGGGTTTTGGAAGATTGATTCTTGGACGGTAGTCGATTGGTTAGCGAAGAACAATGAAATTAAGAGGGAAAGTGCAAGAGTTGAAAGTAAACTTATTTTTATTGAAATGAGAGAGAAAAAGAGATAAATATAAACTCATTTGTGCTTGGTTTATTTCACTTTTACAATTGATAAATAGTGTAATGGAAGACAAAAGTGAAATTGTATGTTTAAGACGTTTCAATATTCCTATTCTTGTCATAAATGATGAGCTGTATCGATCATTTGATAACATTTTCACTTATTGTTTATTGTTTCTAGAGATGTCTATAATGCCTGTGTTAGGGAAGCTTTCTTGATTTCCGTTAATTTTTTTATTCTTGCAAAATTCTCGGTTTGTTTTCGTGGAGGTTCAAAGAGATTATTTTCTATGGAGATCGAGTGCAAAATCTTCTATTTATTTTTGCAGGTATTAGTGAGAGGATTTTCTAAGGAGATTTGCTGCGAAATCTTCCATTTTTTTTTATGTGATTAGACAAAAGATTCCTCATGGAGATCTTGACCAGGAACTTTTTTTCAAATAAATTTTTACTAAAAAAAAAAATCAGTTTCTATTAAAAAAAATGATAATAATAAATTTAATAATAATTCTTATTGGACATTTAAATGTTATTTGCAGTAAGAACATACCATATAAAGTGTAACTATCTAAGCCCATTGCTAGTTGATATTGTTCTCTTTGTATTTTCGTTTCTAGCTTCCCCTCAAGGTATTTAAAACATGTCAGCTAGGGAGAGGTTTCCAAACCGGTATAAAGAATGTTTCGTTCTCCTGTTTCCACATCATTTAAAAAATGTTTCATTCTCCTCCCCAACTATGTGGGATCTTAACATCCACCCCCTTCGGGGCCCAGCGTCCTCGCTAGCACTTGTTCCCTTCTGCAATCGATATGGGACCCTCCTCCCCCCCAAATCCATCCTCCTTCGAGGCCCAACATCCTTACATGCACACTGCCTCGTGTCCACTCCTCTTTGGGGTTCAGCCTCCTCGTTGACACATTGCCCGGTATCAAGCTTTGATACCATTTGTAACGGCTCAAGCTCACCGTTAGCATATATTATCATCTTTGGGCTTTCCCTTTCGGTCTTCCCTTTATGGTTTTTATAACGCGCTAGGGAGAGGTTTTCAGACCTTCATAAAGAATGTTTTGTTCTCCTGTTTCGATACTCTTATGAGGAATATTTTGTTCTCCTCTCCGATCGATGAAGGGTCACATAAAGAGCGTGTAAGATCATGTAAGATTAAAAGCTTATTAGACATTTAAATTTATCTAAATTATACATTTATCGTCGAGAATGAGTTACCATTTAAATTATGATCGGGTTATCGTCGAGAGTATAATCTCATTCCCATTGTTATAAAGTATGTACTTTTGATTAAAATGTCGAATTCGCCGGTAGATATTGTCTATTGTTGGGCTTTCCTTTCCGCGCTTCCCCTCAAAGTTTTAAAACGCTTATGCTATAGTTTTTCTCACCGTTATAAAAAATGTTTGGTTCACCTTTCTAATGGATGTGGGATCTCCGAGAGAAAATGTCATATCTAAGAGAGTATGTGAAGACCTACACGATAGACAAGAAGACAACATGCGAATGGCGCCCTCGGACCACTTGATAGCCGTAAAAAACAAATGTCATGATGCGACCAATTTAAGACCGTTACACTAATCATGTTGATTTGAACAGCTTATAAAATAAATTATTTTGATTGGGTGGCTATAAATTTAATTGATACTTCAATGGTAAATAGATAAGCAAATAAAAACAAACAATAGTCGTCCAGATTGCGCCAAGATTGAACTGAATTTAAAAAAAGTCTCAACTCAACCTAACTCACCTATGAACACTCCAAATAGATGGTGTGTAATTGCGATTTCATACTGCTATGAAGATATGTGGAGATTTATATTCGTCACAATAATGTCGAAAAATATTGAACGCGACTCAATTTTTTTTACCGCGTTCTTCAAATTATGGTTTCAGCTTTAAGCTCATAGATGCAAGGCTACAGGCTCTATACCTTCGAAACTTAATTTCTACTACTATTTCCTATGTAAATATCAATATATTAGAAAGAGAAAATAGCTTTTGGGAGCTGCCCTAAAATATGGAAGAAAAACAGCCGTCGAAATTTGGTCGGGAGCGAAACCGCTTATGGGTATACTGACTACCGATCATACATGTCAAAAATTATGAAATTTGAACATCTATCACAATAATGTCGAAAAATATTGACCCCAATTTCTCCTTCTAATCCAAAAATTTTAAATCTCTTCCCATAATAAAAATGATTTTAAAATTGGATCAAACCATTTATTTCCAATCATTAACATTTTCCAAAAAACAAAAAATACCCAAAAATGAATATTGTTATTAGTTAGATTTTCTTTCAACATTTTAGGCATAGTCATTTTCTTATATATATCTTCCATTTTCAACATTTTTCAATTGCAATATTCTAAAAGCAATCACTTAAAATGGCTTATGGATATGCACCTTCCATTGCTCTTAGATTGGTTCTCTTGATCTTTGCAATCTTCCTCTTTTCTTCGCTCGGTAAGTTTTTTCTTCTCGTTTCATAATCATTTAGTTTTTTTTAAGTAAAAAACGATCGTACGATACTTTAATTTATGTTCTTGGAAAGAACTCGAAACATAAACAACAAAACAGATTTTGTGTTGTTTTAAAAATCGAAACATTTTCAACAAATGAAAAATAAGAAACGAAAACGTTATCAAACAGTTGATCTGTTATTCAAATTGGAAAACAAGAAAAAGAAGTAATTACCGAACGATATCGATCGGATCGTGGTTGAAATGTATTGTATTTTTGCAGGAATGGCGGGATATGAGTGCAGGAGCAAGTGTGAGGACGAGCCAAATTGTGATGAGTTCTGCAAAAGACTTGGGTTCTTGGGAGGGAAATGCTTTCCTCCANATTTGAGGAGCCGAGTGATGAGATATGATGACCAGATAAAGTCTGGTTGGGCTAGGCCCAAGAAACTATAAAAATTAGACTAGGTGCAGGACCCTTACCGACATAATATAAAATCAACTTCCATATCATATCTTTGTATTATCCTTTCCTTATATAAAACGAAACGNCAATTTTGTTGCTGCCAAAAGTGATAGAATTACAAAATTGAGCGCCGCCTTCGATAATAATATTGAATTCAATTGGCTTTTCGAGTCAGTTCGGTTGAGACACTTTTTATTCACGTCATGGTTTAGCCAATAAATGTTATGGATACCAGGTCTAACATAATAAAAATAAAGTTGTACTCTGTCTTAAAAATACTCTAAACTAAACTTTCAACCATTGTCCTAAAATTTTCAAGAAATTAAATTAAAAATATAATTTCCGTAAGTTTTGGACTAAAAGTGTTAGTATTTTGTTTCATACATAATCATGAACTTAATTAGGCTTCATTAATACTCTTCAATTTTTAAAAAAATGTAAAATGTGTTTACCAATATTAAATGTCTAAGAACTTTTAGGAGTAATATTAACATTTTAACCTTTTATCCTAAAAAGGTTTTACTGGGTAGATGAGATCAAAACCGTTTATCTGCACCTCATAAATTATTTGGATCTTCAATTTTTAGGGTAGGAATGATAAAAAAAAAAAAAATAATAATAATATATATATATATATATATTAGAACGGCTTAAAGTATTAATGTTACTTTTTAAAGTTAGCAAGTACAACCGTATTTTCAAACTTTTTAAAAAAATTAAAGGGCAATACGGCTAAAAACTATATATGTCCCCATTTCAATTATTTGATTCTAATTAAGTTGAAACATGAGTGGATTTATGTAAGTGATGAGAAATTAAAAACTTCCAAGAGGGTTCGGGTTCGATTTAGGGCATGTTTGAAAGTGATCCAAACTCAGTTTTTCACCATTGCATATTAAACGCTGCTATGTGAAAATGGGAAAATCACTCGATACCATGCCCTCGATCANCGAACAAAGAACATTTTCGCAATTCTTTCTATCTCTCTTATCTATGTATATATCAAAGTAATGAAACGAGCCAGGTCATTGGAAGGAACAGTAAAACACTGTTGAGCCCCACAAATTTGGATGAAAGCTGAAGTNGTTTTTATGTGTTCTAATTTTTGTGGGCTACATTTCTTTTGTAGGAAGACGGTTAATATTAGGGATATTAAGGATGTAGATCNGAACTTTCAAAGCATTTGTTATCTTGACCATAATCTCTGGGTTTTGGAAGATTGATACTTGGACAGTAGTAAATTGGTTAGCGAAGAACAATGAAATTAAGAGAGAAAGGGCAAGAGTTGAAAATAAACTCATTTTTATTGAAATGAGAGAGAAAAAGAGATAGATATAAACACATTTTTATAGTTGATAAATAGTGTAATGGAAGACATAAGTGGAATTGTATGTTTAAGACATTTCAATACTCCTANCGGTGGCAGGAGGCAGCTTGCGGATGAGCAAGATCGAAAGTAGTGATAGTGTTGAAAGAATAAAAAGAAAACCCTAAAGTGTTAGGCTGTAGCTTAAAGTATTCGACCCGACTTGGTTTGTTTCAATTTTATACTTGCAAAATTAGTTTTAAGCTCCCATGGATCTAAACGATAGAAATATACTATTGTTATGNAAATCCTTCGTTTGTTTTCGTGGGGATCAAAGAGATTATTTTTTCATGGAGATCGGGTGCAAAATTCTCTATTTATTTTTGCGGGTATTAGCGAGAGGATTATCCATGGAGATCCGCTGCNCTTACCAATTGTATGGACTTTTAATTTTAAAGCTATGAACAAATGTGAGTTTGGATATTTTGTATTCTTGTCATAAATGAAGGTAATATGGACCAGTTTGGTTACACATTCTCATTTATTGTTTATAATAAAAATAAAATGTGTCATATATAATAAGGTAATAATATAAACATTTACATTAAGAAATGACATTAGAGGAGGAAAATACGAACATACCATATTAAGTCATGTTGCAATCTATCATAGATGGTAAAATAACAATTTAAAAGTTTATTACTTTCTGAAAAATAAATTAAAAAATAAGAAACTATAATTTTAGGATTATGTACAGAACTCTTACGAATAAATATGATTTGAGGAGCCGAGTGATGAGATATGATGACCAGATAAAGTCTGGTTGGGCTAGGCCCAAGAAACTATAAAAATTAGACTAGGTGCAGGACCCTTACCGACATAATATAAAATCAACTTCCATATCATATCTTTGTATTATCCTTTCCTTATATAAAACGAAACGTTTTCTGTTAATTTATCTCAAAGTTAGGAAAAATAAATGGAATGTTCGTGCTGACTTTGTGGTTTCGTTAGACCTTACACAAGGTTTTTTTCCACTAATCGAACATAATTTATGCAGAAGCTAAGATTTGTTCAATCATACATGTAACCTGTATATGTATATGTTTACTCGATAGCAACTCTAACCGACTTGCCTCTAATCTAGGCTAAGCTCTAAGACTCGACCTTACTATTACTATCGGCCAAAATCCTTCAAATGCAATATTTTATCTCATATACTTTTTTTTATTATCAATCACGACAGAAATAAGTTAACAATTCTCAATATCATAATTTATGTCGTAGTTTATAGTTCACTTATACTACAATCACATCTAGCTTAAAAAAAAAAACAAAAACAAAAACAAAACAAAACAAAACAAAACAAGAACAACATAACAAAACATTTATTTATTTCAAAATTAAAATCCAACCTTACCACCTATAGCAAATATCATAATAATTGGTTTTATAGTTGAACATACACAAATTTCGCTCACTCACAAACCACGAACAAAGAACATTTTCGCAATTCTTTCTATCTCTCTTATCTATGTATATATCAAAGTAATGAAACGAGCCAGGTCATTGGAAGGAACAGTAAAACACTGTTGAGCCCCACAAATTTGGATGAAAGCTGAAGTCGGGCCCAAGGTGTTAGCTCGTGGACTCCCAAGTCATCATCGCCTGATTTGCAGTGAACAGTGAGCTGATTTTGAACTTTCAAAGCATTTGTTATCTTGACCATAATCTCTGGGTTTTGGAAGATTGATACTTGGACAGTAGTAAATTGGTTAGCGAAGAACAATGAAATTAAGAGAGAAAGGGCAAGAGTTGAAAATAAACTCATTTTTATTGAAATGAGAGAGAAAAAGAGATAGATATAAACACATTTTTATAGTTGATAAATAGTGTAATGGAAGACATAAGTGGAATTGTATGTTTAAGACATTTCAATACTCCTATCTTGCCGTAAATGATGAGATGTATCAATCATTGGATAACATTTTCACTTATTGTTTATTGTTTCTAGAGATGTCTATTATGCCGGTGGTGGGGAAGCTTTCTCGATTTTCGTTATTTTTTTTTTATTCTTGCAAAATCCTTCGTTTGTTTTCGTGGGGATCAAAGAGATTATTTTTTCATGGAGATCGGGTGCAAAATTCTCTATTTATTTTTGCGGGTATTAGCGAGAGGATTATCCATGGAGATCCGCTGCGAAATCCTCCATTTTTTTTTTATATGTGATTAGACAGAAGATTCCTCATGGAGATCAGATTCCTTGCTAGCACACTGCCTCGTGTCCACTTCTCTTCGAGGCTCAGCCTCCTCGTAGGCACATCGCCCGGTATCAAACTCTGATACCATTCTTATGTAGAAACTAAACTTTGTTCAATGATACATGTAGCCAGTACGTGTATATGTTCATCGATAGCAACTCTAACCGACTTACCTCTACTCTCGACCAAGTTCTAAGGCTCGACCTTACCTTTACTTTAGCCCAAAATCCTTCAAATGCAGTATTGCATCTCATACAGTTGTTTTGATTATCAATCACGACCAACATAAGTTAACAATTCTTAATATCATAGTTTATGCCGATAGCATTTATAATTATTTTATACTAATCATATCAAGCTTCAAAAAAGAAAGAAAAAAAGTACCCAAACAAATAACCTATCAAGAACATTTATTTATTTCAATATTAAAATCTGACATTCTCATTTTATAGATATATGGATTTTTTACTTAACCACTCATATCAAAACTCATACTTTAGTGGTTTTATAGTTGTACATACACATTCTTTGCTCATTCATTATACTTGCATTTCTTTCTATCTCTTATCTATATAGATATCAAAGTAATGAAACATGTCAGGCAATTGGAAGGAACCGTAAAACAATGTTGTGCCCTATAAATTTGGACGAAAATTGAAGTCGTAATCGGCCCAAGCTATCAGATTGTGGACTCCCAAGTCATCATCGCCAGATTTGCAGTGAACAGTGATCTGCTCTCTTCTTTTCAGAGCATTTGTTATCTTGACGAGAATCTCTCGATGTTGGAAGATTGATCCTTCGGTAGTAGTGAATTGGTTAAAGAAGAACAATGAAATTAAGAGAGAAAGCGTAAGTGTCTGACAATAAACTCATTTTGTTGAAATGAGAGAGGAAACCAGAGAGGTATGAACACATTTGTGATTGGTTTGTTTCACTTTTATAGTTAAAAAATACGTAATTGAAGATGAAAGTTATTGTATCTTTATGGCGTTACAATATTCGTATTCTTATCATAAATAATGACATTTATGTATCATTTGTTAACATTTTTATTTATAGTTAATTATTTTCAAAGATGTCTATAGATGCAGAGGAGAAGCTTTCTCTTGTCTTTTCGGTTTTTATTTTTTATTAGTACAAAATCCTCGGATTGTTTTTTCGGGAGAATCAGATAGATGATTCTCCATAGAGATTGGGTGTGAAATCCTCCGTTTATTTTTTCGAGGATTACAAAGGATTCCTCGTGGAGATCAGATCCCAGATAAGAAATTTTATTTTCCAAATAATTTTTTACCAAAAAATTTTGATTTTCTAATATAGTTTCCATTAGAAAGGAATAAAATCATAATAAATTTAATAATATTTCTTAATGTAGTAAGAAGGTACAAAGAGGTATAAAATCATGCAAGATTAATATGTTATTAATTAGATTTTCTTTCAACATTTGTGTGAGTAATTAGGCTAGCCATTTTCTTATATATATCTTCCATTTTCAACCTCTTTCAATTGCAATATTCTAAAAAACAATCATTAAAAATGGTTTATGGATATGTATCTTCCATTGCTCTTCGATGGGTTGTCTTCATCTTTGCTATCTTCCTCTTTTCTTCCCTCGGTAAGTTTTTACGATCGTACCATATTTCAATTTATGTTTTTTAAAAATGAAAAATGAGAAAGGAAAACGTTATCAAACAGATGATCTGTTCTTCAAATCGAAAAACAAGAAACAAGAAGTAAGTACCGAACGATATTGATCGAACTCTAATTGAAATGGATTGTATTTTTGTAGGAATGGCAGGATATGAGTGTAGGAGCAAGTGTGAGGATCAGCCAAATTGTGATGAGTTCTGCAAAAGAATTGGGTTCTTGGGAGGGAAATGCATAGCTCCACTCTTTCAATTTTGTTGCTGCCAAACATGATAGAATTACAAAGTTCAGCGCAGCCTTTGCAACACAACAATACAGCAGCTGTTTTCTTAGACTTTTAATAATATGGATTGTCACGACGTACGAAAAATGCTCTAAAAAGTCTATAATAACATTTTTCGTATGCTATCGTATCCATTATTTCTTGTAGGATCATATGGCTTTTCGAGTCTATTAGGTCAAGACGACTATTTTTTCACATCATAGTTTAGCCAAAAAAAATAAACTTTAAAAGAACAACAAAACTTGTGATTCTTTCCTCTTATTATTGTATTAAAACCATAAAATCAATGAAAATGTATGATTTCCTCTGATGGGTTTTAGAGAATTTGCACTTTTTTTTTTTTTCTCTCGAGAATGTTTTATCTGCTTAACTATGTTTAGATCAATCGCTATCTTTCTATCGCTATCTTTCTATGCTTCCACTACCAAATGTGTAAGTCAATTCATTCCAAACTCTTATGCTCCATTTTAATTATTTGATTTTATGTATGTTGAAACATGAGTGGATTTATATAAGTGACGAGAAATTAAAACCTTCCAAAAGAATTCTGGTTTGATTTAGGACATGTTTGAAAGTGATCCAAACTCACTTTTACACCATTGCATAATAAAAGCTGCTATGTTAAAATGAGAAAATCACTTGGTACTATTCCGTCGATCGTCGTTAAACTAGGACAAAATTATTTTTACTTGTTTTAATTCTTGTGGGCTACATTTCTTTTGTAAGAAGATTGTTAATATTAGGGAGGTAGATGAGTTGGGTTGGGCCTTTTAGATCAATTTGATATTCAAGTTGATTAGATTGGTAACCTAAGTAACTCCAAATTGTTTCGCAACCCAACCCTCTGTTTTTGAAGTAGGTTGTATGATTGGTTGATTGGTCGTGTGATTGAGAGTGAGAGCGGGAGTAGCGTGTAACTGTAAGCAGTGAGTGGTGGCAGGAGGCAGCTTGTAGATGAGCAAGATTGGGAATAACAACAATGTTGAAAGAATAAAAAGAAAACCCTAAAGTGGAAGGTTGAAGCTTGAAGTGTTGGACCAGCTTGGTTTGGGTTGACCCGATTTTTTTTCTTCTTTGAACCCGAAAACTAAATCAAACCAATTCGATTTCGTAAAAAATAATCCAACCTAACTCAATTTGGATTGATTTAGCTACCGTAACAAACTAAGTCCATCGTACTAATAAGATGTCTTTTGGTTATATTTAATTTTAAGAACTTATTTATACACTGCAGGTAACAAAAATGACTAAGGAAGTGACAGGAAAGGTGTCGGAAACAACATAAAGATAACAAACACAACAGAAAACATAATAGAGAAAGCAAAAGGCCACAGTTTGAGGAGCATGGGGCAAGGACTTCATTGATAAGTAACCCTAATTCACACGTCTTCTCTTCATCCACCTGCCATTTTGATTCTCTACGGTACTCTTTAATTAACCGCTCAAGTCCACCGCTAGAAGATAATTGTCTATTTTATTCCATTACATATTGCCGTCAGTCGCATAGTTTTAAAACACGTTTACTATGGAGATGGTCTAACTCTACTCTAATCAGTGCTCGAGCAGTTCGGTGACTGCTCTGATACTATTTGTAACAACCTAAGTCCACCGCTATCAATATCATTTGTAACAGTCCAAGCCCATCGCTAGCAGATATTATCTAGTTTGGCTCGTTACGTATCAACGTCAGTTTCACAATTTTAAAATGCGTCTGTTAGAGAGATCTCACATCGATTGGAGAGGGGAACGAAACATTTTAGGGTGTAGAAATCTTTCCCTAATAAACGCGTTTTAAAACCATAAAACTGATGGTGATACGTAACGGGTCAAAGCAGATAATATCTACTAGCCGTGACTTGTGACCAAATACCTTAAACATGTTATATGGTCAGAACAAGATTGAATAGCAAAAGTGAAAAAGTAGGCTTTGGGCTTGCATATTTTGGACATGCAACACTTATTTTGGAAGTGAAATACAAAAGCAATTTGTAGTACAAACAAGAGTGTTTCTCGAAAAATGAAAGATTTTATTTGTAGATGTTCAAACATATGTTCATCATTAATTACTTGGAACTTTCAACCTTCGTATCATTCATTATTTCAGATATCATATGAACTCTTGTTTTGATGGGACTATTCATATAAATTCAAGTCAAATTTGTGTTCTTATCATTCAAACGTTGAGAAAATACTTCACACTAGCAAATGCGTGAACAAATTTATTGGTTGGAGAGCGGAACAAAATATTTCTTATAAGGGTGTGGAATCCTCTATCTTGCATATGCGTTTTAAAACTTTAAGGCTAACGGCGATACATATCGAGCCAAAGCGGACAATATCTATTAGCAGTGGGTTTCAACGATTACAAATGGTATCAGACCTAAAGACTGAGAAAAGTGTGTCAGCGAGGACACTGGGTTCTCAAGGGAGAGTAGTTTATAAAATCTCACATCGGTTGGAGCGGGAAACGAAACATTCCTTATGAGGGCATGAAAATCATAGAGACGCATTTTAAAACTGTGATATGTAACGGGCAAAGCGGACAATATCTATTAAGAATGAAGTTACACTAACCATTTTAAAATTTTGACATGACAAGTACTTATTAAAAAACGACAAGTACTTAAGAAGGGTTTGATTCGAATTTGGTGTCATTGAAATGAACAAAAATATGGGTTTGATTGGAAACACACTATTTTTTTTATGGGTTTTATGGGTTTTAAGTTGTTTTGTTTAATTTTATCCAAATGGAGAATGAAATCAGACCATTGAATCGACAGAATCTTGGTTTTTTGATGTCTCCTTGTGGATCTAATGTGAGTTTGTGGATTTTAATGATTGCATTTGTTGTTATCTTTGAAGATTTCTTGTTTTTGTTTGTGTAATAATTATGAATATGAGATTTGACAGATTTTGATACCCTTGAGAACATGTCTCAAATCCACTAAATTATAAGGAAAAATCCAAGAATACATTTAAATTTGAAATGAGTTTTTAATGGTTTAAAAAAAAAATTAAGCTTTCAAAAAATCGATCACAATATTCTCGAAGATTAAGCTCACGGGTTTGATAATCTCGGTAGGAACAAGTTCGTAGATTGGATTTTTAAAGTCTTCATTCAACTCTCGAGTTCTCTATCTTATCCGACTTAAACCCACAAAGTGTGGCTTTGATACCAACTGTTACAGTCGTACTCCTTCAACCGTGCAACGTCGTGATCTTGACACACTCACAACAAGCCTTAAAGGAAACTCAAGCCCCATTCACATTTTTCGTCCGACTTTGTGGCTTCATCGAACCTTCAACGAAGTCTGCCTTCGCCAACCAAACACAACTTGTTCAACCATGCAGCGTCCTGATCTTAACACACTCACTTCAAGCATTAAGGAGGACTCAAACTCCATTCACATTTTTCGCCCTAATTTATAGCTTCGTCGAACCTTCGACGAGGCTTACCTTCGCCAACCGAACACAATTCGTATAAAATCCAAACTTGTTCAACCACACATACCGCTCGTTGTTACATAATTTATTAAAAGGAAAAATTAACGAGCAAATAGTTCCTTCAATCCTTCATTATTGAATAAAGTGGTTGGATCACAAACTTGATCTAAAGCTATGAAATATCAATCTTTGTTCTTCTTTTTTTTACATCATTGAAAGAAGAAATGTTCTTGTTGATCATAAACAAACTTCCCACTTTGGCTTAACCATCAAATCAATCTATTTTACAAAAAAAAATTAACTCTTTCTGCCATTAGAGGACGATGTCGAGTAGATCAACGAGGAAGCAGAAAAGCTCGTGTTATTGCTTTTAGGCAACAAGCTTCTGGTCGACATTTTTGAAGAAGATGTTGCTGTTCCAACGCCATTAACATTATTTGAGCTCTTGTTCTCTTGCCCACCATTGGCAGGAGAGGAGCCAGCTTTGAGCAGCACGTCGACTTTCGCATACTCTTCCCTTTCGTGTTTGATTTCTTTCAACATTGCTTCGACGTCTTTCATTGTTGGTCGCTCGTCTGGTGACGAGTTTACGCACAATAACGCTATGCCTAAAACTTGCATCATCTCCTCTATTTCTGTCTCTGGTCTTGATTGCAAGCTTGAGTCAAGGACTTCATTCCCTCTCTTTCTTCTCACCCAATCTACGATGTGTTGTCCGTCGGGTATCGTTGGGTCGATTGGTTGTTTTCCTGTTAGGACTTCGATTATCACGACACCGTAGCTGTAGACATCGCTCTTCTCGGTTATCTTCATCATGTAGCCGTATTCTGAAATGGACAAAAATAGAATGCTAATTAAGATTGAAACATGTAACACCTATATTGTCTCTTTGGACATTTCCTTTTACGTTTCTCCTCAATGTTTTAAAACGCTTCTCTGTGGGAGAGGTTTCCACACCTTTATAAGGATTGTTTCGTTCCTCTCTCTCCAACTAAGGTGGGATCTCACAGTCCACCCCCTTAGGGGCCCAGCATCCTCGTTGGCACGCCGCCCAATGACCGGCTCTGATACCATTTGTAACAGTCCAAGCCCACTACTTGCGGATATTCTCCTCTTAGGGCTTTCCCTTAAGCTTCCTCTCAAGGTTTTAAAACGCGTTTGCTAGGGAGAGATTTCCACACCCTTATAAGGAATGCTTCGTTCACATCTCCAACCGATGTGGGATCTCACAATCCACCCACCTTGGGGGCCCAGTATCCTCACTAACATACCGTCCGGTGACGGGTTCTGATACCATTTGTAACAGCTCAAGTCCACCACTTGCAGATATTGTCCTCTTTGTGCTTTCTCTTCTAGGCTTCCTCTCAAGGTTTTAAAACATGTCTGCTAGGGAGAGGTTTCCACACCCTTATAAGGAATATTTCGTTTCCCTCTCCAACTGACGTGGGATCTCACAAAACAGTAGTGGATTACATGAGTTTTCAAGTGATTTGAAAGAAAAATGCTTACCGGGAGCAATGTAGCCATAGGACCCTGCAACGGTGTTGGATGATCGACCGAAATCTCCATTGTCGATAAGCTTGGCAAGGCCGAAATCAGCGATATAGGCCTCGAATTCAAGACCGATTAGTATGTTATTGGCCTTAATGTCCCTATGAACAATTGGAGGGACACAATCATGGTGTAAATAGGCAAGGCCTTGTGCTGCACCTAGTAAGATTTGGTACCTTAGATCCCATTCCAAGGTATTCCCATTTCTCTCATGTAGGAGACTTCCTAAACTACCATTCGGCATATAATCGTACATTAGTAGTCGTGTATTCCGATTCAAACAACAGCCCAAGAACCGCACGATGTTCTTATGTCGTATCGAGCCTAGAGTTTTAACTTCTGCCGAAAACGAATCACGAACGCCACATTTTTCGTCGTTGTAGCTACTGTCTGTTGCCATCATAGTTGGCCACAGCTTCTTCACTGCAATCACTTCCCCGTTATCCATTTCAGCTCGATAAACCATCCCCGAACACCCTTTGCCGATCACGTTACCGTCCACAAGACACCTCAACACTTCCTCAACAGAGAAACTCAGCTTTTGAAATGGTGTGAATTGCCAAGGCCATGTATCTCCCAGCTCCGAATCCTCATCTCGAATCATCGTTCGAGCTCGAATCACCGCAATCACGCCCATTACAATCATTACAACAGTTAGTACAATGAGCAATGCAATTGCTAGCTTGAGCTTTCTTGATCTCATTGTATCATCCCCATCTCTAGCAAGTCCTTCCCTATCGGAATCTGTCAAGAAACACGAATCTCGAATCGAAGAACAGAGACCGTTATTGCCTGCCAAGTCGGTCAGTGATAGTTGTCTGAAAAGTTTGTTGTCCGGAAGATAACCAGTAAAGTTATTAAACGAAACGTTAAGCACGACGAGATTATCGAGCCCTGCAAGCGGCTTCAAATCACCCTCAAGGCTGTTATGTGAAAGGTCTAGAACAGAGAGCTTACTAAGTCCAGACATTTGAGAAGGCAATGAGCCAGTGAAGCCATTACAACTAAGGTTGAGAGCAATCTCGAGAGACTCGATCGAACCCAACTCAATCGGTATGTTCCCGATCAGCTGATTGCTGCTAAGATCAAGTAGTTGGAGACTCGAACAACGTTTTAGCGATGTTGGAATTGTTCCTGAGAAAGCGTTTCGAGCTAGAATGAGCTTATTCAAAGAAACAAGATTCCCCAAACTAGCTGGAAGCTCACCATCAAATTGGTTTGATGAGACATCCAAAACTTGGAGCTGAGACAGTGAAGTAAGTGACTGAGGCAATGAACCTTTCAGCTCATTGTTGCTGATATCAATCATTTCCAAAGCTTTACAATTCCCAATCTCAACAGGCAATGATCCTGAAAGATGGTTTCTTGACAAATCAAGGAAATCCAAGCTCTGTAGAGCACCGATCGAGCTCGGAATCTCCCCGGCAATCCGATTGTTTCCGAGCCTCATTCGGATAAGAGACGAGCAGTTACCGACATCAGGTGGCAATGTTCCAGAGATATCATTTGAAATCAAAAGAAGCTTTGTCAAGTTTTTAAGATGAAACAATCCAGGAGGAACACTTCCTGTTAATGAATTATGAGACAAATCAAGAGCTTGAAGATTCGAACAATTCGACAAACTCGATGGAACGCTTCCTTCGAGCTGATTCTGCCAAGCGAAGAACACATTCAACTTCCATAACATCCCCAACTCAAATGGGATCAAACCAGAAATCTCATTACTATCAAGCTGCAACTGCAACAGATTCGTCGCGTTCGAAAGATTCGAAGGTATCGTCCCCGACACGTTATTGTTACTAATCATGAACTCTTCAAGCAAAGAA
This sequence comes from Cucurbita pepo subsp. pepo, assembly GCF_002806865.2. Taxonomy (NCBI): domain Eukaryota; kingdom Viridiplantae; phylum Streptophyta; class Magnoliopsida; order Cucurbitales; family Cucurbitaceae; genus Cucurbita; species Cucurbita pepo. The sequence goes on along the minus strand of NC_036649.1, from coordinate 633,688 downwards.
AGTCCCCCTAATGTTAAAGGAATAGCCCCAGAAAGAAAATTCAATGAAAGATCAATCTTTTTCAAGCTAGAACATGCACCAATTTCAGATGGGATTGTCCCAATTAGCTCATTCTGCCATAGAAACAGCTGCTCAAGCTTCTGCAGCTTACCAATCTCTTTAGGAACAGAACCAGATAAACTATTTTCATAAAGAAACAAGTTAACAATCTCAGAACAGTTACCTAACTCCGGTGGAATCTCGCCGGAGATCTTGGTCGTGTAAATGGACAAAGTTTGAAGCTTTTGAAGCCTGCCTAAAGAACTAGGCAAAGAGCCTGAAATTCCGGTGTCAGCCAGACCCAAAATCGTCAAATTCCTGCAATTTCCAATCTCTTCTGGGATTTCGCCGCTGATATCTCGATTCCCACCTGCTCTAATAATTTCAAGATTCCCCATTTTGCCCACATCGGAAGGGATTCCTCCGGTCAGCCGGTTGTCAAACAAGAGCAAGTTCTTGAGAGCTTTACAATTAGTGAGCTCTAGTGGGATTTTGCCAGTGAGCTGATTGGAGTTCAAGATCAGCTCCTCGAGGTTCTGTAGCTTTCCAATGGTTGTCGGGATTGTTCCGACAAGGGCGTTGGAGCTGAGGTCAATGAGAGTGAGCTCAGTGCAGTCACCAATGTCGGGAGGAATGGAGCCGGTGAGATTAGCATCAGAAATGACAAGCCTTTGAAGGGAAGGAAAAGAGGAGAGATTTGAAGGGAAAGGGAGCTGAAGAGGGACGGAAATAATGTTGATTTCAGTGACGAAACCATGAGAAGAACAAGTAATGGAGGTCCAGTTACAGGGCGTTGAGTCAAGGACATTCCAGTCGGGAAAAACAGGGGAAGGGGGAAACAGAGTGGAGGAGCTGTGAAGCCATGAGAGGAGAATGGAAGCTTCATGGTTGGTTGCAGCAAGAGAAGAATGAATGAAGAAGAAGAAGAAGAAGAAGAAGAAGAAGAGGGATTGAATGGACATTTGCCTCAAATTCCGAACTTTTCTTCTTGGGTTTGCATAATTTTTGGGGTTTGAAAACTCTAAAGATCTTGGGAGGTTTGAGAGTGTTTGCTCTTCCTTGCCATGGACTCAAGCTCAAACAAGAACAGAGTGTACAAATACCTAGGATTTTGTTTCTTAAAAATTCAAAAAAAAAAACAGGAACAACAAGACAATAATATTGCCACCCAAAGAAAAAAAAAAAAAAAACCAAAAACCTTAAAAAAAAACATATTTTAGTCTTCGTGTCTTTGGTCTTCTTTGATTTTATTTTCATTTCTTTTAGATGAAANTGCTTCAAACGTCCCGGAATAAGGTTTCGTTTTTAAGCAATCGCTTACTATTTTAGTTTTATGAAAATTCTCAATTCAATTCATTGTGTAATGACTTAATTTTTTTCATTATTTAATAAATGAAGTTTTTGTGTTGTTAATTGCTTTCAAATCTTCTTTCATTCATACTTTCAAACTTGCTTTCAAAAATCTCTATGCTTCATATTCTAAACCCTACTTCTCAAAACGGGGATAGAGACTTGAGCATACATTGCTCGACCATAGGTGACATAAATCCAAATTGGTTTGATTCACTCGATGTTGGGAATGAGTGCTGCGTAATCGCAAAGTCTGTTGCCAAGAAAAGTGTGATTGTGACAAGTGGTATTATATATAATGTCTCAAAGAGTCAACATTATCCTTGCATGCTAATATTAATCTTTTTAGTCTTAATCACTAAAAAAAAACTATATATTATGGATATAGATAATGACTATCAATTCTTTTTAGAGATGTCTACCGTCATATGAGGCAAAGTCCCTACCCTATTTCAATCTGTATCCCACCAAATTCTCTGTTTATTTTTACACCATTGAAATTTTCACCACTTTTATATATATAGACACACACACACACGATGAGATGGGTAGGGTGGAGATTTGGTAAGGTCAAGGGCGGGATAGGGGACGGGAATATAATTTCACCCTACTCTATCTTCCGTTCCTAGTTTAAACGAGGATTGATCGTGTGGCTAGAGATGAACATCTCTAATTCTTTTAAATATTTTTAATCTTTATATCTTCATAATCACTTTCGTTCACTCGAGATCGTTGTATATTTATGTATTCCTTATTTACTCGGAGTGGGATTAAATGGCAAATTCTAAAACATATATTCCTAAAAAAAAAAAAAAAAATTAAAATATTTAAGTGGAGAAAATTAATTAATTAATTAATTATTAATAATAAGCAAATTGTTTAAAACTCCAATGTCTTGAGATCGGCGAAGGTGCAGCAGCACCATCACCACCAGCAGCCACCACCCTCTCTCATATTAATCAAAAAAGTATTAAATAAAATAATATATAAAACTTTAGCTTATAAAATTGCTTCTTTTGCATTAAAATAATATTTAATTTCTGAATATTTTGTGCACAAAAACTTTGATTAATATTAATTAATACTTTAAATATCATCAAAATGGTTCGGTAGATTAGTTCACGCGCCCTCTGCACAACCCACATGACAAACTTAGCCGTTGCTTCCCAATACATTTTATCTTTTTAAATTCATCACAATTGTAGAAATTAATTTACACCTAAACCAACCCTAAACCCTAATGATTGGGGCAATCTCGGGTGGAGATTTGAATTTCCGAAGTTCGGAGAAGGAATAAACTTCGTGACGATGAGAGAAGAACGATTGCATGTTTATAAGTAGGAGCAATGAACGATGATTTTATTAATGTGTAGCGTGTCTAGAAAATCTCTGAGCTGGACTCCACATAAATGTGTCGAACGTTAGTGATCTATAGGACATATAATTAAAAGCTTACAAGCTAAGGAATGACCATAAGTTACAAGCTCTCAATCAGCTGTCTCCAGTACGACGGATCAAGGAGTTTCATCAGAGAAAATACAGATTTCAAATTCTTAATGATATCCCATGAAATCGACATAAAATTTCAAAAACCCAGTTAGGGTTTTGAAAGTTGTGACTAATTAAACACACTTAAAACTCGTGCATGTATCAAATCCAATTCAAAAGAGTTTGATTACGTACCCTAAATATTACGTTCGAGATTGATAATATCGTACCAGTAGGAGGGTATAAGGAGAGATCGAGACTAGGGTTTGACCGTTTTGTTTGGTTATACTTTAATCGAGACTAGGGTTTGATCGATAACAGTTAAAGGGTCTAATTTTGGGTACCTCACCTAAGGAGGTTGTTTCTCAAGACTAAAGGACATAAAATTTGAATGTCATTTCATCTCCAATGTCCTTTTGAGTTGAAGAATGGGTAAGAGAGCAAAGCCCTTTATTGTTCATTCATAGTGGAGAGCGACTTGAGTTTCAAATAATTAAAGGGTAGGGTCCCTAGCTAGGGTTGGGAAAAGAAGAGCCTTCTCTACTTTGCCCTAGAAAAGGGAATTTGCAAATGATTGATAAAGAAGATGAATTCCATTCCTCGAATAAGTTCCGATAATGAAATTGCTTTACCGAGTTAACGAGGAGAAGGAATGAAGTCAGGATGGCTTGGTAAGCAAGCAACCTGTTAAGTAGACCCCAACTCCGACATATGGAAAAAAGAATCTAGGAAGACGGCTGTCAAAAGACGAGTAAGGTCCATTGAATATGGTCCAATGAGGGTGTGCTCTCTCGGTCTCAGTTTGAGTTTAGAGAAAGGAACCGAGTTGTGGTGTGGAAACAGGTTATGTAGACTGAAGAATGGCATGGATCATTCTGACACAATATTAGATGCATATTCTAGTATAGGATAAGAAGGTCCGTAAGAAGGAAAAAAACGTCTGATTTTTACTTTATACTTGGTTGGTTGTATCAATTTTAACCCTAAAGTGATTTTCAATCTCGAGTCTAGGGCTTTTGTTAACTTTTTATCTTCTATGTTGCCTTTTCATTTATTAGTGGATAATACTCTCGTTCTTGAATTGATCTCACTATTGGGTTATTGTTCTTTTTATTTCTCAGTGGCCTTTAAATCTATTTGTTCTCCATCCGTAGCAGGCAAAGGACATTCCAAATCTCCCTCGATAGCTGTTATGGCATTGGTGTCGCTTTCGGCCTTCGTAAAACTATCAACAGAGCCGACAATGTTACCTATGACTAATTCAATTAATGGGTGTCGCTCTATCCATTAACGTCTTTTTCATGTTGCTCGTTAGTATTTTAATCAAGCTCAGCCTCCTCACCACCAAAGTCAACGAAATCGTCACGGTTGTCACCACTCGGATCTTCCTCACACGTTTCGTAAGTGGTGATGGAACACAACAGTACTTATAAATTCATGAAAATGTACCAAAATCAGAAAACATTTGATGATGTTAGGTTGTGAAATGTGAATAATGGCTGCTTGAAAAGGAAAAATGTTGACAGAGACAAAGATTCAGACATGTGGATCCGACCACTCTGGTCTGAACACAATTTATGACTTTCCTTAACCCTAAAATGACCAGCTTTTTACCTCATCGGATGCTCTTTCTACCTTTTACCAACATTAATTAATTGTACTGTAAAATCATACAGTAAAATAATGTGTTGTGTTAATAATCATTTTACCATACTCGTAACACCATATTTACTCGTTTTTTCTTAATAAATTCTCGTATTTTCATGACGCTCGAGTAAATAAAGGGTACATGAGTAAAAAAGAGATAAAGAAGAATGATCGTGAAGATATGATGGTTATAAATACATAAAAGAATCCAAATATGATTGTCCTATTTTCTTTCGAACAAGAGAAAACTCGAGAAATTGTTTCGAATAAAGCCTAGTTGCTCGAAAACACCTGATGCTTACCACACTCAATCCATATATGATCAAGTTATGATTGTCTGTTTTGGCCCATTACATATCCTCATTAGCCTAACAATTTTAAAACACGTCTACTAGGGAGAGGTTTTCACACAATCGCACTCTTGATGGCAGTGGACTTCCGATTGTGCGACACTCACTTTCCAACGACAAGTGAGCTAAGCCAATTCGTTCTTACGTCGCCTACAGCCAAACGACGTATGCTCGAGCCTCTGGCCTCGGTTTAAGAGAAGGTTTTAGAAAACGAGGGTAGAGAGAGATTTTTTGAAAGAGACGTTATATAAGCAAGAAATATAGTAACAACAACGGCTCACAGTATATAACCTTGGGTAGGGAGAAGTTGGCTGCTCTTATAAGGAATGTTGCGTCCCTCTTTCCAACTAACGTGGGATCTCACAATTCCACCTCTTTGGAGGCGAGCGTCGTCGCTGGCACACCACCCAGTATCTGTCTTTGTCCATTTTTACCCATTACGTACTATTATCAGTCTCACGATTTTAAAACATGTTAACGAGAGAAGTTTCCACACTCTTATAAGGAATGTTTCGTTCCCCTTTCAAGGGATGTGAGATCTCATATATCTATTAAATAATTTATAAAAATTAAAATTTTGTTTTTTTAATTGAATTTTATCATTAATTTTAATGAAAACCCATAATTTCTATATATGTGATAAATAATAATTCAATTAAAACAAACCAACAGAAACGTACGATTTATGTTTTACAAATTTAAGCCTTGTCGGAATACATTTTTAATATTCGATAATGTTATTTAAAAATAGACAAAATGCAGAGTTATATTATATAATAATAATAATAAATAATAATAATCATAAACATTGGGACTCGATAAGCTTCATATGCATTAAAGGGTTTTTATTTATTTATTTATTTATTTATTTATTTATTTAATCCAATTGAAGTCGTAGAAGAATTGAGACTTTTAGGAGGAATCTATATTATTTATATTATAATAAAGTCTTGGTCTTCTTTTTCTTTATTTATTTAATATCTACTTTTTAAATTTTCTACTTTATATAAAATATTATATGATTATTTATTTAATATTTGAATTTCGTAAGATTTTAGCTATTCGTGAAACATATATTATGGATCAGTAAGTTTTTTAAAATATTAAAAAAAAACCCGACAACCCAACTCAACTTAACTCGAGTTGAGTTAGGTTGTGAACTCTATTTCGTTTCTCCGTTTGCCACCCCAACCAACCCAAAATTTAAGGTTCTGCAACCGGAAAAACTTATGGCTCAATAGTCGTTCCTCGTGTTTGACCTGTTCGATTTTAGGTTAAAGACAATCATTTTTCAAGATCATTCTGGAGAACTCTCTCAATCATGCATCAAAGACACGCTTCCACACATTCCCTCCAACTATGTGCTAGAGAGATCATTAGGGTTAGATGTCTTAGTCGGATGCACCAAGGACTTCAGTCAATCCAGGTGTTTGTTCATCTTCGACTTGAATGAAAAGAATTCATATCAATTATTGTAGAGCAATATTGATATCAGCTAAGGATCGTTGAAGATATATTAAATTTCTTGAACGAAACAAATTCAAATCCTTCCGAGTGTGGACGGGAAATAAAGAAAGAGTAGAGGTGGCAATAGAGATGAAGGGAAGAATCATTTGATGTATATGGGATAAAAATATTAAACAATATCAAAAGAAGAAAAAGCAAATGGCCTAAAAAATAAAGGGTTTTGTTAATAAATTATGAGTAGTAATGGTAGCTTTGGACAACAACAAGAACACATCCCACATTTTGAGGCTAACCACGTGACTAAGAGAATCATTTTTAACAAAAACACACCATTACGACACTATTAATCGTGCAGAGATCTCACAATCCACCCCCTTGAAAGCCCAGCGTCCTCGTTGGCATACCGCTCGGTGTTTTAACTCTAATACCATTTGTAACAGCTCGTGCCCATCGCTAGCATATATTGTTCGCTTTGGCCCGTTATATATCTAGTCAACTTTATGGTTTTAAAATGCATCTGTTAGGGACTGATATAAGATCTCACATACACTCTTTTAATTAGGGTATTCAAAAAAAATCTTATGATTCCGAAAAAGATCGATCAGTTCAACTCAATCTGTACGGTTTGGATTGAATTATCAACTTATTTGAATTGGGTTGGATTCAAATGAATGAAATTTTTATGGGTTGTGTTAGTTCATAGATTTCTCTAAAATTAATTTGTCTTGAATTGAACGAACCCAAATTTATTGATTCACTTCGGTTCAGAAACTCGAACAATCTAAACAAACCTAACCTAAGTATTTAATGATTGAGTCCGTTGAAAAATTTTCAATCTAAATAATTGAGTTAATTCTAAGAAAAACTTACTCTTACTAATAAAATTTCATTTCTTTTAACTCGAACATAGCTCAACATGCATCCTAAATATAAAATATTCAGCTTGATTCACAAGACTCGAATTTTTATCGTTACTATTTTTAGTGGTAATATAATTTTTTTTTTTTATCAACATGAGTATAGTTCAATTGATTTAAATGTATATGATTGACGAACTAAAAAATATTTTAAAAAATTATAAACGAAGATGAATTAGAAAAATGTAATATAAAGGTATAATTAGGTGAATATAAAAACAAATAGAAAGAGAGTGAGCTATGGACAAGAGTTGGTAATATATGAAATTATGAATATGATGTATGCATTATTTATTTATTTATATCAATAAATAAATATTTGGAAATGCCAATCTCCATACTTATTTTTTTAAAAATTCATATAAAATAAATAATAATAATAATACGTCACACGAGAATAAAAAAGATTACCTAAATTAATAAAAAATAATTTTTAAAAAATACGTTAAATTTCTTATTATTAATATTATGTCTATGTTAATAATATTTTTATTACATTTCGGTAATTTTTCTATGATATAATGAAAATATCGATTCAAACGCAAAAAAAATACAAAACCCTAATCTTAAAATATATAATATTATAAACCTAATTTATTTTTATTTATTTTTTTAAACCATTTGATTTATAAGAAGAAGCCAAAAAAGAAAAAGGTCAAAACGGCGCAGTTTGGTGGAGGGCCCTTCCCCTTGCTAACTTCACCCTCTTGCTCTTTACACACACTTTTTTTTTTTTCTTTTTTTCTTTAATTTGTATATTTATTTATTTATAAAACATTTATTTTTAAGTCTAAAGAGAAAAAAACCAATAATAATAATAATAATAACAACAACAACAACTAGCTCGTGGTTGCTAACACAAGATATAAAATTAGAGGCAAAATTTTATCACACTCCAAACAAAATTTTAAATCGGTTGAGCTATGTTTAAATTGGATATTTTATTAGATCAACGTTTATAAATGGGTTTTGGGCCTACAAGCCCAAATATGTGCTCATGTCCAAAAGAAAGTAGCCCGGTGAAGTGGGCTTCAGTTGGTTGGCCCATTTAACATCATACTTGTCTGAACCAGACCATACCTAAAAACAACATTTTGGAAAAAACGAGAATCATGTGATTTATATATTTTAAATTAATTATTTTTATGAATAAGTAGTTTTGAAAAGAAAAAAAAAACACGAAGAATTATTATATTATATTAATTAATATCAAAATTATTGAAAGAAAAAATGTATTATTTTCATCCATATTAATGATGGAAAGGGGAAGACAAAACTTCTGAATAAAGCACGTGTCACGTGCCAAACCATTATCTTTCTATTACCAAGCACGTGACATTCTGTTTCTCTCTTTAATGCTTTCTCTTCAGCTTTTAAGAGGTTGTTTGGAATTTATATTTTTAAAAATAAAATTTTATAAATTTATATTTAGATAACAATTTTACTACAAGTATTCTTTTTTTTTTTTTTTTTCCAAATTCCTCTCTACGTCATAAATCACATTTTTAAAATAAATAAATTTCTTATTAGTGATTTCAATATTATACAATAACATTATATTGTAAAAAGCATTTATCCACGATTTCAAAATATTTATGAAAACAACACTAAAATTCTATTTTTAATACAAAGTTGATGGATTTTAAAATCGTGAGGCTGACGATATGTAACAGGTAAAAGTGGAAAATATCGGCTAGCGATGGGCTTGGGCTGTTACAAATGGTATCGGAGTCCGACACTGGGCGATGTGTCAACAAAGACGCTAAGGTTCCAAGAGGGTGGATTGTGAGATCCCACATCGATTGGAGTGGTGTGCCAGCAAGGATGCTAGGGCCTCCAAGGAGGTGGATGTGAGATGGTGTGCCAACGAGAACAATAGGCCCTTAAGGGGATGGATTGTGAGATCTCACATTGATTGGAGCGATGTGCCAACAAGGACGCTAGGCCCCAAAGAGAGGTGGGATTTTGAGATCCCACATCAGTTAGAGCGGTGTGTCAACGAAAACATTAGACCCTCAAGCGAATAGATTCTAAGATCTCACATCGGTTGGAGTAGTGTGCCAACAAGAACGGTAGGCCCCCAAGAAGAGTGGATTGTGAGATCCCACATTGGTTGGAGCGGTGTGCCAACGAGGACGCTAGGCCCTTAAGGAGGTGGATTCTGACCACATCGAGAACCCTAGGACCCTAAGGGGTGGTTGGAGAGGAGTTGGAGCGGATTGTGAGATCTCATATCAACTAGAGAGGGTAACGATAACCTTTGTGGAAACCTCTCCTTATCCGACGCATTTTAAAATTGTGAGGTTAACAGTAGGTATGTTTTAAACAATGAGGCTAACGGCGGTACGTAACGAGCCAAAGCAGACAATATACACTAACAGTAGACTTTGGTCGTAACTATACAAAAATTTGAACTTTCAACCCTTAGAAAACATTTTCTTTTTCTTTTAAATTCTGATATTGTTTTAAAGTACTTTATGGTTTTTGAAATTAAAAAAAAATTAAAACGAATCTCTAAAAAGTGAGGGTTCATGTTCATCATAATGAGGTTTGATAATCTTATTGGGTGTAAACTTAGAAAGCATAATATAATATGGGAATGAGAATTTGGGGAAAAGGGGCAGTTTAGGCCCTACAAAGCACATGCTATATAATAAAAATGCTGGCAGATCACAAACAAATGGAGAGGGCACAATAATGAGTATATAAACAAACCAACTGTAACCAAAACTTAACATTGCCCACTAAGTAAAGGAGAGAAAAGGCCAAGAAAACTGACAAAAACATAATAACATCACTGCTAACTTTTATGATCTTCTTTAAGCTGTCTCTCTCTCTCTCTCTCATGGACTCAACAAACAAAGGGTGACATCACAGAATGACTGACAGAGATGGGAAGATGGGTTAAGTTGGTAAAGAACAGAGGAGGAGGAGGAGGAGGAGGAGGAGGAAGAAGAACAACGCTTCTGCACCTGCCCCCTACACTACCTAACACGGCGGCGTTCTCTTTTCAGCTGAAGCAGGCCGAGGTTGAGCGAACCAACAGATGGACAACAATGGTGGAATGATGGGTTTGAAGGAAAAAAAATGAATGTGTAATCATGGAGTTTAAGGCTTTTATGTTCTATGGCTTTTAAACATTTGGGGTTGAAGTTAAAATGATGGAGAGGGCAAGTTCTAGCAGGGATGGCCTCGGCGGCAAGGGAGAGAACCTGCAGAAGAAGTGATGGAGCCTACCATGGAAGCAGATTTGGCTCCTAAGCTTGAGGCTCTGGCATAGCTTGCTGAAGCTCCGGCGCCGGATGGGGTGAAATATGCACCGTTTAGTAACATATCTCCTTCTGATCTCCAATTCCAGCCTTTCCATTTGCTCTCCGGCGTTTCGACTCGCTTAGTCACCTGTATTGGATTGTATCGAACTAATTTGTGAACTACAATAACGAATTCCATAATCTAAATTTCTAACGGCCTAAGCCCACCGTTCGTCTGGCTCTAATACCATCTGTAACAGTCCAAACCCCTACCGCTAGCAAATATTATTATATTTGAGCTTTCTCTTTTAGAATTCTCCTCAATGTTTTAAAGCGCATCTACTAAGGAGAGGTTTTCACATCTCCTCCTCTCCCACTGATGTGGAATCTCACAATCCACCCCCTCTTGGGATCTAACGTCCTCACTGGCACACCACTTGGTATGTGGCTCTAATACCATATGTAACAATTCAAGTCCACCATAAGTAGATATTGTCCTCTTTAAGTTTTCTTTTTTGGGCTTCCCCTCAAGATTTTAAAACGCGTATACTAAAGAGAGGTTTCTACACCCTTACAAAGAATGTTTCGTTCTCCTCTCCCACCGTAGAATCTCACAAAATGAACATTGAAAGGAGTATACCTCTTTGGCAAAAGGGTTGGATGGAGCTGCATATCTGTTGCCTTGACTATTGATGGTGGGGTTGGCACTACCACCAATGGCATACATCTCCCAATGAGTGTAGTCATTGTTCACCACATGGAAATAGCCATGCCTACACCTTGGCATTCTTTGAATGAGCCCCTTGCCAAAATGGTTATAAGCAATGGTGACTTGCATTTGCTTGTCCTTTGTGTAGGAATCACTATGGCCTAGAAGCATCACCTGTTACCAAATTTCATGAGATAAATCTATTTAAAACGTTAAGTTCATACAATAAATGCAATAAAAGAAGCATACCTCATTGTGGTGAGTGAAGTGGTTGTTGGAGATTGTGATAGCGGTTGAGCCCATAATGGCATCAATAAGTCCATCAGCACAATTAGAGAGCGAATTGTGGTCAATCCATATATGGCTGGATCCAAAGATGGAAATGGCATCTCCATCAGCCATGGTTCTCCACCCAAAATGAGTTGGAGAGCTTCTCACCATGGCGTTCCCTGTGGGCTTGCAATCATGGATGTGAAGACCATGGATAATGATGTTAGTCACAAACTGGATTGTGATGCAAGCGCCATTGGCAATATGTACATTGACTCCTCGAGCATCAATGGTTTTGAAACTGTTCATGATGAGTTCTTGTTTCAATTGAATCACCATGTCTCTTTTGAACACAATCCAAAGAGGTTTCTCTTGAATCACAGCATGACGAAGAGTCCCTGGCTTCGGGTTCACTGGATCATGGTCACTCGAATCAGTAACGACATAGAAACGACCGTCACGACCACCAATAGCATTCCGACCAAACCCGATGCCACATTCAGCTAGACGTTTACGGTTTCGGTGCCAATTTGAGTCACAACGCCAGCAGTCATCAATGGGATTGCCTGTTCCACAAGAGAAGTATCCCAACTTCCTCCTTTCAGTGCTATTACGGATGCTCCTGCCACATCAAAAAGGACCTTCAAATGAACAATCTCCTTCAAGTTCTTGTGAAACACAAGATAAAAGTACAAATCTCGAGAAGAACATACTAATTTTTAACCCCAACGGGCACAAGAAAATGAATACTACCCAAACAGAACAAGACAGACTTTTTCCATTATAACGTCTAGAAACATTCCTTGTATGAATTTATGATACAGACAAAAACGCATGTGATCTACTTGATTACACCACGAGAGCCACAACTAATAAAAGAACAATATCCAATTCCACCCAGATTTCACAACACTAATTTCTTTAATAATGAACAACTTAAGCAAGAATTAGACATGTAATGATAACAAAAAAGGAATGAAAGAAAAAGACATACATCTCAACAGAGGCAGCAATCTCGTCAGGATTATCCACAGCATGCTCATTGTTGAGTTCTTCCTCCATATCATCATTCTGCACCCTGAAAACAGAATCACCCAATTGAGTGACAAACCCACTTAGATCTCATCTTATACTTCTCTCTGAACATAATAATCCATCATAGTAATTTAAAAATATTTGAATTCTACCAAAAACAAAACCAAATCAAAAAAATCATTTTCTATAGATGGCAATGTTCATCAAATTGATTAAACTTAATTTAGTGAACACAACAGGTTTTTGAGTGCAACGGCGCGTGGAATATCAGAGGGCGCGTGAGGAATGAAAAATGAAATGAAGAGTTAATGGCTCGCCGCTCAAGGTGGGTGCGGAAGAGATCTCACGCACCCTGCCCGTACTGTCGTTCTGTCACAGGAAAGAAAACCGTTTGAAAAAGCGCTTTTGTTTAGATAGAGAATTGAAGCGAAACGATTGGTCGGCAATAGAGGGGGAAAAAGAAAAACGGGAAAAAAAAGAAATTGTCCTTTTATTCTTGTGAATAAAATTACTAAAATACCCCGGAATTTTATCAAACAATTTTGGAAATTAAAAGGATTTTTATTGGGGTAATTACGGAAATAAACTAACAGTGTGTGGTGTTTTATTCACTGCAGCGAAGGAATCCGAAGGGGAATATAACTGTTAACGAAACAAACGGTCCAGATCGAGGATCGTGATCTCAACGGTTGAGATCGTTAGCTACAGTTGGATTATCACCCCCACACGGATCCGATGAGAATCCAACGGCAGTGATTATAGCAAGATGAGTAAAACGCACGGCTGAAATCGTTTTATTCGGTACAGATTTTCGCCTCTTTTTCGTTACTCGAGTTAATGAAAGGAACAATGACCCAAGCCGCCATTGATGAGTTACTAGAGCTCTGAAACTCTATCGCTAACACAGTCCGGTAAAATCCAGAAAAGACGAACAAGAAACAAATCCGCTACAGTTCATTTCGAAATTCAGAGATTCTGTTGTTATATTCCTCATTTCTTTTCCTAAATAAGTACTAGACTGAAGAACACCATTAAAGCAATGGAACGAAGTTTCTACATCTCGTTCAATTCTACATTACTACATTGATCCAAAATCATATGAAAAACACTAAATCAACATTCAAGAATCTCGAAATCGGAAGTAATTCACATTATACGAATCTTGAATTTACTAATCGCAACCAGAAATTTCACACAATGTCGCTAGAATCAGTTACCAAATCGAACACATCGCATTGAGATTGCAAGAGAAACAGATGTAAGGGAGAATCGAAAAGCTTACCTAACTTCAGACGTCTCTCCCTTGCGAATCACAGCGATTGTTACGAAGAACACCATTGCAAGGGCAAACAGAGACAGAGAAGACCACTTACTAAGTGCCGCCATTACTGATCCCTCTCTCTCTCTCGGCCAAACTCAGGAGCGAAGTAGCGAGAGAAATTAAGAGGAAGAAGAAATAGAAAGAGAGTACGGAAGAGGAAGAAGATGCAGAAGAACAGAGGGAAACGAGCAGTGGTGATGTCAGTGAAAGCTTTGGACAAAACGGACCTTTTATAGACAAACCTCCAACGGCAATAAAATATAACGTAGATAAATATGAAGACGATAACAAATCCCAACATTCGTTCAACCGACGTTAACGCCGTCAACAAACCTTGACGTTATATATATATGTATATATATATTAATTATCTTTTATTCTAGTCTATCCTCTATAATTCACAAATTTTTTTTTCTTTTTTTATGTATATAAAAGCGTATTTTAAATGCAATAAAAACGAGTAAAACCGGGGAAACATTTTACTTTTTTTTTAAATAAAATTGCACAATAAATGGTTTATATTACGTTATGAATAATTTATTTCTTGTCAAAATTTTAAAAATAAAAATAAGTTTTTTAAAAATATTATTATTTTTAAGCGAATTTTATAAATGTAATAAAAATTAAGAGATATAATAAACATATACTTTTTTTTAGATTAAATCAATAAACTTTTAATAAATTGATAGAATAATTAGCGAAAAGACTAATTTAACCCTCCCTCCTCATTCCCATGTTTTTTTCAACTGAGAATTTAGGAATAAATCAGTCTTTTCCAATTGGAATTCAAATTTCTTTTTTTACTTTTTTTTTTCTATTCTTTTTACGGCTTTGACGCTTTGCCAATCCCCTATTGAGCTTAACTTAGTTAAAAAAAAAATAACTTACTCGTTATTTACCACGACAGTAAATATACGACTCATTATATGAATTTTTACTAACTTTTAATTATTTAAATTAAAAAAATGTTATAAACATAACCTTTTAATAAAATTTTGCTCCAAAAATTGTTGTATAAAATTTTATATATTAAATAATTATAAAGGATACGTAATTTTGTAAAATTTTAGAGAAAATTAATTAAAAAATGAATTTTTGAAGTCGAGTTTATGATTATTAGTGAAATTAATTAATTATTAATATGGGTGAAACTTATTTTATGTAAATTTTAATTTTAATATGATATTAATTTAATTTAATTAAAAATTTAGAGTTAAAATTAAATGGAGATTATTTTTACCTGGTGCCACGTCGGACGGGAGCTGGAGGGGAAGACGTGGAATGGAAGGTACGGAATACGGTCGCCGGAGACAGATGTCACGGTTTTCAGCTGATTTCGCGGTCAGTAAATATATATAATAAAGTGATTAAATTATTTAATTAAATTTTTGTGGTTGCTTGGGCGTGTGAATCACAGTCACAGGCACCAATCACGGCTCTTGATTTGGTGGATCAGCCTGGTGGGTGTGGAGCATTAGGTGACAGCCTGTTAAATTATCTTTTTCCCTTTTTTTTTTGTTTTTTTTAGGTTCCATCTTAAAATTAAATTAAATTTTAAATTTCTCATTCCTCAATTCTGGCTATGATAGTGGAAAAGGTGAGTGTTTTTTAAGCCTAATCATTCACTAAATTATAACATCTAAACATATAAACTTTTATTTATTTATTTATTTAAAAATATCTAGTAAGTCCGTGAATTTTCAATTTTATTTTTAATACGCCTATAACAAATATAAAATTAATTAGTTCAAATAATGCTAAATCTCATACAAATCTGTAAAATTATAGTCAACCCGGCATTCCCTCGCTTTCAAAAGTGAACATTATCTCCACAAACCAACACGAGTCATTCCAACATGTTTTCTTTTCACTCACGTGCATCTTATTTTAAAATTTTATTTTTAGAATTTAACTATAAATTCAAGTTTTTTTAACAACCCATTAATTATATATATATGGTTCTTATATTATGGATAATTTAATTTGCATAATGATTTCTCTCGTGACTAAAAATTAAAATAATAGATTTTGACAATTGGAAATAGTAATCATTGTTAATAAGTGATCAATGGCTAATTAATCACAGATTTGTTTGATTAAACTTGTAGTTGTGGATAAGATGATAACAATATTAATTTTTTAAAAATTAGTATAAGATTTTAATAAGAACATTATTAAAATTTTGATACGATTTTCAATATGGTTCCAAACGTGAATAAAGTTTTAATCTCTAACGATTGTGTTTATTTTGTCTCCGATCATTTTAAAACAGTATGAAAAAATATTTAAATAGAATTGGTATATTTTTTCAAATAAGTTGTCAATCTAACTTTCATATCATTTTACGGTTAATCAATCAACAAAATCGTGAAGCTGGTGACGATATACATTAGAATAAAGAGGATAATATTTGCTAATGGTGGAGTTGATTTGTTACAAATAATATCAGAGTGCACCGACAGTGTACCAGCGAAGACGTTAGGCTCTCAAGAGGGTTGGAGTGAGATCCTACATCGATGGAAGAGGGGAACAAAACATGTAATATTTGTTAGGGGTGGGCTTGAATGGTTACAAATGAGATAAATCAACCTCGATCTCATATTTTTTATTTTGTAAAAATTTTATTAAATAAAATTAAATAAATAATACTAATAAATTCCATTATATATATATATATATAATGGAATTTTTGTTTTTTTTTATTATTATTATTTTCGCGGGCACGATAATGTTACCCATGCATCGGCCAAGTGCCACCCATCATAACAAAAATTCTCACGCCTCCCGTAAACCCTAAACCAACTATATTTCTCTCTCCCAAGTGTATTTACAATTTTACCCTCATCATCCTCTACAATAAGGTCCATCCAACATCATCATCTTCTACATTTCTGAGACCGTTTGATTTCCTTGGGCCCCACCTCCCAACATTTTCCCATTGACTTCTTACACTTCCCAAAATAAATCATGCAAGAATCATCTAATCTGACGGTCCGGAATTCGCTGCTGACCGTGTGACACACCCACAGGGGATTGTTACCTCCGTTTTTCATTCTCTTTCCTTTTAACCGTCTTATTATTGGTGGGTTACCTCATCAAGCGGGCCCTACAGAAAAACTGTCATTAAAAAAAAAAAAAAAAAAAAATTAATGCCTTGACGCAGAAGCAACTTGGAGATCGATTATGGATAATGTTGGGGACAAAATATTCCGATAACATTCAANAAAAAAAAAAAAAAAAAAAAAAAAAAATCAAATCAATGAAAGCTATAAAAATATTAGAGTATAATAAAGCTGTTTGGGGACAAAATATTCCGATAACATTCAACACATAAAATTCAGGAGTATTTTTGAAACATTGAAATAATAATAATAATAATAAAATGGAATAAATTTAAGCTTTTTAAAATTCATATTAAACCATCTTAATTTAAAAACATATTATTTTCAATTTTATTTTTTAAAAAAATATTTAGAATGCAGAAATTTATTTTTAAGGGACGGAACTTTCTTGCCGTTGTCAAAGCCGTTAACTCAAATCCAAATTATACGATTTCTTACCGAGAATGACAGCGTGGCAATAAGTGGGTCCCACTGTAGCAACGGAATTAATCTAACGGAAAGAATATTTTTTTTTTTTTTTTTTTATTTTAATGTTAGTGATTAACATGTGATAAAAGTAAATTAATTTATAATATATATATATATATTGTACATTGGAATCTGCCACCGTTTATTACGACTTTTTTCATTATAAAAATTGTTTACTTAATAATAAACAAAAAAAAATTTAATAAAAAAAATTCGAATTTTAATATTCGTATCATTAATTTTTTTATTAGTAATTTTTATACCTTAATTTATGTTTTTTTTTTAATTAAATTATATTCAAGTTAATTTTTTAAATTACTTGATAGGTAAGTTTGACTAATATATTTTAGTAAAGTCAAAACTATTCATTTTTTACTTTAAACCTTTTATATTATGCTAATTCCTTCTAATCCCTCTCTAAATTTCTTATATTTTCATTAATATTATTCTTCTTTTTTGTCTTTTTAATTTCAATATTCTTCTTTAATTATATCTTTCGTTTCGTCTCATATTTATTTATTTATATTTTAATATGATCCTCGAACGCATATCTTAATATGAGTTTAAGAATAATTTCAACCGACTTCTACGATCCGTCTAAATCTCACAACTTGTCTGTAAATCTACCTGTATTAACCCATTAGCTAACTCAGATTTAGAATTCAGGGTCCAACTTCTTCCACACGAATAAGTTGGCTAGATAGGCTGACCCACGATGGTTCGAGAAGAACAGAAGATTTATAAGTTATTGGGGTTGAAATCGAAAATTTTAAAATTATAAGGACTAAATTGAAACTTTGCTCAAACTATACAAACCAGACATGTAATTTAACCGAGACAAAATTGTGATTATTAACGACGAAAGAGAGCATTGACTTTTGAGCTACAGCTAACTTTATTTACTTGAAAATTAAGATTTTAAAGTGCAATTATTATAAGTAAAAGGGTAATGTGTGTGTTCATTAAATTCAGCTCACTTCATAATGAAACTTCATGCAGCTACAATTGATAACTCCTTATTTTTAGTCCATTTCCATAGTCAATGACCAATTAATGATGCACATGAACATCATTAATCACTATAATATAAAGTTTTTTCAATTATTCGAGCGTTACCCATATTTAATTTATTAATTTTACGTCATTTAATTTCATTTGATGGCATGTTATGCAATGATGGGGCGATTTGTTATGCAAAAATGATTTATGGCTTTATCCACTATGTTAGGCTCGGGATGGGTCCACTTTCTGTATTAACAAAAGTGCGATAAAAATAACTATGATGGTCGAGATTTATGGCTTTATGCATTATGTTAGTCTCTCCTTCTTCGACCCGTCGCTGTTATCGGAAGCTCTCAATTCTCATTGTCGCCACGAACGTTCTTTCATCCGAACATTTGAATGTTTATTTGAAATTTTCTCAATAAAAAATGAGGGGAATTATTTATTTCAAAGATAGTATTAATGCTTTACATTAAAACTTCTAAATAATCTTGCAAATGTCAAGTAAGTCCGACATTCCCAAACGGTTATTTGGGCCGTACTACATGTGGCCCAATATAAGTCAACAACCAGCCACAAAAAGCCCACGAAAGGCCCATTACTCAAGATTGGGCCATTCATTTCAGGGTCCTGGCCCAATGAACCAACTAACCTACGGTCAGAAACAGCCCACGATGACAAATAATTTATTATTTTGTACAAAAAAATAAATTAATAAAAAAAGGAGACAATAAAAATATATATTTTTTTTATTTTTTAAAAAGTTTACGGTATTTCTTTAGATATAATACAAAATTAAATATTATTTGTTAATTTAAAAAAATTGTAAAAAAGAAAAAAAAGGACACGTGGTGGAAGAAAAAGGAAAAAGGAAATGATATTTAGTGGTCCGAAATGATGACGTAATAAAAACACCAAAATCGGAAATTTGATAATGTTAATACGGACAACTGACAAGGAACACCAACACCAAAGCTTGTTGGGTAGTGGGGCCCACGGGGGAAAAAGAACAAAAACTTTTAAGTAAATTAAAAAAAAAAATTAAGAAAAAGAAAATGTCAGGGAATGGGGATGTGGGGGTATGGACGTGCACGTGGGAGGGAGGGTGGGTAAAATGACACGTGTGAAGTGGGTTTGTATTATGGCCACGTGTTGAAATGTAAAAACTGCAAACCCTCGTGACCCCCACCTGCGGGAGCTGGAAAAAGTCAATAGACGAGAAGTTAGGGGTCAAATGGCTGCCCAAACTTGTCCTCTCTGCCCACGTGGAGTCCCACGTGGATAGGTCTCTAAGGAAAGTTTGCAAGTGCTATTTCTTTTATCTATATATATATACCTTTATTAATCGTAATAATAATTAATTTAATTAAAAGAAAAACCCTCTTCACTCTTAAAATTTTAAATTTTCAAAAATAATTATTGGGTTGATCAAATATTTTAAATCAATAAACGTCTATGTGTCAAAATAGGATTTTTTTTGGTCGGGAACGAAAGAGCTCCACATGCTCTTCTCCTTTGGAATGGCATTGTTTGGAGGGTCGTGAAATGTCCAAATTTGGCGCTTACGCTATGTTTATGTCATCGTTTTCTAACCTACAACGAAAAAGACGGTCAAAACATGTCAGTGTAAGACTCTACTGAAATAGAGACGTGGATCGTCTAAAAATTGACATATTAAAAATTTGAATATTATAGTTAGGAACATTATTTGTTTATTTTGAGACACTCATTTTCCAATGTTGTGGCCATCCCCTCCCTTGAGAAAGGTCTCTAAACAACGAACTTACGATTATATTGGTACTTGATCCTTGTTTTCTTTCCCCACCTTATTTCACCCCAATTACCCACACCAACCAAATTGTAGGGAATCTTTCCTACTAAATACGCCAAAAACCCAACAACAATAGGGCCAAATGAAACTCGGCGCAACTCGTTTTCATCAATTCTCGAGTCAATTCTTTAATTTAAGCATCAGAGTCTACCTTTTTTTAGGTCACTTCTATATTCTGAATCAAGAAATTTAGAGTCGAAACACATGAAGTACTAGTGAGAGTTTATCCGGTACAATTTGGGCATATAAACGAGAGATAATATGACGTATTGATTTACCCTTATTGGAAAATGGGCTACTTTTAGGGAATATTATTAAATCATTTTGAACCTAAAAATTACCATAAATTCCACATGGGATCAAGGACAAGAACAACCCCACTTCATGTCCAAACACACATGAACTAAACCCAATAATTCTCAAATTAAAACTTTTCAAAATTAAAAATAAAAATAAAAAAAATTATTAAAAATTATGAATTGACCATTGACACTTACTTTAGCTCATTCGTTGCTCTTTATTTTATTTTATTTTATTTTTAAAATTTTTTTGCCCCAATTATCATCCCTATTTCCAGCTCCCACGTGTCAAATCTTCCACGTGCCTCCTTCAACCTCCATTTTCCGTGCTTATATAAAATCCGGACTTCGAATCCAATTTCAACTCACAATATTTTTCCGTTTCTTCCAATTTACAATTACGGTCATGCAAATCTCTTTACAGTCGCCGCTGCCACTTTGCCGGAGCTCCTCCACCGTCGAAACCCCTCCAATTAGGAAACTAAAATTACTCACTCTGCCACCGCCGTCGCCGCCGCCGTCGCCGCCGCCGCCCAAAGTGGTGTTGTCTCCGCTTCCGCGTCGGCTCAACCCATTTCAAAATTTGGCGGCGTCGCTGCTGGACGCTGTTGAGTCGTCGCTGATCGTTGATAAATTGCCGAAAACGGTTGACCCGGCGGTTCAGATTTCGGGTAATTTCTCTCCGGTTCCCGAGTGTCCCGTTCGCCACGACCTTGAAATCATCGGAAATTTACCTGCATGCTTACGTGGCGTTTATTTACGAAACGGCGCTAATCCCATGCATGCACCCATAGGTGGGCACCACTTGTTTGACGGTGATGGAATGATCCACGCCGTTACATTTCACGGAGGTAACGAAGCTAGTTACAGCTGTCGGTTCACTCGTACAAGCCGGCTCGAGCAGGAAGTCGCTTTGGGCCGACCGGTTTTCCCCAAGCCGATCGGCGAGCTTCATGGTCACCAAGGACTGGCTAGGCTCGCAATCTTTTTAGCTCGGGCCGGGATTGGGTTAATCGACAGCTCGAAAGGGACAGGTGTTGCCAACGCCGGTTTGGTTTATTTCAACGGTCGATTATTAGCTTTATCCGAAGATGATCTACCGTATCACGTCAAAATCAGAGATGGCGGAGATCTCGAAACGATCGGACGGTTTAGCTTTAACAGTCAGATTAGCTGTCCAATGATCGCTCATCCTAAAGTGGACCCCATTTCAGGCGATCTTCACGGTTTGAGTTACAACATGATTAAAAAACCGTATTTGAAATATTTACGGTTCGACCGGTTGGGGAAAAAAGTTCGTGACGTGGATATCACCCTCCGTGACCCGACGATGATCCACGATTTCGCCATAACGGAAAACCACGTCGTGATACCAGATCATCAGGTGGTTTTCAAGTTATCCGAAATGGTTCGGGGCGGGTCGCCCGTTGTGTTCGACCCGAACAAAACTTCCCGGTTCGGAATCCTACCAAAATCCGGAGTCGACGAGACCGGAATTGTTTGGATTGACGTGCCGGATTGTTTCTGCTTCCATTTATGGAATGCGTGGGAGGAAACCGGCATTAACGGCGAGAAAACCGTCGTTGCTGTCGGGTCGTGTATGAACCCACCGGATTCTATTTTCAACGACCGGGACCAGGCGTTGACCATTGAGCTGACGGAAATCCGGATGGACATGAGGAACCGAAAGGCGACCCGTCGGGTGTTCGGGTCGGGTATGAATTTGGAAGCGGGTCAGGTGAACCGGAAGTTGGTAGGGCGGAGGACCCGATTCGTTTACATGGCGATAGCAGAACCGTGGCCGAAGTGCTCCGGCATTGCGAAGGTAGATTTAGAAACTGGGAAAGTTAAGAAGTTTCTATATGGCGACGGTCGGTACGGCGGCGAACCGTTTTACGTTTCGGAAAATGGTAATTCCGGCGAAGATGAGAATGAGGATGGAGGGTATGTTGTAGGGTTTGTAAGAGACGAGAAGCGGGAGAGATCGGAGTTGGTGGTTGTGAAGGCGGCAGAGATGAAGGAAGTGGCGGCGGTGAGACTTCCGGCGAGGGTTCCTTACGGATTTCACGGCACGTTTGTCAGTGAAGAAGAGTTAAAGGGTCAAGCTCCGAACTAGATTTTTTTTTTTTTTTTTCTGCTTGTTTTATGCAAATTAATTAATTTGTAGATTATATTTTTTGTTTTTTTTTTATTTTTTTTTATAGTAATAATTAGTGGTTTTCGGATAATTATATATTGTAGATATAACTTATTAAGTTATATTCCTTTTAATTAAGTTTAAAATAAAAATCATTTTAGGGTTTTAATCGACCTTTTTCAGATATTTTATAAAATATTAAATTCCATAAGTTATAAAATTTGATGTCAAAGCCAAAGGTCAGATATTTTATTAAAATATAATTTCATAAAAAAAATCAATGTGCTTTTGTAGGTAGTAAAGTAAGCAATGACACAACTTTTCCTTTTTCTTCTCAAAAAAAGTAATATTTAATGATATCATATATTCCATAAATAAATATATTCATATAAATTATTCAACCACCAACGTCACCACGATATGTGTTTATGTGTTTCCCCTAGATACTATTGAAGGTACGAGAGATTCCACGTGGGTGGAAAGAAAAACAAAATATTCTTGATAAGAGTGTGGAAACCTCTCCCTAATAGACGCGTTTTAAAATCGTGTGTCTAACTGTAATAGACAAAGAAGACAATATGTGCTAGCAGTAGACTTGGGCTGTTACCAGGTACTTGTCTCATACATCCAACAATAGTGTTAAACAATGAGGTTGTTCAAGGACATGGTCCAAACCCAATTGTTAGAGATGTTCATTTAACCAAAGAGGGATTCGCTCTGATTCCCACAAAAATTAATGGGAAATTACGTTGGGATAAAGATTGAACTAGGAGTTGGCTTCCTTGTCTCGCCTCACTTGTAACATCCCTACCAATGTCAGTTGTATTGTACTAGACATAAACTCGAGGGTACTTGTCTCATACATCCAACAATAGTGATAAACATTCAGATCATTCGAGAGACAATGTCAAAGCTTGATGTCTGTCAAATTATATGTGTTCCCTAATAAGAACCCACGTTGGTTGGAGAGGAGAACAAAATATTCCTTATAAGAGTGTAGAAACCTCCCTCTAGTAGACGCGTTTTAAAATCTTGAGTCTAACGACGATACACAACGGGACAAAGGGGACACTATCTGCTAGCGGTGGGTTTGGGCTATTACAGTGTACTTGTCTCATACATCCAACAATAGTGATAAACATAGAGGTTGTTCAGGAGATATGGTCTAAACCCAATAGCTAGAGATGTCCATTTAACCTACAAAGGACGACTCGGTCTGATTCCCACAAAAATTAATGAGAAATTATGTTGGGATAAAGATTGAACTAGGAGTCGACTTTCCCGTCCCGACATAAACTCGAGGGTAATTGTCTTATACATCCAACAACAGTGATAAACACTCAGATTGTTCGAAAGACATTGTCAAAGCTCGATATCTGTCACATTATAACAGTCTCACCGTCTCACCGTGTAGAGTGTAGTTACGTGGCGAAGTTAGTTGTTTGACCAATAATAATGGGTTGCACTTCACAAGATAAAAGAAAGGATCTTTAGACAAGAAAAAGCAAAGGCATTTCGCAAAAGAATAGGCATAATAAATACAAAAAAACCACCAATAATGGTGAGATAATATTAATTTATTCCCTCTTTTTTTGTTACATTTTGGGAATGGGGAGACATGATGGGAATTTGGGACATCATTTTGTACAACAACATGGGACAAGTCGACCTCTTTTCTTAGTTGTTCTATTATTTTACCTCAATTGTTTTTTGAGTTTGTGTGGTGTGGTGAGCATTAACGTTTGTGTCCCTCATTTTCTTTTATCTTTTGCTTGCTTTTTTCATGTGACTTTCTATTTGCTTTCAACAAGTGTTCACTTGTTGAGTGATTGAAGAGACAATGGATGGGCACATCCAAAATGCCTCAAAAGTAAATAGTTACTTTTACGCTCGAGTAATCGCCACTGTTTTTCAATCTCGATCGTTGGTTGTTCACAACGTCTTTTATCTAGTATTATTGCTCGAGTTGTGTGTCTTTGTGAATACGGACAATTTTACGTCAGGGTTTGGACTTTCGAGTAATGAATTTGTTGTTTGAGTTGTGTGTCTTTGTGAATACGGACAGGTTTACGTTAGGGTTTGGACTTTCGAGTAATGATCTTTGTTGTTTGAGTTGCGTGTCTTTGTGAATATGGACAGGTTTACGTTAGGGTTTGGACTTTCGAGTAATGAATTTGTTGTTTGAGTTGTGTGTCTTTGTGAATACGGACAGGTTTACGTTAGGGTTTGGACTTTCGAGTAATGATCTTTGTTGTTTGAGTTGCGTGTCTTTGTGAATATGGACAGGTTTACGTTAGGGTTTGGACTTTCGAGTAATGAATTTGTTGTTTGAGTTGTGTGTCTTTGTGAATACGGACAGGTTTACGTTAGGGTTTTGAATTTCGAGTAATGATCTTTGTTGTTTGAGTTGTGTGTCTTAGTGAATACAAACAGGTTTACGTTAGGGTTTGAACTTTCAAGTAATGATCTTTGTTGTTTGAGTTGTGTGTCTTTGTGAATACGGACAAGTTTACGTTAGGGTTTGGACTTTTGAGTAATGATCTTTGTGAATACGGGCAGGTCTACGTTAGGGTTCGGACTTTCGAGTAATGATGTTTGTTGTTTGAGTTGTGTGTCTTTGTGAATACGGACAGGTTTACGTTAGGGTTTGGACTTTCGAGTAATGATCTTTGTTGTTTGAGTTGCGTGTCTTTGTGAATATGGACAGGTTTACGTTAGGGTTTGGACTTTCGAGTAATGAATTTGTTGTTTGAGTTGTGTGTCTTTGTGAATACGGACAGGTTTACGTTAGGGTTTTGAATTTCGAGTAATGATCTTTGTTGTTTGAGTTGTGTGTCTTAGTGAATACGGACAGGTTTACGTTAGGGTTTGGACTTTCGAGTAATGATCTTTGTTGTTTGAGTTGCGTGTCTTTGTGAATACGGACAGGTTTACGTTAGGGTTTGGACTTTTGAGTAATGATCTTTGTGAATACGGGCAGGTCTACGTTAGGGTTCGGACTTTCGAGTAATGATGTTTGTTGTTTGAGTTGTGTGTCTTAGTGAATACGGACAGGTTTACGTTAGGGTTTGGACTTTCGAGTAATGATCTTTGTTGTTTGAGTTGCGTGTCTTTGTGAATACGGACAGGTTTACGTTAGGGTTTGGACTTTCGAGTAATGACCTTTGTGTTGTCAATCTTGATGGTTGGTTGTTCACAACATCTTTTATCTAATATTGTAGCTCGAGCTATGTATCTTTGTAAATAAGGTCAATTTTACGTTAGGGTTTGGACTTTCAAGCAATTAGCTTTTTCTTTCACTCTCGATCGTTGTTCACAACTTCATTTATCTAATATTGTTCCTCGAGTCGTATCTTTGTGAATAAGGACAATTTTACATCAGGGTTCGGTATTTCAAGTAATTAACCTTTGTTCTCAATCTCAATGGTTGTTCACAACTTCGTCTATCTAATATTGTTGCTCGAATCATGTTTTTGTGGATAAGGACAATTTTACGTTAGAGTTCGAAATTTCGAGTCATTGACTTTTGACTTTTGTTTTCGATCTTGATCGTTATTAACAGTTTTTTTTTTTATTTTTTATTATCTAATATTGCTGTTTGAATTGTGTGTAGGTTCAACTCAAAAGACATGTTTGATTGGACTCAACTATGGCATATTCAGCACGATGTTATTACTTTTGTAATTAATAATTAAGTTTATATTATTTCAAAATCAAAATATACAATTTATTAATTATAAAGTGAATTTTGCTTTAATTAGATTTAAAAATAAATTATTAATAATCCATTATTAAAGTTGAGGATAATATATTTATACATTAAAAAATAAAAGATAAATTATTTCCATATAGTCTTTTTATAAATAATTATTCATAGGAGAAAGACCACTAAAAAAAGTCAAATGATATATATTTAAGACACGTGGGCTTTATAATCATAGTGGCTGAAAGGCTTCTAGAATTGGACAAAAACATCATAAAATATTTCACAGATGTTACAAAAAAAAAAAAAAACATGTAACTATCCACCAAAAAAAAAAATATATATATATATATATATATATATAGAACGCTCCAATCTCCCCGGTTGCAGGTATTATAAAAAATGCTTTACTAGTAGTTATTCTTTTAGACTTCTCTCTAAGGTTTTTAAAACGTATCTAACAAGGAAAGATTTTTACCCTCTTATAAAGAATTCGTTCCCCTCTTCAATTGATGTATGATCTCACAATCCACCCATTTTAGGGTCCATCGTTGACGTTAGAACTCGTTCCCCTCTCCAATTGATGTGAGATCTCACAATCCACCTTCCTTTGGAGCTCAGCGACCTCGCTGACACTCGTTTCTCTCTTCTATCGATATGGGATCTCACGATCCACTCACTTCAGAGCCCAATGTCATTGCTGATACACCGCCTAATGTTCACCCTTCGGGGCTTAGTGTACTCGCTAGCATACCGTCCAAATTCACGTGCTCAATGACCAGTAATACCTATCGTTAAAGGCTAAAATACCAAATAAACTAATAAAAATAAAAATAAATAAATAAGAAACTAAAATTAATAATATCCCCAATCCGTGCACGCATCTACATGTGTCATTCTTATCTGCCGACACGCGCTCCATTACTCGCGTGTATTTCACACATTCACACTCTAACAGGATGAGTTGCTTTGACCAAGATGATTTAGAATTATGGTTGGAAGACTATTTATTAAATTATTTATTTTAGGGTGAATTATAGAATATACTTTCCATTTTTCTATTTTATTTAAAAAAATATCTTTAATTTTTTTTAAAAAATTTACCGTTAAACTTCAGGAGTTTCATTATTCTCCCGGTCCTGCAGGAAAAAAGATATTTGGTCGGATTCCTCGGCTCGATTTGACTTTAGTTGACTGGATTATCTCGTTTTAAAATTGATTTATGACATAATTAAGACTACAAAATATTAGTATAGCTACTATTTTAAATAATTGACCATATTTAATACTATTTATGACGGGTTTTATGAGCATCAAATTGAATATGTATATACGTCACATAAAGAATTTAAGTTACCATAATTTTTAACGCAGATGCATGCACAATGATATTATTGATGTTCCTTTATTTTCAATTAGTTTTTTTGCAACTTGAACGTGCATTAGCCTATTGTAATGGTCCAAGCCACCACGATTAGATATTGTCTTATTTGAGCTTTTCCTTCAGACTTCCTCTCAAGGTTTTTAAAACGTGTCGGCTAGGGAGATGTTTCCACACTCTTATAAAAAATAGTTTGTTCCCCTCTTCAACCAATGTGAGATCTCACAATCCACTTCCTTCGAGCATAGTGTCCCCCTGACACTCGTTCCTCTCTCCAATCGAAATGGAATTTCACACCTATATTCAAACATGTGGGTAGATTAACGAGCCAGTGGGTTTATTCCCACGTGTGTGAACCACATGTAGAAAAACATTCCACCCTACCCGAGAAAATAGAGTCTAAATAATAATTATACAAACTTAGGTTACCAATTTTGCCATAAAGTTTGCACTTTTTATAATTTAATATTTATTTTGATTTTTCTTTTAAGATTTATAATTAAAGAAAAAAAAAAACACTTGTCATAATTAAATATTGCCTTTATAAGTGTGTAAATAATTCGGGTATAATTGTATAAAATTTAATACAATTTTGGTATAATTGCAACCCAAGCTAGAATATAATTTCTTAAATTATAGGCTATTATATCTTGTAATTTAATTTAACTTTTAATTTTAATTTTATGTTTAATTAGTCTCTAATATAATTAAAAAAAATTATAAATATTTTAAACAAAAAATTAAATTTTATATCTATGATGTTAAAATTTTAATTGTATCCAATAAATTTGAAAAATAAAAAATAAGAGAATAAATTTAATTTAAAGACTTATTAAATATAAATTAAAAAAACTATTTGATTTAATATTTATAACTTACTTAGAAAAAAAACTACAAAAGTGAGATGCACGCGCTTTGAGGAGTGTGGGGAATGAGAGGAGCTCATAATTCTCCGTCCTGGTCGGTGTACGACGTCGTCTTGCGATCTGTTCAAGTCATTTAATCTATTTTCTAACAAATTACCATAAATTTTTCTCAAAAAGAAAAAAGAGACAGAGAAATTGTTTTAAATATACATATAATATATTTTTTTTGAAATAAAATTCGTTTTATCATATTATTAAATTAAAGTTTATTTGTTTTTGTAAAAAAGAATTTGATTAGAAGAAAAAAAATAATAATAAAAGACAGATAAAAATCTGTCTCTATATATAGTGACTGTTGCAGAGGAAATGGATTATAGATATTATCAACTTTGATTTTTCTTCATCAAGATCGGGAGAGGCAAAAAGGCGAAGGAAAATGGAGAAGGCAATCAACAGGCAGAAGGTTTTGCTGCACCATCTCCGTCCATCTTCTTCCGTTCCTGTTCATGATTCTTCTTTGTCGGTATGATTGACTCTTAATTTCTCAATTCCTTTTCTTCGTTTTGCTTTTTGTAATTCTTTCTCTGATCGATCGATTTGGTAATAGGTATTTAGATTTGGTAATTTTGTTTTCGGATTTGTATGACTTGAAAGTAAATTAGTTTTAGAATTTGATTGATTCGACGTATGGTAATTAAGTGCGATGGTGTGGGATGATGTAATTGTAGGTGAATATGAATATTCATTCTGTGTAATTGTTGTTTGGTTTGAATTGTCCTTGCTATGTATCTTTAAGAATCATTGATTCTCAGATCTGTGTGGTTGGATTACGATTTTAATGGAGTTTTTCTGTAATAAAACTAGGCATCGGCATGTTTAGCTGGGGATAGTGCTGCATATCAGAGGACTTCAGTTTTTGAAGATGATGTAGTGATTGTTGCGTAAGTGGCTGCTTCCCTCCTCTTGCTGCTTGATTGATTTTCGCAAATTAAAGTTTAACAATCTTGATTACTTATTGTATATTAGGATCGCTATTTTAAGAAGTGAAGCTTCTTTTCATCGTCTTATTATTAGTAATTCTATCCCTTTTGTAAATAAAAGAAATTATCGCGCCCTGTAAAAGCAAAACGTTGCAATCTTTTCCTTCCGAGTTTTAAAAATCGTTCGTTTAGCTGATGACCATGAGACAGTTGAAATATCTACTTATTTCGAATCTGTATTTGTGCTCTTTCAATTTTGATAGAGCATATCGAACTGCACTTTGCAAATCAAAACGTGGTGGCTTCAAGGATACCCACCCTGATGATCTTCTTGCGCCTGTTTTGAAGGTTTGTTTCTTGGTCTTCGAAGTTTGTGGACTGATTTACTGTCTCAAAAATAAATACAACTTGTTTTTCTTCCTAGAGAGTAATTTTCTTCTTTCACTTTTAGTTTATATTACTTATCCTATGATGGTTTTATATAGGCTTTGATTGAGAAAACCAATCTCAACCCAAGTGAAGTTGGGGACATTGTTGTTGGCAGTGTTTTGGCACCAGGGTCCCAAAGAGCGAGTGAATGCAGGATGGCTGCATTTTATGCTGGTTTTCCTGGTAATTCATCTTGTCTATTATTGCTTACAAGCATCTGATATTTGGATTTTCATCTGTTGACGGGTATGTGTTTTTGTGATGCAGAAATCGTGCCAGTGAGAACTGTCAATAGGCAATGCTCATCTGGGTTGCAGGCTGTTGCAGATGTAGCTGCTGCTATTAGAGCAGGGTTTTATGATATCGGTAAGAAATTAATATACTTTTGTTGCCACTAAGTAGCAATTGTCCTTCCCGTTTAAATCGTTTAATCTTTTTATATAGGACATCAATAACTTAACAATTATGCAATTATTTTTCCAGGAATTGGTGCTGGCTTGGAGTCTATGACTGCCAATCCAATGACATGGGAAGGATCAGTCAATCCAAGAGTAAATACAGACTCTTATTTGCCTACACTCCAAATTTTTTATGCTTTTGGAATCATTAAGCTGTCTTTGAAACTACTCTTTATTTGTACATTATGGTGGCTAAAATTCTCTTCAAACATGCTAGGCAAAGATGTTTGAACAAGCTCAAAATTGCCTGCTTCCCATGGGCATAACCTCTGAAAATGTTGCTCATCGTTTTGGTGTCACTAGAGAGCAACAAGATCAGGCTGCAGTAAGTGGGAAGTTCTAAATTCTGTTTTTAGTGTTCTTTAATGGCTTTCTCTAATAATTTTCTTCTTTGTGTGCTTAGGTTGAGTCTCATAGAAAGGCTGCTGCTGCTACTGCTTCTGGTAGGTTTAAAGATGAGATTATCCCAGTGAACACCAAGGTATTTCTAACATTATTCTGGCTTTGGTACCATTTTACACGCATGCACATAGAGGGAAGCATTTGATTTATCTTTTTGAGCCTGGTAATTGTTCAATTCAAACAGCTCGTTGATCCTAAGACTGGTGAAGAGAAATCTGTTACAATCTCTGTTGATGATGGAATTCGGCCCAATGCCTCATTGGCAGATCTAGCAAAGCTGAAGCCTGTATTTAAGAAAGACGGAAGCACCACTGCAGGTATTGTTCTACTTCTATCAGATATCAATATAAATAATATGTCAGTGAGTTAAATTGATATTTTGTTGCCTGGACTACTGTAGGCAATGCTAGTCAAGTGAGTGATGGTGCTGGGGCTGTACTTCTCATGAAGAGAAGCGTCGCAACAAAGAAGGGACTACCCATTCTTGGTGTCTTTAGGTATGGACGTCTTTTGGAAATCAAAATATGTTGTCTTTGCGTTATCCTCTTTCGGGCTGTGTAGGGAGTTTTTTATTTCTCGCATCGTACCCTTGGAGTCTATGCATTCTAGGTGTCCGGTTCCCCTTTACATAAGTGGCACATTTACATGTTGATCTTCCTTGCTTTTGTTCCAAGATAGACTTGTACTTCTCAATTCAAATTGTTGGATGTAAAGTTGCATTTACTTTTACAAGAGGTCCTTGCATTCTAAAGAACTCTTACCATGCTCATAAAGTTTCACTCCTTTACCAATTTAGGACTTTTGCTGCTGTTGGTGTGGATCCAGCTATCATGGGCGTTGGTCCAGCTGTTGCTATCCCAGCTGCAGTGAAGGCTGCTGGTCTTGAGCTTGATGATATCGACCTTTTCGAAATAAACGAGGTATTTTATCGTTAAAAGGATTTTTTTTGGATTTTAAACAGTTGAATACTCATCAACCTTTTTAATGAACTGCTGTGCAGGCATTTGCATCTCAATTTGTGTACTGCCGTAATAAGTTGGAACTTGATCCAGAGAAGGTTAACGTTAATGGAGGTGCAATGGCCATTGGGCATCCATTGGGTGCAACAGGTAACTCTTTAATGGCCAAGGAATTTATAGAACGATTTGCAAACAGTAAGTACGTTTCGTGTAGCGGAGAATGTATGTATGTATGTATATCCTACTGAGTGAATTAGTACTTAGCATCATATTTCATCTTTGGGGAGCCTGCTTACGTGGCAGGCGTCTCTTTGACCTGATAACTAGTCTCGCCTCCCCGCCTACTCTAGCAGCATGTCTTTTCTTTTATTGCCTTTCATCTGGATTCAAACCTGAACATTATGCAATTGACCAAACATGCATAAATTCAACAACTGTGGTGACTAACTATACTTCGGGATGTCTCGATAGATAGCTTCAGTTTCGTCTTTGTCATTGCCAATTTAGTTGGTTTATTTGTACAGGTGCTCGCTCTGTCGCTACTCTGTTGCACGAGATGAAGCGCCGTGGCAAAGACTGTCGTTTTGGAGTTATTTCAATGTGCATAGGTACTTTGACATGTTTTTGTGTTTAAATACAATCATTGGTTCGGCTTTCTAAGGTTGACAAGATATCGTATCAACTAACTCAAACGCAGGGACGGGAATGGGCGCAGCAGCTGTTTTTGAAAGGGGCGATGCAGCCGACGAGCTATGCAATGCTCGGAAGGTCAACAACCACAATCTAATGTCCAAGGATGCTCTATAGAGAAAGACTGCCATGTGCTACACTATGATACACATCTAAACGTTCTTATTTGTTCCAATAATTACTTAAGATGGTAATAATTTTTTTCTTGTTCTTGAAGAACCTTATGGAATGTATGGTCATCTTTACCGATGGAGGGACATATATGTGTTCTAGCTTAAATTTAAGCTCTTTTCTTTTTTCCAATATATATATATATATATATATATATATTTAAAAAATAAATTAGTTAATTTTGAGATTTTAATTTTAATATTTAAATTAAAGAATATACTTAATTTATATGATCTTTTCTTTCCATATAAAAAAGAGTCATACAAGTCTTATGTGTGCCATATAATCATCATATTTATAGGTCACACCTTTTACACAACTTAGAAATGTGGATATAAATGGCCCATTTGGCTCCCCTTACCAACCATACAATAACAAACCTAGTAGACATTGTAAAAGCCACTGGCAATGCACCAAAAGCTTCCCATTACAAGTATAAATCCCACGCCCAATCTCCTTCTCCCCAAAAGACTACTCGTCGCCGAGCTTCCATCGGAGTTGGGTAGCGGCGGTGAAAGCAGTAAAGAAGATGACAACCATAGACAAGATCTTAAAGGATCAAAGAGCGGAAGGAGCTGCAACTGTAATGGCTATAGGAACCGCAGTTCCGTCGAACTGGGTTCAACAAACTACTTATCCTGATTACTATTTTCGTATAACCAACAACGAGCATAAAACTGAGCTCAAACACAAATTCAAGCGCATTTGTAAGCATACTGTCCTCCTCTCATTTTTTATAATTATTTCAAAAAAATTTGAAATAAATAATTTCTTCAAGCTTATTGAGAGTGTTTTACTTTAATATAAAGACATATTTTAGATTAAACCGAAAATTTAGTGTCGAATTAGTCACTAATTTAATTACAATTATGTTTATTTTCTTGCCTAAAAATTATAATGCAATTAATTTCAATAAAAATTAGAAATAACTAAATTTAAAATATGTTGAATATTTTAAAATAATAATAATAATTAGGTGAAAAGTCGACAATCCGGAAGCGACACATGCTGTTAACAGAAGAGCTTCTAAAACAAAACCCAAAAATCTGTGCACACGAAGCACCGTCTCTGGACTCCCGACAAGACATTGCGGTGGTCGAAGTTCCAAAGCTCGGAAAACAAGCCGCCGTCAACGCCATCAGGGAATGGGGCCGCCCCACCGCCGACATCACCCACTTGATCTTCTGCACCAGCAGCGGCATCGACATGCCCGGCGCCGACTACCGTCTCACCAAGCTCCTCGGTCTCCGCCCCTCCGTCAAGCGCTTCATGATCTACCAACAGGGCTGCTTCGCCGGCGCCACCGTCCTCCGCCTCGTCAAAGACCTCGCCGAAAACAATCGCGCCGCCCGTGTCCTCGCCGTCTGCTCCGAGATCACCGCCGTTACCTTCCGTGGGCCGAGCGATTCCCACCTCGACGGTCTCGTGGGCCAAGCCCTGTTCGGCGATGGAGCCGCTGCGATCATTGTGGGCTCGGATCCAGTACCTGGGCTTGAGAGGCCCATATTCGAAATAATCTCTGCGGCCCAAACTATTTTGCCCGATAGCGATGGGGCCATTGATGGGCATTTACGCGAAGTTGGGCTTACATTTCACCTTCTCAAGGATGTTCCTGGGCTTGTGTCCAAAAACATTCGGAGGATTCTTCTTGAGGCCTTTGGGCCTTTGGGCCTTTCTAATTGGAACTCGATTTTCTGGATTGTGCATCCTGGTGGGCCGGCCATTTTGGACCAGATTGAGATGGAGTTGGGCCTTGGGCCCGATAAGTTGCGTTCGTCGAGGCACGTGCTTAGGGAGTACGGAAACATGTCGAGCGCGTGCGTGTTTTTTATTTTGGATGAGATGAGGAAAAAGTCGAGCCAAAATGGGCTCAAGACCACTGGCGAGGGACTTGAATGGGGCGTGTTGTTTGGGTTTGGGCCTGGGCTTACTGTTGAAACTGTAGCCCTTCGTAGTGTGGCTATTTAGAGGCCCAATTCATGGGCCCGTATAATTAAATGGGCTATTGCCATGTGAGTTCAGGACTTCGAGTTTTATTATAAATTACTAATTTCATAATATTTTTTTTTGTGGTATTTTATCTGAATTATGATCAATTACCTTGCCCTAAAACTATTTTTTGAAAAGAAAAATGTGGACAAAATAAATAAATAAAACACGAGTATAAGACTGTGACACTATGTTATCTCGCTTCGCAGTTATTTAGTATTTTATTTTACATGTTTCAAAATTTAAAATAAGTCTTTTGTAATTCTATACTAGGTTAAATTATCAATCCACCTAAGAGTTTAAGATTACGACCAAACTTGACCCCAAATCTCAACTTTTAGCAACATGTTATGCCCCATTACATTAGGACCCATATAAAAAGCTCCAATTATTTGCTAATGATTATAAACTAACAATTACCTTGGTTCAAACTCTTGATTCAAACTCTTGTTTATGAAGAGTAACGTTAGATTTTTGGAGTGTTCGCGATTATTTAGGACATAAAACAACTCGAAGCATAGGTCACGATAATGCCTATAGTACGAGTGGGTTTTGCTTTTGGTTTACAGAAGAAGCACTCATTATTGGTGTGGTGAAAGGCTGAAAACAAGAGAAATGGTCCTCTCTTTTGTCATATTTTTGGTGGGTATTTTATTTGGTGAAGTAATCGACTGTTCCTTGCCGTTCATTTCAATAGCAACATAAGCATTTGGCCTTCTTTTTCCTTCTTTCTCGTGCTGTTTGAGAAAGAAACTCTAGAAGAGAAAATCGGTTGGGGGAGGAGATCTTTCGAGCCATAATCTACCATTTAAACCCATTCACCAAAATTATAAACTTCATAAATTAGGGACTAAATTCTAAAATTTAAAATCAATATTAAAGTTAAAATTTTACTTATAATAAATTATTAATCCTCATCTACTTATAAAATTCTATTAATACAATACCTATTCTTAAATCCAAAAATACGAAATCATTCATCAATTGGAAGCAACTATGTAATGCACGTGAAAAGATGAGCCGGATGAGCCCGAAGAGTAGGAGTTTAGTTCATGACATTTAGAATAATAATTTTGAATAGAGCTTAACTACAAATGTTCTCATCAGGCTCCGCAGTTAAAACCACGACAAACAGATAAAACGATTATCAAAATCAAGATAATGATTATAGCGAACACAACCAATTTTATCTTCATGTTTTGGTACCACATCTTCTTCTTTAATTGAGTTCCATGCCTCTTGAAATCATGAGCCTACAAAACAAGACATCAAACAATGTGTTATTATGAGAGACAAGTTTACAAATGTGACTACTTTATTTACACCTCAATTAACATAAATATTATTCTTCATTTGATAACGATTTTATTTTTAGTCCACGATTTTCTAAAACTCTTTTTATTTTTGTCTCCATTGTTTACCATAGCTTTCATCAATTCTAACAAAAACAATATTAATAAATTTAATTTTAAAAAGTTCAAAATTAAAAACAAAATGATTTTGAAAGGGTAACTTTGTATAGACTGACTTCTGCCATTACGCCTTCTAAAAGAACCAAATACTAGAATTAAACTATTTGATATTTAGAACCACG
The DNA here is from genome assembly GCF_002806865.2 of Cucurbita pepo subsp. pepo. Classification (NCBI taxonomy): domain Eukaryota; kingdom Viridiplantae; phylum Streptophyta; class Magnoliopsida; order Cucurbitales; family Cucurbitaceae; genus Cucurbita; species Cucurbita pepo. The sequence continues at coordinate 597,363 of NC_036649.1, read as the reverse complement.
GCCAAATGTACATTCGCATTTCATTTAACGTCAACCATGTGTAAAATTTTGAAGAGACTAACCTGTGAACAAAGATTCTCGGTTTTATCTACCAATTCCTCGACCTTGGTACCTCGTTCCATAATCTGTATAACAAATGAAGCAATACACTAAAAACTAGTATCATATAAAAATGCAATGCCTAAACTGATCAGAATCAATCACTCCTTTTACCTTGTCGATATTCTCTATCATTACACCTTTTACTTCAGAAACCTGAGCCTGCACTTGCATGAGCTTATTGCTTTCTTCAGGATGATCGACACAATATTGCATATGATCCTTCATTTTGGGTCTGCAACATTATTGTTCAGCAAGTCATCACGTAACTTTCAATTTGAAATAAGCAAGTAACAATGTGTTACCCGAATTCCTTGTTCAGGCTCTTGGCAACAGCAACTGTAGCTTTTCCTCCACCATATCTTTTGTTGAAGTCTTCCTTTATTCGCTCAAGGAACGCCATTGGAACATGTCTTCCTGCAGCCTCAACTGCTACTACACAATAGGCTGTAGCACCAAACAATAAACGCTAACATTAAAACCTATTCAGTGTAAATGTAGAACAATTGTAACTAACAAGTTTTATTAAACATAATACAAAAAGAAACACTATAAGGATAGAACTACAAAACCTCAACTGCAACTGCACTAGGGGCAACAACAACATCGAAACCATATGCTTAAACTAACCAAACCAACTGTAGCTGATAAGGCGTTTAACAATACAAAGAGACATTGAACAGGATCTAGCCAAATTGGTGACATCTTCTAACGAACAATTTCCATAAAGAATAAAACGAAATCATCGGTTGATTAACAAAATGGTGATATCTTCTTGTACATGACCAAAACGAATACATTTCAATAAAGAATAAAACGAAATCATCGGTTTGTCTTCCTAGATATGAAGAAAGTCCTGTTCTGAAACTAAAATTAAAAATTAAACAAGTTCTACATCAGAAACTTCCTACATATTATGAGGAGTTAATTTGTAACAAAGAATTGTGCTCACTATAGGTTGGTTTTTATACATTAAGCTCTGTAAATAGAGTCCTCTGTATTCATTACGATCATGGCAATAAACAGAGGTAATTATCAGTGGACTCGGTTTTTTCTTTACTATTAATCATATGAAGAACGTAATCGTCATAAGATTAACCGCTTAATCCTCAAATGCAGCCAATATCATATAAATAGGTCAAACAAATACGACATACAGTAGAAAGAGATTGAAATAAGAGAATCTAAAGCAGAAATTATGAGAAAGCTTGGAAACATACTGAATCCATTGTTGAGAAGGTAATTGAAGGTATGGCCATCGCAGGTGTAAGTGAACCTGTTGTCAGAAGCAGGAAGTCTGTGGAGGCACTGAAAAGCGATGTTAGTGAAATTACCGGAGAAATCCGAGTACTCAGCGAGAATCACCGTTCCTCGAGCAACGAAACTGTAAATCAAGGACTTCTGCGCCATGATTCAGGAACCAATACAAGTTATTCGAGATTGTTTATGGCTTTCGCGTTGGGCGGAAATGGGGAGAGAAATGAAGGAGCAGTTGAAGAAGAAAGGAAACCCAAGCGGAGAATGGAGTCGATGGCTGAACGAGGCGTTGAATAATATTTTTGATTTGGCGCGTTCTTTTACGGAGTCCGTTTTTATACGGAAATTTACAAATTTGAATTTGAAGGTGACCTAGTCCATGTTGCCTGCCCTCATCTTTTCCTCGCCCTTCCTTTTAAGCGAACCTTCTAAAAATCTTCATCCCAAATTATTTTATTATTTATTACAGGATTTCGTATAACTCTTCATAAATAAATAAATAAATATATATATATATATATATTTTCATAAAGAATCTGATTCCCGCAAAAATAAACGAAAAATGTATAGGAATAAAGTTTAAATCGGAGGTAGGGATGTGGACGGAAAAATCTTCTAACTACAAGAGTTTCTACTTTAGTACATTTTTTTTAGTTACATCCCGACAATAAAAATAATTAAATTATACAATTTCTAATAAAAAAATAATAAGAATAAAATCTTTAAAGGGAAGTGTTGTATTTCCATCTTTTTATAATAATAATTTTTTTGACGAATGTATTCAAATGGTAAAAAAAATAGAAAAAATACAAGATTCAAAAAATCGAAAGTCAAATAGAACAATAGATGAACACGTTGAACTTGACAACTTTACAAGTCACTAAACGCGTGCAAAATAGTATCATGTACATGAAGATCGTCAATATGTAGCTGGCAACACACCATGCCACTTTACCCGTTGTACGGTGTTTGCTTGCACTGAAATAATAAATTTAGCCAATTTCAATGAGAATAATTTTGATATAAATAGTATCGAGACTCAACTCTACCATTACAAATACATGCATCAGGGACATCTAGATACCAATGATGAAGACAATCACAAGTTAACGACCTATCGTGCACAATAAGCTTGCCTATAAAAGAGTGACGGTGAATATTTCCACTAAACTTAGGGTGACGATGACACAAAGNAAAAAAAAAAAAAAAAAAAAAAAAAAAGTGTGTGTAATAGCCTAAGCCCACTGTTAGTTAGTTTTTTTTTTTGAACGTTTTAAAACGCGTCTAGTAGGGAGGTTTTCACACGTTTATAAGAAATGTTTTGTTTCCCTCCCAACCAACGTGAAATCTCACAATCCACTCCCTTGGTGGCCGAACGTTCTTGCTAGGAGCAAGAGAATATTCTTATTTAACAAAAACAATTTAATTTGAAATTTAGAATCTTTATAATTTTAATTAAACTTAGTTGGCTACTGATTTAAAAGTATATTAATTTTGTTTCAAAATTCAACTATTTAAATAAATAAATAAATAAAAGCGAACAAATACGAGAATAAAAACCAAGAAAACAACTGGCCGATGCCGACTTATAATTTTCCTGTTTTATTTTTTATTTTATTTTTATTTTTTTTTTTTTTCGTCGTCTTCTCCAATAAATAAATGAATGAATGAAACCAGGAGAAGCAAGCGCGGCAAAGTATTTGAGAGTTGGAGAATCAAAAAGAGCTACTCCATTCATATTCCAATTCTCAACCGGATTGTTAACCACTTCGCGATCATGCAGCCGGTGATGTAAGCCAATTGACAGGTTGCTCGCCGGCGTCGTGCCACGCTGCTCCTTTGTATCTAGCTCTCCGGCCAATCAATCGAGGCCTTCTGTATTCTTAACTCTTTTTTAGTTTTTTGGATTTTCTTTTTTGAAAGATTAATTTGATGCGACTCGTGATTGGTTCGGCCCTACTTAGTTGGTAAAGTGGACTGGAATTCATTTCGGTTGGTTGAACGGCGTGTTGTTTCTTGTTTGTGTTTGTACTGGATCGGACATAGTCCTTGGATATTTTGGTTTAGGATTTGGAGGTGTGGAGCTTGGTAGCTGGTACTCGTCGTTTATCTTGCCCTTGATTGGAGCTGAAGGTAGCTCTGTGGCTTCAATTGGCTTGGAAGAACGATTTGATTTCAGGAGGATTGCGTTTACGCTAGCTTCGGCGTTTTGTATTTCAACCTGTGTTTGTTTTTGGCTGTTTCACCCCTCATCATCAACAATTGATTTGCATTTTAAAACATGATTAGTGGAAATTTGTTTCACTCTAGAAAGAACTCGTGGCCACTGGAAGAGTATATCAGCAAGTCGACTTTGCAGCTGGTAAGCTTATTGGTTTTCTTTGATATTGTGAAAATGTTCTTTCTCTGCATCATTTCCTTGACATCATCGTGAAAATTTGATAGAACTCATAGATGATTTCTCAATGTTTTCATATCTGTTCTTCTTCTCTTGCAGTTGGATTCTGACAGTGCTTTACCACCCGAACAAGCCTGGAGAAGAAAATTGAATGGCCATGCGAATATCCTTAAAGAATTTAGTATCACATTTTCCGAAGCAATTAAAATGGTAAGTGATGTACACTCGACATTTTGTTTTTCCGCTTGGCGAGAGATACCATGTCTCGTCAATATCTTCTTTTATGGTCTGTGTAATATGCAATCTTACTGCTATAGGTTCGACTAGGTATTCGCTTGTGGTCCTACGTAAGGGAAGAGGCATCTCAAGGAAGGGTAATTTCTTATATCTTAAGAAACAGCTTCTTTCGACATTTCTGGATGACTAACCTTAAAATTTTATAGTAATTGTGAACATATATTTTTAATTCCCCTTCCTGTTGGGGATTAGTGTAAGACTTTGGAACCAAGAACAAAATTTGGTCTGTGCAGAAAGCACCGATTGATCCATTCACCAGAGAAGATTGCAAACCGTCGGCATCTCATGGGGTTCCACTTGGAGGAATGGGGTATGTTTTGGATCTTTAGGCATGATACGTGATAGTTCTTTGTTCAATGTTCATAATACAATCTTAATCTCTGGGGAATTTTTTAAATTGTTATACAGAAGTGGCAGTATATCCAGAGGTTTTAGAGGCGAGTTCAGGCAATGGCAAATTATTCCTGGTACATGTGAAGCTTCTCCTGTCATGGCCAATCAATTTTCTGTAAAGCCCTGCCCTTTAAACTATATTCTAGGATAATCGTTAAAGATGTATGAAGTTGTATTTAAGGAAACATATGAAAAGAAATCCAAGAATGGGAATATTCCTGTATATAGTTTTTCCTGCATTGTATTTCTGGTTAAAACGTGTAATTATTTTCAGTGTGGTTAATACGTTCTCATGTTTATGCAGATATTTATCTCTAGAGAAGGAGGAAGTAAGAAATATGCATCCGTCTTGGCTCCTGGTCAACACGAAGGCTTAGGGTGAGGCTATCAGCTTATGAAGGCTCATTTTTTGAAAATCCACTTGTGTAAAATGCTTGGCTTTGATAACACAAGTGGACAAGCCTTGTGTTCTCTTTTGATTAGTATTATCATTTCGGATTTGTGTTAGGAAATCATTGAAACACTCGTTTCTAGTTCTAACCAAATTTTTGTCCGAAGTTCGGCAGATTCTGAACATTATTCCCCATTGTAGGAAGGTTGGAGACCCGGGGATATCATCGTGGGGATGGAATCTTGATGGTCAACATTCCACATATCATGCTTTGTTCCCTAGGGCATGGACTGTATATGACGGTATCATTCTATTTTGTATATATATATATTGTTAAAAAACACTTTTGGTCCTTGAATTTTCATAGAAGTAACAATTTAGTTCTTAAAGTTTGTAATGATGTACCTTGAATTTTATAAAAATTTAGTCTCTAACGTCAAAAATCTTATAACAATTCAGNCTTACTTTTTTTTTTTTTTTTTCCGCTTAGCTATGCTTCTCTGCCCTTTCTAATTTATCTCTGGTTAATGGCACATTGTTTTTCAGGTGAGCCAGATCCAGAACTTAAAGTTTCGTGTAGGCAAATATCACCATTTATACCACATAATTATCGAGATAGCAGTCTTCCCACTGCTGTTTTTGTATACACAGTATGTTCTCTTATTACCAATCTCATGCTGCTCTTTCAACAAGTTATGCTTCTAGTCATAGATGAAAATTACTTTTAGTTCGTTGAGCACCAAGATTGCTAAGAACCTTTTGTATGAGAAAGAAAGCTCAACATAAGTGTTGCATTTGAGTGTTGTTTGTGCAAACTGGCCTTTGGAATTGATATTACCGTGATCCCACTAATAAATGCTGCATTCGTATGAGGCACATACTAAAGACAACTGATATTGACTTGATTACTATAATTTTGTTTATTACTCACATTTGGAAATTTTTTGTTTGTAGTTCTATGTAGCACGAAACAGTTATTGAACAATTTCTTCTGTCTAGTTCTTTGATTTTAGAAGTAAGAAATGAGGTTTCTCTCTATATTATTGTAGTTTCTATGTTACTTTGTTTTGCACTTCTGCATTACGTTATTAGGCTTTGCTTCTAAATTATGGTGGTTAATTTTTTTGACAATTAAATTTACCTGGTAGTTCCTTCTCCTTAATATTCATTCATGTGTTTATTCCTTTAGTTGGTAAATACTGGACGGGAAAGGGCGAAAGTGAGTCTTCTTTTTACTTGGGCGGTAAGGTTTTTTTCTGTCACTAAAGTAATGCTATTTCCTATGCTTCCATAGATGATCGACAATTATCTTATATATGCAGAATTCAATAGGAGGAGTCTCACATTTATCTGGCTATCATGTGAATGAGCCATTTATGTGAGTCCAAAGTCAACGAATTTTTAATCCCTTTCTTTCTTTCTTTCATCCCGCTTAATGTGAATACATTTCTTTTTGTAGAGGCGAAGATGGAGTATTTGGAGTGAATCTACATCACAAGCAAGTCACGAAACCCTATACTCTATTTTGCGGTTGGTTTGCAAGTATCTTGATTCATTGATCCCATGTATTCGAACACATGCAGAAGGGGGTGGGGAAGAAAAATGAGAGTTGGTGTGGTGTACTATATTTGAATTAAGTTTTTTTAATAGAAGTTGATTGATATAAATCAAGTTGGCATCTGGGGCAGTGAGTTTTGTTCATAAAGATTGTGGAAAGCTATTATTGTTGACTTGAGACAACTTCACTTTGTACTATCATCTATAGTGTTAGAAACTGACAAGATTTTGTTCTGATGAATTGTGGTATGGGTGCTAGTTGTCCAATTTCTTATAACGTTTAACTTAGTTGCTGCTTTCTGTTCCCTGTCTGTATGCTTGTTGTTATAAAGTATAATAGGCCTGTAAAGTGAAGGTTTATGCAATTGTTTCAGGTCTGCAAAGGGGAATTCTCCAGTTACCTTTTCCATAGCTGCATGTGAGACGCAAAATGTTAGTGTGACAGTTCTGCCATCCTTTGGACTCTCTGAAGGAAGTTGCATCACAGCAAAGGACATGTGGGATAAAATGGTGCAGGTGAGAAACTTATTCTATCCACAATCTTGTGTGGTAATGAGCAAAAGTAGCGCTCAGTTCTGTTCCAAACTTTTTATTCTGTTCTCATGGTCCTTCATTATAAATATAATATAATTGAACACACCTTCTATTGTTGAAAGGATGGGCAATTTGATCGTGACAACTTCAGTTCGGGACCTAGCATGCCTTCCTCACCTGGAGAGACACTTTGTGCTGCAGTTGCAGCCTCTGCATGGGTGGAACCTCATGGAAAATGCACCATCACATTTTCTCTTTCATGGTCATCTCCAAAAGTGAAGTTCTTAAAGGGATTCTCATATCATAGGTGCTTGTACTTTTTTTATCATAAACCAAGCATTCGTTGAGATGAGTGAACTAAAAAGAAACTAAAGTCCGTATTCATGAGGAAGATATATGATCTAAAAATATATACTTATATTAGGAAGATATGTATTTACCTTCATTCTTTCTTTTCAGATATAAGTGTTTAGTTAATTATTAAATAGAATCTTTGTTTTGGTTAAGAATCACCAGCAATTATATCTTGCATATTTTGTTTGCTGATTCCATGGAACTCTTTTTATCACCTTTATACCTCTTATATATACTCACGTATATAGTCTGGGGACAATAATTTATTCTTATAAATGAATGAAATATACATGTTATCACGAGGAAAAAAAAAGTGTCATGGAAATATGTTCGGTCAATGTTGAACAATATAAAGTCTCATCTTGCTGTGTGTGTTTCAGGAGGTACACAAAGTTTTATGGGACTTCTGAAAAGGCTGCTCAGACTTTGGCCCATGATGCGCTTACAAGTTAGCATCTCTGACTTATATTGTTCTCAATTGGACAAACTTTAGAACAATGTTCTGTTTGAGACCTGCACACTGTTATTCTCTTGAAAGTCAATGAATTAAACAGGATGACTTAAAAAATTTATTTCTAATGTCCTCTAATCATCAACAGATTATGAAAGATGGGAAGAGGAGATTGAGAAATGGCAGAGGCCTATCCTCATGGATGAAAGGCTACCTGAATGGTAATATTTGTTCCAACATTGTTAATTGCATGAATCTTTTGTGGAGTTTGTTTCTTCATGTCTGGTTCCTTGAGGGAGGAATTCCTTCAACACGAGCTTCCTGAACCTCAAGAACTCAATCATGTTAGACATGTGAGGAATGATGTAAGGTCATTCTTGGAACAGATGAAGCTTGTTATTTACTAAAAAATGTCTGTTTTGAAGGCTTATGATTGCTATTGATTTTGAGTTGACTTGTCTGGATCATTGAAAGTAATATTTTATGGTGTTGATTGGTCATTCATGCTGGAGTAGCCTTGTGGCCCAAAATTAATCAAGTGTGGCATTAATTGCACGAGATAAAAGGAGAAACCATTTTAGGAACCATGAATTCTTTTAGAATTCTGTTATTTTCACTAATACTGTATGTCTAGTATTTCCCCTAGTGTTCTAAGGGCATGAAACACATTTTTGATGCGATTCACTCCTATGCCTTGTGTGCAACATCTATTTTTTGCAGGTATAAGTTCACATTGTTTAACGAGCTTTACTTTCTGGTCGCTGGTGGCACAATCTGGATTGGTACTCAGCTACATTAACTTCGTGGGTTTTGAATACAACTATTTATCTTTCTTACGTTTACTATATAACAACTTTTATTTCTATGGTACCTACAGATTCTTGCTTAGTGGATAAAAAGAGGCCAAATGATCAAGATGAACTAGCTAGAATAAACAATGATGCCATAAAATCTACAGAAACTAAAGTTAGTGGCAGGGGAGAAGAAGTCTCCAGGACTATGACCACCACTACGCTTAATGATTTTGCTGGCGTTGAATTTGATGATGATGAAAATTCTACTTCTAGTTCCCATGTAAGTGAAGAGGAGTTAATGGTTCCATTGAAAAGGGGCTATACTGACCGCTCATATCAAACATACAAAGTATTGGATCTGGGAAATACTGAGGAAGATGTCGGTAGGTTCCTTTACTTGGAAGGAGTAGAATACGTAATGTGGTGCACATATGATGTGCATTTTTATGCATCCTTTGCCCTTCTCGAGCTATTTCCCAAGATTGAACTCAATATCCAACGGGACTTTGCCAAAGCAGTCTTATCAGAGGACGGAAGAAATGTGAAGTTTCTTGCTGATGGAACATATGGAATTCGTAAAGTCAGGGGTGCAGTTCCACATGACCTTGGAACACATGATCCTTGGAATGAAATGAACGCTTATAATATCCACGATACGAGCAGGTGGAAGGATTTGAACTCAAAGTTCGTGCTTCAGGTTTATAGAGATTTTGCTGCAACCCGGGACATGTCGTTTGGAGTTGATGTTTGGCCCTCTGTTCGTGCTGCAATAGAATACCTGGAACAATTTGATAGAGATGGTGATGGTGTTATTGAGAACGATGGATTTCCAGACCAGACCTATGATACTTGGACTGTTCATGGTATTAGTGCATACTGTGGCTGTTTGTGGGTTGCTGCTTTACAAGCTGCATCAGCAATGGCTCACGAGCTGGGCGACCGGGATTTTGCTGAAACATGCAAGAGTAAATTTCTAAAAGCCAAACCAGTTTTGGAAGCGAAACTGTGGAATGGTTCTTATTTTAACTATGACAGTGGTTCAAGTAGTAATAGTAATTCAATACAAGCTGATCAACTAGCAGGGCAATGGTATACAGCATCCTCTGGTTTGCCACCTCTGTTTGACGACTTCAAAATCAAAAGTGCTCTTAGAAAAATCTACGACTTCAACGTGATGAAAATTAGAGGAGGTAGGATGGGCGCTGTAAATGGGATGCACCCTAATGGAAAGGTGGATGAGACCTGCATGCAATCTCGTGAAATATGGACTGGTGTTACCTATGCTGTTGCAGCTACAATGATCCTTGCCGGTATGGAGGAGGAAGCATTTAAAACTGCTGAGGGTATTTTCCTTGCTGGGTGGTCAGAAGAGGGATTTGGGTATGTAAAAACCTACCCTAATCATTTGCTACTTTTATCAATTTCCTCTCCCTTTTATCCAAGTCGGTTGCATTTCACATTGCTCTTACTATTTGTGCCGCCCTGTTTCTACTTCATTGGAACAATCTTCTTCGTAAATTATAAAGGATTTTATATCTACTTTGCAAGCTGCCACATGGCTGCAGAGGATCGTTGGGAGAGGAGTCTCACGTCGGCTAATTAAGGGTTGATCATGGGTTTATAATTAAGGAATACATCTCCATTGGTACGAGGCTTTTTGGGTAAACAAAAAACAAAGTCATGAGAGCTTATGCACAAAGTGGACAATATCATACCATTGTGGAGATTCGTGATTCCTAACATGGTATCAAAGTTATGTTCTTAACTTAGCCATGTCAATAGAATCCTCAAATGTCGAATCAAGAAGTTGTGAGTCTTGAAGGTGTAGTCAAAAGTGACTCAAGTGTCGAACAAAAATGTGTACTTTGTTCGAGAGCTCCAGAGAAGGAGTCAAGCCTCGATTAATGGGAGGTTGTTCGAGGGCTCCATAGGCCTCAAAAGAGACTCTATGATGTACTTTGTTCGAGGGGAGGATTGTTGAGGATTGTTGGGAGAGGAGTCCCACGTCGACTAATTAGGGAGTTAATCATAGATTTATAAGTAAGAAATACATCTTCATTAGTATGAGGTCTTTTGAGACAACAAAAAACAAAGCCACGAGACTTATGCTCAAAGTGGACAATATCATATCATTATGGAGATTCGTGGTTCCTAACAACAATTTCTTATCATAATATGATATCTCTCCATTATTCGTCTACCAAATTCACATCATTTTATCTGATTTCCTTCTCTACCTCTTACAGGTACTGGTTCCAGACTCCAGAGGCATGGTCCATGGATGGGAACTTCAGATCCCTCGTATATATGAGACCACTGTCTATCTGGGGAATGCAATGGGCATTATCACTGCCTAAGTCAATACTCGAGGCCCCGAAAATCAACGTAATGGACAGAATCCACGTCTCGGCGTCCAGCACGAAGTTTTTTCTCCATGAAACCGGTGTCAGAAGAATGGCTACAAAAGCTAAGTGTTTTGGCGATTCTGCTTTAAATTGTGCATTCTAATGCTTTTTTTTTTCTTTTTTTTTTTTTAAATTAGACCTTAAAAGCGATGATGTCATGTGCTGCCTCAATCTCTCTTACAGTTGTTAGAGTAAAATACTGAGGGTAGGTTTGGAGAAAGCATGTTTTTAGATTTGGGTAAGTAATGGTGGAGATAACACATGGGGGTGGGTCAGAGCCTAGATAAGCTTATTCTCTCGCACGCTTCTTAAAATGTTTATATACATAATCTTGTGTCATCATAATAATAGGTTTTTCTTAATATCCCTCCTAGATTATTGGTCCCGTTGTTTCAAGAACTTCTTGATACAATTAAGAAATTGCAATATTACCTTCGACCTTTCATACAGGTCTCAAAACTACTCTTAAGATAGAAATCTTTTAGAATTTCATATGAAAATTGACTTGAAACACTATGATGGTGACCTATTATGAAAATTTAGATCAACACACTTGTGTCAAGTTTGAATTTGTCTCTGAATGATTTGTATTCTTAGTACAATTTTAAAATATTTATAAAAAGTAAAGGCAATATGTCGCATGGGATATAGGAAAATGTCGAGTACACCTGTGCCGAATCTGAATTCTGAATTCTGGACATGAGTTGTTACATTTATTTCATTCTTGTTGGAAATTACAGGTAAACATAACATATGATTATCTTTCTTTATGAAGTTTTCGAGACAGATTTATGAAATTAAAAATTTAAATTAGTATGAATAGAGAAAGTAGATAGAAAATGGTTCTCGAGGATTTGAAAAGGGAGAAAAACATGAATGAAAAAGAATACACTTCTGCACATCCTTCTGTATCTTTTATCGTACATTTTTCTTTAATCGGTTTATGTTCCCATTTTTGTTTACTATATATCCTTTCCTTTCTTTGTTCATATCATCATTTTCAATCTTTTTATTTCTTCAAGAAAATAAAAATCAGCCCCTTTTAGCCTAAGAGAAATGTGTCTAGCTTGAAGCAATTTTATGTCGGGTGATATTTTAGAAATTTTTCCAAAAAGCATGTGAATATGGACAAATTATGTTGAAATGACTCGGGTTGGCTCGTGGGAGTAGTCTTCACTCATAGACTTACTTGAAGACAAGTAGGTAACATGGTCGTGTCGTAAGAAAACATCAAGGTCACCAGGTACCGATTCAAGATTCCAGTTTTCAAATCTTAATGAAAAATCTTATACGTGATCTATAATTATTGAGGGTAAGTATATGGTGCAAGTTTGTCAAAAAGCATGTCTTTATATCTTATCTCTCTTATCCTTCTCCAAATGGACTTGAGGAAAGAACCTTTACATCTCTATCAAAGATATCATATTTGATATTTCTACCTTAGTTTTCTATGTCTCCTTTTGCAATCAAATCTTAATTATTTGTTTTTTGTTACGTTACGCTAAATCTATTTCAACTTTAAATGTTCATACAAACCGCTTTAATTCATCGTTTCATATTTCATTATATATATATATATATATATATATAGTTTCGATTTAGTTGCTATGATTTGGTTCGATAAAAATGTCTAAATTTTTAGTGAAAAGACAATTATAGGTAAGGTGAGGAAAGGAAGAGATTTTGTAAGAGGGGAGGTGGGGACTCCATGGATAGGATCTGAGAGACAAAGTTCCTCCATTTTCACGACCATTTTCACGACCATTTTCACGACCTCATCAGAAACCAAAAAGCACTGATTGAGGATTTGATTGATGCTTGGAGCTTTGTTTTTCTTACTTTAATTCAAAAAAATAAAAATAAAAATAAAATGAAATATAAAAAACCCTACTTACCCTTTAATTAATTTTTAGAATAAATTATATTTAAAAAATTCCGACACTTTCAAAAGTTGTAATTGTGAGGTCTCACATCGATTGGAGAGGCAAACACATCATTATAAGATGTGGAAATTGTTGGATGAAAATCTCAATCGACTAATTTAGGGAATGATCATAAGTTTATAATAAATGAATACTATCTCTAGTAGTACGAGGCCTTTTGGGAAGCCCAAAGCAAAGCTATGAAAGTTTATGCTCAAAATAGACAATATCATACCATTGTGGAGAGTCGTGTTCATTTAACAAGTATATGTAGTAACTATAGATGAACTATAATAACTCGTTATTTAGCCACCTATCATATGTGGCTTCGAACATTTTATACAAACGTCTATTCATCAAGTGTCGGGCTGAAGAATATGCAAGCTCGGAAGCACAAATTTAGCTCGGGATCCTAAATTTTTAAAAAAATTGTTTACAAAAAAATTATTAAAGAACATAAATATTAAACCCTAAATAAATAAATAAATAAAGTAAAAGAAAGTACAATAATTTCATTGGAAGATGTGTGAGAGAGAAAATAAACAGTAAATATAATGATAAAACTTTTTGGTTGTTAATATAGTTTTTTCTACCCTTGACTTTTTTTTTTCCTCCCCTTATAAATTATTTTTAATACATATAGAAAATTATTTAAAAATATGAGATTGATAAATAAAATAATTAATTAAATTAATACACGTCTAGACAAATAGACCGACAAAAAACCAGATCATGTGGGGAAAGAAGAATCTATTAAACAATTGTTTGAAAAAAAAAAAAAGAAAAAAAACATTATAAAAAGCAGCTGATTCACATTAAAACTGTTTCATTTTATTTATTTTATTTATTTTTAAATTTTAAATTTTATATATTTATTTAATAAATATTATTGTTGGTGTATATTTAGTTTTTGAAAGTATTATATGAAATTTTAAATAGGTCAAAATTGCTTTAATATTCTCAAATTTTAATTTTCTATTACATTTTTTTGCCCGACAACTTTTAATTTATATATAATAGACCATTTAATTTGTACCAATTTAAAAGAGGTCAGAGATCTATTTACTTTGTCTCCTTTAGTCGCCGGTGATATTTTTAGACCCAACCTAATTGTTCCAGTTGTAAATTTTTTAATCAAATGAATCGAACCAAAATTATGATTAAATTAAATTTTTAAAGTTATTCGAGTCATTTATTCAAATTTTATTTTTAATAAAAGTAAAGTTTGAGGTCGTAAAACATTTATTTATTTCAAACATTAATTAATATTTACAACTCCATTTAAATAGGTTTTTTTAAAATTTATTATTATATATTTTAAAATTAACAATAAATTCAAATTAGTTCAATTTACCGTATAAACTCTAATAAATTTATGACCCAACCTAAACCATACCGGTTGGATTGATCGAATTTTTTAATACGATAACAACATATTTTGAAAGGAGCTCGTGTTGAGTCAAGTTGAATTGATTTTTTAAGTTATCGATTTTTTTTTAATATTCATATTTTAAGTGATGACAAAACATTCTAAAAGGGTCTCGTGTTAAAATTTAGAGACAAGAAAATGTTGGAATGATCCGATATTGATTTCAACTTTCAAATCTTGATCTAAATCTTAACCGGGAACGATAAAAAAAAATGGTAAAAGTCTCACCGCTCTCAACTAGTGTATGTCTCTTTGGCAGTGGTACCCTTTCATAGACAGATGACAAAACAAAGTAGCCAATAATTCCATCTTCCCAATGCCATTAACACTCTCACTGTTCTCATAAACAGTCCTTTCCCTTCTTATAAACCACATCTTACCCTCACAATCACTTCCAACTCTTATTTCTCTTCTTCTTCCTCGAACCCTTTCATGGATATTGACCTCTCGCTCGGCTTCCAGGGGGTGTCGTCGTTGCTGATCATCATTGTCGCTATCGTCATCATCGTCTTTTCGCTCCCTTTTCATGGCAAAATTTGAAGATCATTATTTCTCGACATCCTTAACTACTTCAACCAAGTCTCAAGCTTGCTTCTTCCTCTTCCTCCTCATTCTTCTTCTCCTCGTCGTTCCTTATCAATTCTCGATTGCGCCAAGCTCCATGGCTTCAACAGGTAATCCGCCTGGTCCTCCTTCGTCTAAGGCCATGGCAGAACAAGCCTTCCCTAGACCACAGTTTGAAGCATCTATGCATGAAGTTCCGAGTGGCCCAAATCCCACGTCCAACAAGTAAGATCGAAATAAAAATGAAAAAGGGTGATATTAATCGAGGATTAATTATTAATTATTATGAAATATTTCTATATATAATTCGTTTGATTTATGTTTATATAATATTAAATTTAGTATTATGAGCCTTTTGTGTGGAGATTTACTATTTTTTTTTTAATTTCAAAATTTTCCTAAAATTTTAAAAGAAATTAATTTTTTTTTAACGTGTCACGCGAGAAAATGTAATTCCTAAAATATTAAAAAAGAATGTATTTCTGAATTGGCCCAATTCACGGCCCAGTCTCATGGCCCTTATGTAACATTTGTGGGCTTAGTCCAACGGATAGGTTAGAAACTACGACCCTCCATAATCTACCATAAAGCCGCCTCCCTGAGGTCTCTTTCTCTAGAGCCCTCGAACCGTCTCCCCTTAATCAATACTCAACTCTTTCTCGAGAGCCCTTGAACAAAATACTCTTTTTGTTTGCACCTTCGAGGCTCACAACTTATCTGTTAGATACTTGAGCATTCTATTGATATAGTTAAGTTAAGAGCATGACTCTGATATAATGTTAAGAATCATGAGTCTCTACAATGATATAATATTGTCCATTTTGAGCATAAGATCTCGTGGTTTTACTTTTTGTTTTCGTAAAAGATAGTTATTATATTTTTTTATTTATTTTAAAAAAATTTAAAAGGAAAGTTTTAAAAATCTTTGAATATAAATTATATAAAATATTGTATATAACGTTTGACAAATTTGGTATAATTTAACCCTTTCTTTTTCCCTTTGGTTTGAAAAATGAGATATTAAAAGAAAGGAATAATTTATGCTGACGTTTGGTAAATATTTGGGATTGGTGAAAGATTAAATAAATGCACGTGATTACTCACGTGCGGTGGCGCCGATTTGACGCCACTTTTTACAGACGTTGGCGCGCGCCTCGGATTCCCTCTGTTTTCCTTTCATTCCATGTTCACTCGCCTTCCTTGCGCGTGAATCTCACTCTCCATTTATTTGATTCGTCTAATTAAATTAAATATTAATTTTTTATATTATCGATAGTCAAATAAAAGATATATTATTTAAAATTTAATAATATGATAACTAAATTATAAATTGTTACATTATTTTATTTTATTTTAGTTTGTTATATCTAATAAGTCTAGAAAACAATTTTATAATTTTTAAATCAACTATTTTTTTTATGAATGTTAAAAATATTTCAATTTTATAATTTAAGATTAAGATTTAGGGTTTATAAAAAAAAAAAAAAAAAGGAATAATATAGAGACTAAATTGTAAATTGTTACATTGTTTTTATTTTATTTTGTTTTGTTAAAACTCCTATTAGAATAAAAAATATTTAGAATTTAATTAATAATATTATTAAAAATTAACTATTTATCAATCTTAAATATATTACTTTTAAGTTCCAACTTAAAAAACAATGACTAAATTAATTATTAAAAAAAAAAAAAGAATTGGCGGTCCGATTAAGTATTCAACCTCGGGCCAGCCCAACGGTCAAGAATTTAGGTCGGAAGTCAAAGGTTACGGCTTGTCGTGTAATGGGGTTGCGTGAGGTTCACGCACTTAATTTGAGAGTCCTTGGGAAAGCGCGTGGTAAGCCTGGTGAAGACAAAGGAATCCTTCAGAAAGAGCGGGAACTATTATCATTGGTCCACGTCTGCATTTAATGCCGCTGTTTTGTTTTCTACGCTTCCAAAAATTAATATATTTAGGCGTGATTATCGACGCGTTTGATCCCTTCTTTTTGTAAACAAAATTAATTATGGAAATGAAAATACTTAAAATTAAACTATTTTGATATCGGTAAAAATTCACATCCACCGCTAGTAAATATTGTCTGTTTTGACTTATTACGTATTGCTATCAGCCTTATGATTTTAAAATACGATGTCAGCGAGAACGTTGGAACCCAAGAGTGGGTGGATTGTGAGATCTTACCTCGATTGGAAAGAGAAACGAAACATTCCTTGTAAATTGTGTGAAAACTTCTCTGTGTTTTAAAACATTAAGAAGAAACTCATCAAAGAAGACAATATCCTTTAACGGTGGGCTTGGACTTTAACAATATTTCTCAATACAGTTTGAACTAATAATTATTCCGACCAATGGGAAAATTCTAACCCCCGAGCTTTGTGTAGCTAATTTTTTTACTTATGTCCAGAGTTACTCACAATATCAGGCTCGTAGAAGTAAAAGTTTATATATCTCGTGACATACAAACATGATATTTCCTTTTAGTTTATTTTAATTCTTTGAGTTCAAGGAGAAAAAAAACCTTTATAAAAGCAGCTTTTGACGAGCTCTCAACGTTAATATAAATAATCAAATTTTAATACTCGTCCCTTTCTATCATAAAAAACTTTAAATAGATACTCTTATTTATTGTCTATCCCGTCAAAATTATTTTAAAAATGATTCAATTTATTAATATTAAAAAAAATAATTATAAAATAATAACCATAATTTTTACAACTTTTACCTTTTGCAAATGAGTTGTAAGTTGCAAGTAATTATTATAATCGAGTAAATAATAAAAAGGGTGGGGATAAAGTTGGAAAGAAAAGTATCAATTACGTCACAAGTCAAAATAAAGAAATTCCCTCTCTTTGTGGTTTTCATTGGGCCCCACCTCGTCATGGATTAACTTGCTTTTCAGGGCGCGTGGCGAACAAACAAAACGGTTCGTTTGACGTTCGCTGATTTCTCTATTTTATCGCGCGTGGTTTTCACGTTCTTCTTTTTTTAGTTATATAAAAATTTATGTTTATAGCTAAAATCTTATAAAATTCAAATATACATCACATTCGTTACAAATTTAAAATATTTTTAATTTTTATAATAATATTAAAAGTAGGGTTGGGTTAGATTATAACCTATTTTCGAGCCGATCGAGTTAACCCAACTCAAAAAATGTAAACCCACGACCTAAAATTTTCAACTTTTCAAAAATTAAACTTAACCTAAACCTGAAAAAAAAAAATTCAACCCAGCCTAACTTTTATAGTTTGAGCTAAGTGATCCGGGTAGATCAAGCTGGAATGTTGTGTCATTGATTTTTCCTAACGACGTGGTCATTTAAGCACGGTAGAAGAATACGTCAAATTTTTATGCTCGTTTTATTTACAAATTTGAAAGTTAGGTAGGTCGTTGTTTCAATATTTGCCTTAAAAAGTTAAATTATTGTTCGAACCCGAATTCCAATCATGTGTTTTTGTTGTAGGGTGAAGAGACATCAAAAGTTTCATAATTTTGGTTACAATTTCCCCCACTTTCATTGTGAAGCTATTAAGGAATAAAGTGGCCAAACATGGGAATGGGCTAAGCTTTTAGAAGGATAGAGAATTTAATTCTAAGGCACCATATACAAAGTTTGCCAAACATAAGACAATGCTAGTGTGTGGGTTTGAAGAGCTTTTAATGACTTCCAAATTTGAGACACACGTTTATGTCTCTAAAATAACAAAAAGTGCACTCGAAACTTAGATGAAGGTTAGGTTATACTCGAGATACGAGATACGGGTTTTTGCTCATTTCGAGTCGAGAATGGTTCGGAAAATCTTTTGGACCAACCCAAATATCGAGTTGGTTGAGTTAGTAAATCGAGTAACTCTAGTAGAGTTCACAACTTAACCCAACCCAACCGTTTTAAGATCGGGTTCACAACCTAAACAATGAATTATAGCATAAACTACAAATTCCACAAACAATGAATTAAAGTTTAATAAAGAAAAAGAAAAAAAAAAAAAAAGGAAAATGGGAGCCATAAATTTAGGTGACGTAAGGCTCTACCAGAAAATTAAATGACTTTCCCATTCAATCAACTGCCAAAAGAAGCAGTTTAAGTATCACAAACGACGACGTCTTGAAATAGTAGGCCGACACGTCGTATCGTACAGGTTTTTTTAGTGTGATTTTCAAGCTTGGCGTCTTAGTAAGAAAATAATAATTAATTAAACGAAAAAAAAATGTAGAAAAAAAAAATGCACTTTCCTTGTGGTCGCTTCATTATTAGATGAGTTTGGCTCTAAAAAGTGCATAGCCAATTTAGGTTCAAGCCCAAGTTGAACGGGTTTGCAGTACTATATTATAGAGATGTTCAAATGACTCGATAATTTGTACTATCCCTTTTAAACGCGTAAAATTTTTATCCCGATTGCACCCGTGTACCCCACTAACTATTTAGGTTGAATAGAGCCAATCCAACCTTAAATAACAAGCTTATGACCCAATCCTTAGACGAAAGTGATTTTTAAAATGGTGATCTATATCCAATCTAATGAATAAATGAAATGGACTATTCGAGCTTGGACTAAGCGTGTGCCGACCTTTAAACTTTGAGGTCGATGATGAGGCTGACAAAGGGAATCCAATGACTTGTCTCTATTTTCTCCCCCAAAATCTCTTTAAAATCTCATTTTCTCACGAAATTTTGCGCTCCCTCTATTTTACATGGATTATTTTAGTCCATTATTATATATTTCTTTTTATATATATTAGTTTCTTCCATTATTGTACATTTTAATTACTAATTATGGTGTTTAATTTAGCCGTAGTGTTCAAACATTCTTTTTTTAATTCTTAATTTCTAATATTTTTTAATTGATAACTTAGAGTACATAAAAAGTCACTTAAAATAGAAAATAAAATTATTCATTTTAAAATTTTAATTTTTTTTGTTATAATAATAAGTGGAAATATGAATATTTAAAATTTTAACCAATTATTATTTATTATTTAATAACATAAAAACTGTATAACTATTTAAAATGTGATAATACTTTGGGGAAAGATGCAAATAAAAAAATCGAGAGAAATTAGAAAAGAAAAAATTATTTTAAAAAACTATTTAGTCGTGAAGATATCGCGATATTTTGAAGGAGAAAATGCAGAGGAAAATGACGAGATAAAGAGAAATTGAAAGTACGGTGGACCTGGGGGCTGGAATCCTCCAACCCTACCTTTTCTTCTTCAACCAGGGGCTCTATCTTTTAACATTACATATACCTTTCTCCCTCTTCCCCTGAATCTCTTCGCTCTCTCTCTCTCTCTCTCTCTCTCTCTCTCTTCTTTCTCTCTCTAAACTCAACAACGAAGCTCCCCCGATCTCTGCTTCTTCTTCTTCCTCCATTTTCCCTTCTTGGGCTCTGCAACTTTCTTCTTCAATCCCTTCTGTGTTGGGGCCATTTCCTTCGGTCTGTGTCTGGTTCGCTAACTTCATGAAAGCTTGCGTTAGGTGGAATTAATGGGGAAGTACATGAGGAAAACCAAGTCATTAGGCGAAGTTGCAGTCATGGAGGTTTCACAGTCCTCTCTTGGGGTTTTGACTAGGGCTAAGACTCTAGCCTTGCGTCGTCTCCAACAATCTCCGACGCCGTCGCCGTCGCCGTCACCGTCTCCGGTTGCTTCTGGTTCTTATCTTCAGCTTAGGAGCCGTAGGCTTGAGAAGCCACCGGTTGTATTTTCTGGCCATGAATCGAAGAGGCAGAAGCAAAGCCCTAAAGAGGGCTGCACGAGAAACCCTAGCCCTAGGGTCAGTTCTAGTTTGAGGCCGGCCATGCCGGAAAAGTCGGTCTCGCTTGGCCGTGTTAATGAAGAGGGGGATCACACGGCGGAGGAGGAGGCGGCGGCGGCGGCAGAGGAATCCGTCGGGAAATTTGATGAAACTCATGCGAGTGGAAGTAAGAATGAGAATATTGATTTGGTAATTGAAGAGGCCTCGTTTGGTGAAAATAATTTGGATTTTGAGAGCAGAGAGAGGTGGGATTTCTTCTGTTTCCCCATTTTTAATTAACATTGGCTGAATTTTGTTATTCTTCATGATTTCCATACCTAAGATTTTCGACATTTTGGAGACTGAAATTGTCCATTTACAGAGTTAGCGGTGTCTGGTGAAAAACATGCAAGAGGTTTTAGTCTGAAATTTTCATTTCCATGATATTGTTGGCTATGAATGCGTTAAGTTCGAAATTAAGCTTCAATTTGTTGTTGTTCATCTTCTGGTGTTGAATTTTCTGTCTGTGGCCCTCGTTTTTTCTCTTCATTAACTTTGTATTTTGGAATCAAACTTGAAATTTAGCATCCAGATATAATGTTTCCGCTATCACTCTTCTTTTTTTATTAATTGAAAATTTCATGGATGGTTTTTGTCAAACTTTTATGCGCACCTTGTTTATATGTTCAATACTTTTTTATGCTCCTGTTAGACTACCTTTCCTATAGAGAGCTATTTTATTACGCAGATGACTTTTAGTGGTTATTTTTTTTAACTTTTCTCTAGCACATTGTCCTGGGATTCTCTTCCCCAGTTGAAATGGTCATTCAAGACTATCATTTTCTTGTTTGTATATCATGTGTTTGTTCTTTTGTTTACTCTGCTTTTTCGCCCATGTATTTGCTTGTAATTTTTTCTGTTTGTCTTGTTCTGGAAGAGAAGGATTTTGAAATGACTTTTTTTTTTTTTTACCCTTTTCCTCTTTTCCTTGGTTGGAACTGGAGGCACAGTCGCAATGTTTACTTACCATGGATAGACCATCTTAACGAATTTTTTTTCCTTCTGTTTTTTTGTTACCATGATTATTGAAAATTTGAATGGTAATTATGTTCTTCAAATGTTAAATGGAGGTAAAAAGGGTATTCAGTTACTGAAATGTTACTTGAGGTAGGTAATATCCACTTGAAAGCAGCTCGGTGTTTCTCAACGTTTGTGTCATATGATTACTACATTGTTTCTCAGTTTGCTATGTCTAACGGAGGATGCTTTGGATTGTACCAGGAGTACTAGGGAATCTACTCCTTCAAGTTTGATAAGGAATCCTGATATCATCAGAACACCCAGTTCTACAACCAGGCCAACGTCCAGCATGATCGAAACTAACCGTAGAAATCTGTACTCATCTAATCGACACATACCGACAGCTAGTGAAATGGACGAGTTTTTTGCTCTTGCTGAAGAAAAGCAGCAGCGACACTTCATTGAGAAGTATGTTATAACATGTACTACATTTCTTCCAAAGCTGTAAAAGGACCTTTGTTCGCACTAGTAACAGTCTCGATGCTATGATGTTTGCAGGTACAACTTCGATCCCGTGAATGATACGCCGCTTCCAGGCCGCTACGAATGGGAGAAGTTGCAACCATAGAAGATTATAGCGTGTCGTTCCATCAGGACTTCTTTCCTGCTTATTTTCAGTATATCTCGGGTTCGGGTTTTCAAAAGTAGCAGGAAGGAATTAGTCTAACTTCAAAGGGTGATGGTGGTATTTCCTTTTTCCATCATCCTTGTTAACTTGTAAAGGAGTCGTAAGACCCCTCTCAAAACCCCCCCAAAAAATGAAACTCCATAGAAGTGTAGACTAATGTTCTGTAACATAACAGAGGTTATGATTTACACACTAAATACCCATTAGAGTCCATTGTCTAGCCATGTTACTGAGAGGGGAAGGTAAGAGGGTCTGTAGTTTAGTTGTAGGGTTAGTAGATAGTTTAGGCAGCTAGGAAACTCTGTGGTACAGATAAATTTACTTAGGATATTTTTCTTTTATCTTCCCCACTGTGTAGTGTACTGCACTCTCCTCCACTCCTCTTTGTCTATACTTGTAATAAAAGCTAACCCGTTGTCTCTCTTCATCATTCTCTACTGTCGTTTGTATTATCTGTATATTGCTGCAAAATTAGGCATTGTGATGATAAACCATGTGCCGCTTGTGATGCCGTTGAATGATGAGAGATTAAAGTATTATTTGGCTGAGATAGATGGTTGGTGATTGGTTGTTTGAGGTGGGTGGTAGTGGAAAAGCTTTATGATGAACGGTGAGCGGAATCTTGTGTCCACCATTAGTTTATTAGCGTGTATGGTGGCACTTGTTAAATGTGATTTGCTGCCGCTTGGTCGGTGGTGGTGGTGACAGACAAGTAGGAATTCATAAGGAGAGAGATAGAAAGATTAGGAGACAGGGATTAACACCTCAATCAATCAGGGCCAGCTTAAGAGTAAAAAAAAAGTATATCTCCAAGATGCTCTTTAAAAAAGTAAAATCCACCAGAAGATTCTGGCTCCCGTGTGTGATTTTATAAGCCTATTTTTAGTAGATATTGTCTTATTTAGATTTTTTCTTTCGAACTTTTCTTCAAGACAATTTCTGAGTACTCGGTGTATGGCTGTGATATCATTTATAACAGCTTAAGCCTACCGCTAACAGATATTGTCTTCTTTGGGCTGATCTTCTAGCTGTTACAAATGGTATCGGAGTCAGACATTGGACAGTGTGTCAGCGAAGACGTTGGGCCCACAAGAGGGTGAATTGTGAGATCCTATATCGGTTGGAGAGAAGAACAAAGTATTGCTGATAAAGGTATGAAAACCTCTCCCTACCTGACACATTCTTTATAAAAGTGTGGAATAATACATCTGTTTAGAGAAGTCTTTACCCTAAAGATTAGAATGCTGAATTCAAACAGAGCATTCATGGAGGTGTCATTAAATGATAGACTAAGTAGCTTTTTCACCTCCTGCATGAGTCCCACTCTCGAGTAAATTTATGACTTACCTTTTATTTGCTTTCTCCTATGCAATGCTAAAATCTCATGTTTGCAGGAGAGGATGAGTCAAAGGGCGAAGTAATTGCGAGCTTAACTAGGTACGCAATTTACTAAACTAACTCAGAAGTTTCATTTTAGTAACTTCTCTTATGCATCTTAGATAAATCTTGCGTTTATAATAGTTCATAGACCAAAATGAATGAAACAAAATAGCCAGGTGAGGGTTGTTGGGTTGAAAAATGAAATGGGGTTTGTGTAAATTTGGAGAGGCTGACAAGTCACTGTATAGATTGTACATAACTGTAAACTGCAAAGTTTGTCCTGTGAGATAGAGAGCACAGAATGGTGTCTTTTTTGGGGTTTTGTAGTCTTCTTTTTCTGTCTGACTTGTGTGTTGCTTTCATGGTGATGATTCCTGCTATCTGCAAATCTCAAGTATTATAGCTGAAAAAGCAAGGCACAAGGATTTGCACCTCATTCTCTTAACTTTCACATGAGAGAGAGAGAGATAGAGATAAGAGTTTGCATGTGTTTGAGAGCTGCATATCTCACAGGTGGCCCTTTATTTCAGTCTCTACTTTGATGATTACTCCCTCTTCATTCATCTCTGATAACACTTTTTAGGTTACAAAATATTAGGAAGATCTCTCTACCTTTTCCTCCCATTTTTCTCCCTTTTAATGATATGATGTTACATCTTTGTGCTGTGATTTTCAAGGTTTTTGTTCTTTCTTTCGATCTTAGTGTGTAAACTTCTCTCTAGCATACACGTTTTAAAAATTTGGAAGGAAAGTCCGAAAGAAAAAGTCCAAATAGGACAATATTCGTTTGCAGTGAGCTTGAGATGTTCTAAATGGTATTAGAGCCATACACCGGGCCAGTGAGGACACTGAGCCCTGAAGGGAGGTGGATTGTGAGATCCTGTATCAATTGGATAGAGGAACGAGTGCCAGCGAGGACGCTAGGTCCCAAAGGGGATGGATTGTGAGATCACACCTCGGTTGGAGAGGGGAATGAAACATGTTTTATAAGTGTGTGAAACCTCTCTCTAAATATACGTTTTAAAAACCTTGAAGGGAAGAAGCCTAAAAGAGAAAGTTTCAAGAGGACAATATCGATTAGCGATAAGCTTGGACTGTTATAGAATCACACTGAATTTTATCCTTACTCTCTTTAAGTGAGCTTAAAAGAATGGTATCCCTAAAATAATAATTAATAAAAACTTGGTTGGTAGATAGAGATGATTATAGAAATGGATTAAGGCTTTGAAATCACTTCACCCAATGATGACATCAAAGGTACTTACTATTCATTTATTGCAACTTCAGTCCTTTCAACTCTTCCCTCTCGAACTTCGAGCCATTTGCTTTGTAATTTGTGATTCACTCTTAACTTTTTACCTTTTACTTTCTAAACTTTACCATTTTAGTCTTCCTTCCTTGCATTTTCGTCCTTCATTTCTTCCATATTTTCATTTTAGTCCTTCCCATTCATTTAACTTTGTAATGATTAAGTTACCTAAAGTTTGTCTATGAATTTGCGCTTCAATTGGTTAATTACTTAAAAGTAAGACAAAAGTGATGGGGTGGACACAATACACTTTAGTTAATTTCCTTTTGAGAGGGTAAAACCGTCACATCATTATTTTAATATCTTCCCCATGTTTGTGCTGTTAATCATTGGGGATTAGTTTAGTCATGTGTTAAATGATTGTTAGAGGAAAAGATAAGAGATTTTGTTAGTAAAATACTGATTAAAGCCACCAGCTTCATGATTAGAACACTTTTCTTTAATCAGAGTTTCACAAGCACAATGCAGCAGTTTGTAATTGACCATAAGACTCGACATCGACCATCAACCATCGACCACCGAATATCAGAACAAGAAACTCAGGTTGATTTGCTATAAAAGCGGATACCGACTGCCAGACCCAAGATTGCGAGAGGGACCAGGAACTGGAGAAGCTTGACGATGAACTCGGTCGTCTTATCCTGAATGTCGTGAGGCTGCTTGGAAGCTGTGTATGTCAAACGTTCAGGGATTGTCGAGATGTCGATGTCTCCAACATAGTATTTGTTCATTGTTTCTCTTGCACTCTCACTATGACCCACATCTTCGAAATCATCTGTTGCATCCTTACCTGTTGCAATGAAAAACTCGTTATACGTAAATGGTGCATCGATACTCGACGTGCATTGTAAAGAACTAAAGCTATATGCCGAAACCTGTGCCAGACAACAACACCTCGTCGCCACCGGGATGGTCTTCCAAGAACTCGGTTACATTGTAAACCTGTTAGGATAATCAAAATGGTCAAGATGATAATCTCAAATGGCCTCTCCTGGAATGAGTATTCACATTTGGGGTCTAACAAAATTATCATATAGGAGCAGTATAATCAAGAATGAACAAGATCTAAATAAGGGCTGCAGCGACTGACATCAACCCATCATACAACATAGCAATGGTGTGTTCACCATTGATCGGACACCTGATTTTTTATCGGTTAAGTTTTTGTAACAGCCCAAGTCCACCGCCCGTAGATATTGTCCTCTTTAGGCTTTCCTTATACTATAACAGCTCAAGCTCATCGCTAGCTGATATTGTCGTATTTGGACTATCCTTCAAAGTTTTAAAATGCGTCGGTTAGGGAGAGATTTTCACACTTAAGGAATGTTTTGTTACCCTTTTCAACCGATGTGGGATCTGGCAGACACCCATTAGGTTCTATTCTCACAAGGTATGCATAAGAGCACCCTTAGTGAACAAGAGCATTTGCACACACTAAAATTAAATGAGTCAAAACACTAAACGTGAATGAATCCATGGGCTGCGTGATCCAAGGTACATTCACAAGCTTTAAATCCACTGTATGTAAAGTTTTACAGAACACAAGCCCATAAACCAAGCATACACGAATGAATCCAATCATTTCCTTCCATAACCTATTGACACATATTACACAAACTCATGCTTTCCAACTTGAACAAACCAAGTGATTGAGGCATTTGAGCCTTATTCAGGAAATTTTTACCATGAGAACCACAAAGCTAAAGAACCAATCTTCTAAAGCCTTACTACTCAGTGTCTAGCAATTTCTATAACGAGAAACGCTCAACTAAAGAATCGATCGTCTAAACCTTGGTGAGGATGAAAGTGATTAGGAGGGAATCTTAATTGTCATTAGTGTGAGATCCCACATAGAGAAATGAGTGTCAGCGAGGACGCTGGGCCCTGAAGAAGGCCACATCAGTTGAGGAGGAGAACGAAGCATTCTTTGTAAGGGTGTAGAAACCTCTCCCGCTTGGGCTGTTAAAATGGTATCAGAACCAAACACCAGGGGGTGTGTTAGCGAAGGGGGTGTGTTAGCGAAGGGGGTGGTGGACACTGAGCGGTGTGTCAGCACGGATGTTGGGCCACGAGGGGGGTGGATCATGAGATCCCACATCGATTAAAGAGAGGAATGAGTGCCAACAAGGATGCTGGACCTTGAAGGGGGTGGATTGTGAGATCCCACGTTGGTTGGGGAGGAAAACTAAACATTCTTTATAAGGGTGTGTAAACCTCTCCCGCTTGGGCGGTTACAAATAATATCAGAACTAGACACCAGGTGGTATGTCAACGAGGAGGGTTAGCCCTGAAGCAGATGGACATTAGGCGGTGCCAGAAAGGATGTTGGGCCACGGGGGGTGGATCGTGAGATCCCACATCGATTGAAGAGAGGAATGAGTGCCAACGAGGATGCTGGACAGGTGTGGATTGTGAAATCTCACATCAGTTAGGAAGGAGAACTAAGCATTCTTTATAAGAGTATGCAGGGCAGTGTGCTAGCAAGGAGGGTGAGACCTAAAGGAGGTAGACATGGGGCGGTGTACCAACGAGGACGCTGGACCACGAAGGGGGTGGATCATGAGATCCCACGCTGATTCGAGAGAGGAAACGAGTGCCACAAAGGGGGTGGATTGTGAGATCCCGCATCGGTTGGGGAGGAAGACAAAACATTCTTTATAAGTGCGTGGAAACCTCTCCTAAATATATTTTAAAACCAAAGCTCGAAAGCGAAAACCCAACCAACATATTGATTCAACTATGGAGAAGAATGGGTCTGTCCACAATGCATGTGAGATTTCAAGAGCAAACAAAAACAGAACAAGCACAGAATCAAACTCCTCCAGGCATCCAAAAACAAAGAAAAGGGTATTGAAGAAAAACCTTGCCATTGATGATCAACCAACAGTCCTGGCGGGTATTGTGCTGAGAGACTTCAGCCAATGTGAAGACCTTTCCGTGGCCACCCATTTGCCGATCTTCCAGGCAAACAAGGCTGAATGTGAAGAAAAAGGAGGCTGCAGCAACAAGGGCGGGCGGACGGGGCAGAAATAGAGATGGGGTGCGAGTAAATGCGTGAATGTAGGGGAAGGGGAAGCATTGAATTGAATTGAATTGAAATTTGGTGGTGGGTGAGTTATTGGTCAGCAGTGATTTCTTGATTCGTGTCCAAAATAGCCGACACTTGGATTGAATGATTCAGAAATGATGGAGAAATGTTCCAACTTTTAAGCTAAGAAAATTTTTAAATTTGAGTATGCAATTCTCGCCCATTTGTAACGTTGTGGGAGAAGAAGGACAGCCCTTGCGTCGAGTCTCGAAAAAGGGATCCATTTGAGGCTCGACCGAAAGAAAGGATCACTCAAAAAGAGGGTGTCGAGACACGGAATAACATTCATTTATATTGTGCTCGTAATGGTATCTAGCTGTTCAAAAGCCTTTCTTGTGAGATCTCACCTATGTTGGAGAAGGGAACAAAACATTTTTTCTTATAAGATTATGGAAACCTCTGCTTAACATATGAGTTTTAAAATTTTGAGGGAGAGCCTGGAAGGGAGAATTCAAATATGACAATATCTAGTAGTAGTGGACTTTAACGGTTACAATGATATCAAAGTCAGACACGGGATGATGTGCCAGCAAAGAGGCTGAACCCCGAAGGGAGGCGAACATCATGCGAGCGAGGACGCTGGTCCCCAAAGGGGTAGATTCTTTATAAGGTTGTGGAAACCTGTCTCTAACATATACGTGTTAAAAGAGTTGAAGCCCATCAGGAAAAGCTCAAAGAAGACAATATCTGTTGGCGGTGAGTTTGGGCTGTTCCATATGTACAGTAGCCCGCTTTACTCAACTTTCTAGTTAAACCTCTTCTATATGCTATCAACTGAGGTCCTAAAAAAACATAAAAAGGTATGTTTTTTTTAGCTATTGAAACTATATTGGTGGCATCGAGAAGAAGCGAACTCATTCCAAACTTCTAATTTTGTATTTGATAAACTCTTAAACTTTTGATTTACACACGAAAAATATAATTTTGAGACCAACCAGACATTTTTTAATCTTCGAGATAAAACTAGCAAGTAATTTTTAAAACAAAAAATATTCGTTTGTCAATAACTGTTATACATATACGTTAACGTGATCATAAAAGGTCTTTTACATGGCGAATACGAGCATCGTATAAATTATTTAAAAATTTGATCGAGAATCAGGACTTGAAAATGTATAGTGGTGATTTAGAACAAAAAATTAGAACGCCACAGTGTTCCATATCACGGTCACACTTTTTTATATCTCAAATTTTCTTTGAAATTCTAAATGAGATTCGGTTCAAGAAAAAAAACGTCAAGAATAATATTAAAATTTCTGAAAAAAGCACAATTAAATGATTTTTTTTAATTTTAACCCTAATTTTTTTTAATAAGGAATCAAAGGTTAATTTGAAATTCTTGAAGTTTATGAAAATGAAAGACTCTGTAAGTTTACATTTTAATCCAAATTTTAGATAGTGAGGAAAAGGAACTGACTTGTTGGCTAAGTCAGGTTTTGGTAGATCGATGGAATCGAAACAAAAAAGCAAACCATTTCAGTAGCGAATCCCCCAATTCTCACTCAATTCCTTCTTTTTTCTCATCTCCTTCCTCGCTCTCTGTTCCAAGAATCTTGCTTCCCCCAATAGGGTTTGTAAAACCCTAGTTTTGATTTTTGGATTCATTTCTCTGTTTCCCACAGATCCGAGCTCCGTTTCAGTGTTCGAATCGTCAAAGCTATGGCGACCTTGGTGAGCTCGGCTGGTGGGCTTTTGGCGATGCTTAATGAGACCCATCCTTTGCTCAAGCTTCACGCTCTATCGAATCTCAACAATTTGGTCGACAACTTTTGGCCCGAGATCTCAACTAGCGTCCCTGTCATGTATGTATTTGGTTTCTCCTTTTTTCTTGATGAAAGTTTGCGTTTTAATTTGTTGAGTTCTTCGATTCTTTACTTGGATATTGTTCTTTTTAGTTTTCTTGGGTTATGGGGCTGTTAATATACGAGGGAGAAATGGATTATTTCTTTTCGGTGTGGATTCGTCGTGGATAATGTCTAAACTAACAAATTCTAGCGGGTGTTACTTGATGTTTTGACACTTTCTTTGGTTGGGTCTGAGAAATTGGAGTCTGGACTGCCGAAGTGTTATTTTGGATAAATTCAAGTTGACATTTGTAAAATTAGCGACTGCTGGGTAGACATTGGGTTGAAGTTAAGTTGAATCATGCTTTATGTCGACCTGCACTCTGATTCTGGAATTTGGATTAGTAATAAACAACCGTGCCTTCTAATGTAGGTTGCTAGTTTAGTTAATTTTTCTTTTGACAACATTGCGAACCCGAAATTTATCGAGGTTTCTTGGTAAAATAGATGGTGTTTGAGTTATGATATTCCAGTTGTTGTTGGGTTTTTATGGGCCTGGTCGTTTACATCCTCCATGGATCATTCATATATACAGGAGTTCTTAGTTAAGGTGACTAGGTTAGCATTCGGGGTAATCTGCTCCCATGCTGCAAACAGTCAAATCTAAACTCAACCCTGTTGTAAGGAATCACTCCGGCTTGGAAAGCGTGAGCAAGTTCTGTTCTCTTGCTCTCGGTACAAACCTGGGAAGCTAATTCATGGGTAGAGCCATAGAGGGTGAACTGTACAAGTTATATGGAAAAGTGACGGGGATAACTCATAGCTCATGAGTGTTTCATTATTCATGATTGATTACAAGGGGTGTTGTTTAATGCTGACTTATTGTTAAATCATTTTTTAACAAGTGGGTGGTTCATCCAACTGTGATTTATGACCAGCAGTCAAATATGATGTAAACGGATCTGGGAAGAGGTGGAGAGATTGTGTGAGGATGTTTGGAAGGTTCTTAGGTAACGTTTCTTATGGGCGTCAATCAACAACTTTTGTGCAGTTATGAGCTTGGTGTAATTCTGTTGGATTGGTGTCATTTATTTGTAATTTTGTGATTAGGGTTTAGGTTCCTTTATGTTGGGCTTGTTTTTCGTATTTTTCTTTCATTTCCTCGATGGAAGCTCGGTTCTTACTTATAAAAAGGAAAAAAAGTATATGGGCCTGTGTTGTAACAAAATAAGGGGATAAATTACTTGTTGGCGTTGGATATCGTAGAAGTATGCTCTATGACTTGTGTTGTGGGTGGTGATATCATTGATATGATAGTGCATATTGTTGCTCTATATGTAATATATGTTTCACTTCTTTTCAGTGAAAGCTTGTATGAAGATGAAGAATTCGATCAGCATCAGAGACAACTAGCAGCGTTACTTGTATCAAAGGTAAACATGGCCTTTCTCTTTCGGTTTCTCTTGGATACAGATTGTTTGTTTCTCTTTACTTTCTTCACTTCCTATAAATTGTTTTGTTTTCCATTCATTGATAACCAATTACCCACGTTTAACTCACAGGTCTTCTATTACTTGGGTGAACTTAATGACTCCCTATCTTATGCACTTGGAGCTGGTTCGCTCTTCGATGTTTCTGAGGATTCTGATTATATTCATACCCTTCTAGGTAAGAATAATCACTATCTTCATCAATTATAGATATTAGTCTGTAAAAGTTATTATTAAACTCATATATATAGATTTTCTTCAAATTTTCTGTTTGTGGCTGAAGATGAATCTTAAGCATGTCGAATAATGATATTTTCTGGTTTTGTTAATAACTTATGATTGTACAAGAGACATTTGACATTAATAGAGGGATCTTAGGATGCTTAGATAAAGTGAGACTCGATAATTTGATATTGATGTTTCTTTATTTGAAATCTCAGCTAAAGCTATCGATGAATATGCTAGTCTTAAGTCTAAGGCAGCAGAGTCAAATGCAGCAGGGACGAATGTTGACCCAAGGCTGGAGGCAATCGTGGAGAGAATGCTTAATAAGTATGTGGGTCTCTCTGTCTCTAGCATGATGCCACTCTTTACTACCCATTAGTTACTCATTGTGTTCATTTAGGTGTATCACGGATGGGAAATACCAACAAGCTATGGGAATTGCGATTGAGTGCCGAAGATTGGACAAATTAGAGGAAGCAATCACGAAAAGTGATAATGTTCAAGGAACTCTATCCTACTGCATAAACGTTTCACACTCATTTGTTAACCTTAGAGAATATAGACACGAGGTGAGTGATTTAATCAACTTGCTCATTTGCCAGCCTTAAAAGTATTACATTGTTTTCTTGGATGAGAATGTTGAGGGTTGATTCTCATCTTTCTTGTTTCATTAATCCTGTAGGTTCTTCGTCTTCTTGTCAAAGTATATCAGAAGCTGCCCTCTCCAGATTATTTGAGCATTTGTCAGTGTCTTATGTTCTTGGATGAACCTGAAGGTGTTGCAAGCATATTGGAAAAGCTTCTTCAATCCGAAAACAAGGACGACACTCTTCTGGCGTTTCAAATTGCCTTTGATCTCATAGAGAACGAGCACCAGGCTTTTTTATTAAATGTGAGGGATCGGCTCCCAAATCCCAAGCCTGAACCTCCAGCAGCAGCACAGCCCAGTTCAAATGAGTCTGCTCAAAGTGAGAGTTCTCCTGCTCCTGTGGATGCTCAAATGACCGATGAAAGTTCTGCCCCCAATCTGAATGTACAACAAGCAGATCCAAAGGAGGCAGCGTATGCTGAGAGGTATACAAAAATCAAGGGAATTCTATCAGGAGAAACATCAATACACTTGACCCTACAGTTCTTATACAGTCACAACAAGTAAGAAATTTTCTTCTTAAGCCTTTCTTACATTGTCGTTCCCGGTTTTAAGTATACAGAGATTGTAACTTTTTTTATTTTTATTTTTTTTTATTTTACCTTAATTGTCGATAGATCGGATCTTCTCATTCTGAAGACAATAAAGCAATCTGTAGAGATGAGAAATAGTGTCTGCCATAGTGCTACAATTTATGCTAATGCAATCATGCATGCTGGAACCACTGTCGATACATTTCTCCGTGAGAACTTGGTGAGCCTGATCTCGGACTGCAACATTTTCCTTCATTTTGTAATTAATTTATTGTTCGTTGACATTTATGATGTCTTGCTCTTCTTTTATTTATCTAGGACTGGTTGAGCAGGGCAACCAACTGGGCTAAGTTTAGTGCTACAGCAGGGCTTGGTGTTATTCACAGAGGGCATTTGCAGCAGGGAAGATCTCTTATGGCACCATACTTGCCACAAGGTGGGTCTGGTGGTGGTGGCAGTCCTTACTCGGAGGGCGGTGCCCTTTATGCTCTAGGTCTTATTCATGCCAACCATGGTGAAGGCATAAAACAGTTTCTTCGAGATAGCCTACGAAGTACTAATGTAGAGGTACACATTCTTTTAAATTTCCTGTACTGGTAGTCGATGACTTGATGTTTGGGGAGTATAGATCAATTTTGGTTATTTTGATGGATTCAGGTTATACAACATGGTGCTTGCTTGGGTCTTGGTTTGGCAACCCTCGGGACTGCTGATGAAGAGATTTATGATGACATCAAGACTGTGCTATACACAGACAGTGCTGTTGCTGGTGAAGCTGCTGGCATCAGTATGGGCTTACTTATGGTTGGTACAGCGAGTGAGAAGGCTAGCGAGATGCTTGCCTATGCGCATGAGACACAGCATGAAAAGATCATCCGGTAATTAGCGTTTTGTTCTCTGGATTAGAACTTGATGAAGTGTTCTATACATCTATTATGTTGTTTTCTTAATTTTTATACTCTTATTCAGTGGCCTATCGTTGGGGATAGCCCTCACCGTTTATGGAAGAGAAGAAGAAGCTGATACCTTAATCGAGCAGATGACTCGAGATCAAGATCCTATAATTCGTTATGGTGGTATGTACGCATTAGCATTGGCATACCGAGGTACAGCAAACAACAAGGCAATACGTCAGTTGCTTCATTTTGCTGTATCCGATGTGAGTGATGATGTTAGGAGAACAGCTGTTCTTGCCCTGGGGTTTGTCCTCTACTCGGAGCCTGAGCAGGTTAGTGGCATATCAATTCATAAGAACGAGTTACCCCACCTTAACAGTCTCCTTCTTTCATCTCTTATATTTGAAAATTTGATCTCATGTTGTTTATAAATCACAGACGCCTCGAATTGTCTCCTTGCTGTCTGAATCTTACAACCCACATGTTCGATACGGGGCTGCTCTTGCAGTGGGCATATCGTGTGCAGGCACTGGGCTGAGTGAGGCTATATCCTTGCTGGAGCCCCTCACATCAGATGTCGTTGATTTTGTTCGGCAAGGTGCACTTATTGCAATGGCTATGGTCATGGTCCAGATTAGTGAAGCCAGCGATTCCCGTGTCGGAGCATTCAGGTATTATCTCTTTTCTTTTATATTCTTCCATCTCTATTCTCTGAAGTTTTTTCACCTAATAAATTTCTAATTTAGGCGACAATTGGAGAAAATAATTTTGGACAAGCATGAAGACACCATGAGCAAGATGGGAGCAATCTTGGCATCGGGAATTTTAGATGCTGGCGGTAGGAATGTTACTATAAGATTGTCGTCCAAGACCAAACACGACAAAATGACTGCAGTTGTCGGTCTTGCTGTTTTCAGCCAGTTTTGGTATTGGTATCCCCTTATCTATTTTATCAGCTTATCCTTCTCGCCCACGGCATTTATTGGACTGAATTACGACTTGAAAGTTCCGAAGTTTGAATTCTTGTCGCATGCAAAACCTTCACTATTCGAGTATCCCAAACCAACCACCGTTCCCGCTGCTACGTCTGCTGTAAAACTTCCAACCGCAGTTTTGTCGACTTCAGCAAAGGCTAAAGCGAGGGCTAAGAAAGAAGCTGAACAGAAGAACAATGCTGAAAAGTCATCTGCAGCTGAATCTTCATCCACAGGTTCTAATCCTGCTAAAGGGAAATCATCCGCTGTGAAGGATGGTGACTCTATGCAGGTAAATTTCATTGTTTCGGTCCGTTATCAGTTCGAGTCTATGTTGCATTACGTTCACTTTGCTTATAACTCTGCATATCTTCGTAAGTTTTTATTGTTAAGGAACTATGACAGATCGGCGTAACGTGTTCTTTGGCTTACTATGTGGCAGGTCGACAACCCGCCTAAGAAAACAGAACCAGAGCCGTCTTTTGAAATTCTGACCAACCCAGCTAGAGTGGTTCCTGCTCAGGAAAAATTCATCAAATTTTTAGAGGAAAGCAGATATGTACCAGTGAAGTTGGCACCTTCAGGTTTCGTTCTACTGAGAGACTTGCGTCCTTCTGAACCCGAGGTTCTCTCTCTAACGGACACACCATCATCGACAGCATCACCTGCCAGTGGCTCTGCAATCGGGCAGCAAGGTTTGGGATCAGCCATGGCTGTAGACGAGGAGCCTCAACCACCCCAGCCTTTCGAATACTCCTCGTGATCATCCACTTGTTGATTTGTTCATGACTTGGTTGGTACTCATGTCATCTTCTCCAGAGGACATTGCAGAGCAATCCAGGCACAGGTAAAGTACAAGATATTATTATGAGTTAGATTACCTCAGACATGCTACCGACGATCTTGGGGACTCCTGATGTATGAACTGGATTTCTTTCTTTTCCTTGTATCAATGTTTCAATTTCTAGGAAGATAGGAATGGAATTGTGTATGGAAAGCTGAAGCCTGAAGCCACTCCATTCTTAAAAGTGTGATGCTTTTTGTAGTCGAGACGTTTGTCGCCGAGCGTTTCGGCGACCGAGGAAGCTCAGTGGTACTTCTTTTCCTCCTCCGGTTTAGTTTGCTCTTCTTCCCCCTCCCCATCCGCTTTCCATTGATGGTTTTATGTTATATAAGTTATTGACCTGTTGAAAGTTTTTGTTAATTTTAGATAATTGAAAGTTGGTGACAAACACAAAAATATTATAAATTCTAGAAATTAAAATGAGTTCAAAAAAGCCCAAAGAGAGGCCCATGACAAAGAAGGCCCAAAACGAGAAACCCATAAAAAAGCAGGCCCAAAATGAGAGGCCCACGAAAAGTAGGCCCAAACTGAGAGGTTCACGAAAAGTAGGCCCAAACTCAGAGGCCCACAAAAGTACGACCAAAATGAGAGGCACATGAAATTAAGCCCAAAATGAGAGGCCCACTAAAAGTAGGCCCAAACTCAGAGGCCCACAAAAGTACGACCAAAATGAGAGGCACATGAAATTAAGCCCAAAATGAGAGGCCCACGAAAGTAGGCCCAAACTGCGAGGCCCACGAAAAGAAGGCCGAAAGGGAGGGGCCCACGAAAAGTAGGCCCAAAATGAGAGGCCCACGAAAGTAGCCCCAAAATAAGAGGCACATGAAGTAAGCCCAAAATGATAGGCCCACGAAAACTAGGCCCAAACAGAGAGGCTCACAAAAAGTAGGCCCAAATTGAGAGGCCCACGAAAGTAGGCCCAACCTGAGGCTCACGAAAAGTAGGCCCAAACCCAGAGGCCCATGAAAACCAGGCCCAAAATGAGGGCCCCACGGACAGTTGGCCCAAAATGAGGCACCCACGAACAGTTGGCCCAAAATGAGAAGCCCACGAAAGAAGGCCCACCAAAAGTAAGCCGAAATAAGAGGCCCACAACACTAAGCGCAAAATGACTTGCCCACGAAAACGAGGCCCAAACTGAGAGGCCCACGAACAGTAGGCCTAAATGAGAGGCCCAAAAATGATAGGCCCTCGAAAAACAGGCCCACGAAAAGCAGGCCCAAAAAGAGGCCCGAGAACAGTAGGCCCAAAATGAGGGGCCACAAAAAGCAGGCTCAAAATGAGAGGCCCACGAAACAAGGCCCACATTAAGAGGCCCACGAAAAGCAGTCCCAGGAACAAAAGGCCCACAAAAAATAGGCCCAAAATTATAGGCCCACGAAAACCAGGCCCAAATGTGGACCCACGAACAGTAGGCCCAAAATGACTGGCCCAACAAAAGTAAGCACGAATGAGAGGCCCATGGAAATTAGGCCTAAAATGAGAGGCCCACGAAAAGTAGGCCACAATCCGATACCCATGAAAAGTAGGCCCAAAATGAGAGGCCCACGAAAAGTAGGCCCAAAATGCGAGGCCCATGAAAAGTAGGCCCACAATCCGAGGCCCATGAAAAGTAGGCCCAGAAATTGGAGGCCCGTAAAGGTACGTCCGAATGAGACCCACGAAAGTAGCCCAAAATGAAAGGCCCATGAAGAGTAGCCTCAAAATGGAAGGCCCATGAAGAATTGGCCCAATACGAAAGGCCCATGAAAAGTAGGCCCAAAATGAGAAACCCATGAAAATTAGGCTTAAAATGTGAGGCCCATTAAAAGTAGGCCGAAAATGAGAGGCCCAGGAAAAGTACGCCCATAATGAGAGGCCCACGAAAAGTACGCCCACAACCAGAGGCCTTTGAAAAGTAGGTCAAAAATTGGAGGCCCATATAAGTACGCCCGAAATGAGGGACCCTTGAAAAAGTAGGCCCAAAATGAGAGGCCCACGAAAAGTAGGCTCAAAATGAGTGACCCAATGAGATTCATGCATCCCTCACATATTAATTGAAAAACCCTAACAACCCCAAGCATTTCCCTCGCAGAGAAGACTATAGCAGCTCGAGGCTTTTGCACAGAGAGACGAGAAGATGGTGTCCGGTTCCGGTATCTGCGCCAAGCGCGTCGTCGTTGACGCCAGGCATCACATGTTGGGAAGGCTCGCTTCGATTCTGGCTAAAGAGCTTCTCAATGGACAGAAAGTTGTGGTGGTTAGGTGCGAGGAGATCTGCATCTCCGGCGGATTGGTCCGCCAAAAGATGAAGTACATGCGGTTCTTGAGGAAGCGGATGAACACCAAACCTTCTCATGGTCCAATTCACTTCCGTGCCCCCGCTAAGATCCTTTGGCGTACCATTCGTGGGTATTGTCTTGCTCTTTTCTTCTGCATTTATGTATTTTGAATGCTGTGTCATTTTCTTCGATTTGGTTATGTGCGATTGGGAGTGAATGTGCATATTCGGGTGTTTTTTTTCTCACTTGATTTGATTTGGGTTTATAGGATGATTCCCCATAAGACCAAGCGTGGAGCGGCGGCGCTTGCCCGTTTGAAGGCGTACGAGGGTGTTCCTCCTCCATACGATAAGATTAAGAGGATGGTCATCCCTGATGCTCTCAAGTAAGTTGTGTTTGGGGGATTAGTGGTTTTGGTGTTTATTTTAGTTCTGATTGTGTGGTCTCTGTATTTACAAATTGGTTTTGTTGCTTTGGAAATTCAGGGTCTTGAGGCTTCAAGCCGGACATAAGTACTGTTTGTTGGGCAGACTCTCGTCGGAGGTTGGATGGAACCACTATGATACCATCAAGGTGAGAATGTCATGTGCTTTGAATTTAGTGAACTGTTTCTCTAAGAATTTTATTTTGAATATTGTTTCGAGTTCATATTGCTGATTGGAGTGGAAATTTGTTCTGCAATTGCTACCTTTGAACCTAATTATAGTTGGTGTTGTCTTTTTCAAATAAATGTTAATTATACTTGTTGGGCGTTATATGTTCATCCATTTCATTGCTTATCATTGATTTTATGTTCAATTCTTACTTGTGTTCTCCAATCTTTAGTTTCAACTTGATCATATTAGTTATAGTTCTCTTGTTTAAT
Source organism: Cucurbita pepo subsp. pepo (assembly GCF_002806865.2). Classification (NCBI taxonomy): domain Eukaryota; kingdom Viridiplantae; phylum Streptophyta; class Magnoliopsida; order Cucurbitales; family Cucurbitaceae; genus Cucurbita; species Cucurbita pepo. The sequence goes on along the minus strand of NC_036649.1, from coordinate 558,777 downwards.
TGTATAATGCTTTAATTTCTCTCCCTTAACTGCAATACTATTGCACTTGTGAATGGAAATATACATCAGTTATCCAGTTCTTTGTTCATGAAGTTCAGTTCTTACAAATTGATAAGCTGAGGATTATACTATTCCAATGCAGGAACTTGAGAGGAAGAGAAAGGAGAGAGCTCAAGCTGCATATGAGAGAAAGAAGCAATTAAATAAGCTGAGGATTAAAGCAGAGAAGGTTGCTGAGGAGAAGCTTGGACCCCATCTTGAAGTTATTGCTCCTATCAAATACTAATTGGTAATTTTGATCTCATAAGCAAGGATATTAGAGAATTGAGTTGCTGTTGAATTGCCCTTTTTCAATTTTGACAACATTTATCTTTGTTTGTAGACATGATGATACGTCTCTGTATGCTTCTACAATTCTTCAATTTAGTCAAGTTTTTTATACATTTTGTTATATTCAGTTGATTTACGATACCCATTTGCTCCAAGCCAAGCATGTACTTTATGCTATACCACTGCGTTCGTTTATATTAAGTAGGACAGATCGATCTGAAGTTCATAATACCGTATCGTGCTAAGTGTTATGGTAATGCTTGTTTAAGGTGTGTTGCTCGTAACTGCATGCTAGACCCTTATATACATTGTTTGGCCAACGGCGACATGAATTTGAATTGACCTACTCACTCAGCGGTAAGAGTGAGTGATACATAATCCGCTGCAAACGTGCACAACTGTGACACTAAGACAGAATTACTTTGTTGCGAGGGTCACAATTGCACCCAAAAGCAAACACAATGTCTTAGATAGCATTTAACTTCTAGTTTAAAGAATTGACGATTAGTGGTATCCCTATAGAACATTTTGAGGTAAAGGAAACTATACATCACGAAAGTGTTAAGTGATACAACATAAGGGGTTTGGCCAACCGGCATACGACCTTGGACAACTCGCCTTGAATAAAAATTTGTCCTTTGATCTTGAATAAAAATTTGTCCTTTGAGGTAAAAAAATTAAGTGAAAAATTAGATAATTGCTTTTAAACATCTTACACACTAACTTAATTACCTTGGTAAATGTAATCAACTTCATGTTTTTTTTAATGAAGCATTTCCTAAAATTAATAAAAAATAAAAAATAATTTTTTTATAATCATCTTTAATATTATATTTTTTGGTCATTTATTTATTTATTGAGTTTTTTGGCATTTTAATTATGAAAATTCTATTTAAAATGTGTTTATTATAGGTTATTTGAATGATTTAGATGACCAAAATGGGTTTTTTTTAATAAAAAAAAACTATTATAAATAAAAAGTACTTCAAATAAATAAATTATTAAAAAATGACTTATTAATAAGTAATAAGAAAAAAAAATATAGTTATAATTAATATAATCAGTTTTTAAATGATTTGTTGATGTAGGAGGGTACTCTAGAAGCAATTCAAGAGGAGGAAGTAACATGGTTAGAGATGTCTGTCTTACTAGCGAGGTCGGAGCTCCGCTGGAGGGAGATTTCTCATTTAGACAGAGAATGAGGAGAGAGTGGGGAGCATTTTTCTCCAGGCGGAGGACGGGATTATATTTTTTATCCCCGTCCCCACACAATTTCCTGCCCCTTCTTATCGTCGTCTCGATCCCCACAAAAATAAATAGAGAATTTAGCGAAAACATAGAATGAAATAGGTGGCGGAGATGGGGACATACAACATGAGCAAAAATTGTTTTAATTTTTAATCGGAGAACACCTCTTTATTTATATTAATGTGTAAGTTACCATATTTAATTAGATTTTTTTCATATAAGGAAAAGAAAACAAATAAAAGGAAAAACATATTCCAACGTTGGAAATATGTTTACATTAGAATCTTTTTTTATTTTATTTTATTTTTTTGGCATTTTTCTTTTTCTATCCAGAAACAGAAATGAATTTTCCAAGAAATAATAATAATAATAATTTCTGTTTTGAATTTCTTATGATTTCTTTTCATTTATTTATTTATTTATTATGGATAAAATGGAGCACTCATTTAACGTTAATATATATATATATATATATTTATTGATATAATTAATTTTAAGTTTTTTTTTTTTTGGAATTTTATTGTCTCGCATCTGTCTAGATTTTCTCTCTTAAGGGCAGTTTTATTTACTAATTTTATACCTTCCCAAAAAATAAAAAGAAATTATAAATATTTAATATTTTGACCAAATGGGCAACGGGTGTATAATTTTTATGAATAGTCAAACGTTGGACCATTAGAGAAAGTTACAAATTGCCTTAAATGAGGTTAACTCCAAAAAAAAACATCCAATTGTGACATGTTTTTTTGGAATCCATAGTTATGTTAACTATTAGTCCCCAAAAAAAATTACAACCAAGTCACCAAAACAGTATCACTTAACACGATTTTAGCACGTGTTCACCAAAAAAACAACCCCAAATAATATAGTAAAAAAAAAACATTCTATTTTGACGACACATGTTAAATTAAAAAAAAAAAACCACCCTCAATATTTTTTTATCATTTTCTCTCGGGTACCCTAAAATGCATTCATTCATGAGAGATTCCCACAACTTTATAAAGAATATTTCGTTCTACTTTCTAACGTGAGATCTCACCGTTTCGATTCATTCATGTATCACTTCTACCTCACGTTTTAACTTTCAAACATAAAAAAACTCACTTATAAGTGAGATACAGTAATAAAAATTCAAAAATAAACCTATAATGTCAAAAAAAATAATAATAATAACAGTCATGAAAACATTCTAATAAAATTGAATCACTCCATTAACCATTAAATTTCATTCCATTAATGAGAAAACCTTTGACCTTCCCACTTTGCCAATCCATTTAAGAACAAAAAAAAAAAAAAAAAAAAAAAANAAAAAAAAAAAAAAAAAAAAAAAAAAAAAAAAAAAAAAAAAAAAAAAAAAAAAACCATAAATAATTGCCATTAAAGCAAACCTCTCTCTCTCTCTATATACATACATACATACATATACATACACATATATATATATATATATATACACACACACACCCATTGTCTTCTTGTTCATGAAAATTTGCAGAGATTTGTTCCAAAGAACATGAGAAAAATGTGGATTTTTCGTGGGATTTGTGTGGGATTGATGGCAATGATGATAATATTTGTAAGAGGGAATGAAGATGAACGTTATAGAAGCGTGGGAGGGAAGAAATTGGCATGGCGGACAGTGGTTGTGGATCAGAGCGGCCATGGAAATTTCTCAACCATTCAAGCCGCCATTGATTCTGTTCCTTCAAATAATATGTTCTGGGTCTCCATTCATATCAACCCTGGTATTTACAGGTCATTTTCAATTTCCTTAATTACCCTCAATTTCTTTTCTTATTTATTTATTTATTTTTTTATTTATTTGTTTGTTTGTTCTTGTTTAGAGAGAAGGTGAAAATCCCATATGATAAGCCGTATATCATCTTGAAAGGACAAAGAAGAAAAACAACAAAGGTTGTCTGGAACGACCATTTCACTCTTGCTCAAAGTCCTACTTTCACTTCTTCAGCTGATAATGTTGTCGTTAAATCCATCACTTTTGTGGTAAGTAAGTGAACATCATTCATTTCTTCATATTAACTCTGTTTTTTTTTTTGTGATCTAATTCTTGTGGGTATTAGAATTCGTTTAACTTTCCATGGACTAATGGAAATCGAAGAGCTCCAGCAGTTGCAGCTATGATCACTGGCGATAAGGCTTTGTTTTATAAATGTGGCTTCTATGGTGTCCAAGATACCTTGTGGGATGATCAAGGTCGACATTATTATCATCGTTGCGTCATTCAAGGTGCTGTCGATTTTATTTTCGGAAGCGCTCAATCCATTTTTCAGGTATCTTTTACTGTTTCGATATGACGTTTGAAGCAACATAGGTAGCGGGAACTTACTAGGGTTTAGGGTTTAGGGTTTAGAGTGAGCTTGTGTAACAGCCCAGATCCACCCCTAGCAAATATTGTCCTCTTTGGGCTTTTACTTTCGGGCTTCTCCTCAAGACTTTAAAATGCGTCTGTTGGGGATATGATGTTTGAAGCAAAATAGGTGGCAAGAACTTACTAGGGTTTAGGGTGAGACTGTGCTCGGATAAAGATGAAGTCATGAAACCCTAATCGTTTTTTATGATGTCGAAGGATATGATGTTTGAATCAACATAGGTGATAGGAACTTACTAGGGTTTAGGGTTTAGGGTGAGACTGTGTTCGGGTAAAGATGAAGTCGTGAAACCTTAATCGATGTCAAATGGTATGACATTTGAAGCAACATAGGTGCCGGGAACTTACTAGAGTTTAGGATGAGCCTGTGGTCGGTTAAAGATGAAGTTGTGAAACCCGAATCGTTTTCGTTGATGTAGGGATGTTCGATATCAGTGGTGGGAGAAGCACTTCTTCCATTGGGGTCTACAAGCTTCATAACAGCACAAGGAAGAACAGACCCAAATGATGCAAATGGGTTTGTTTTCAAAGATTGCAAAGTGTTTGGGAGTGGCTCAGCTTTCTTAGGAAGGCCATGGAGAGGCTACTCAAGGGTTATCTTTTACAATTCTAGCTTCTCCAACGTCATAAACCCTAGTGGTTGGGATCCTTGGCATTTTGTTGGTCATGAGTAAGCTATCTTTTATTCTTCAACGGTTTATCGGCTCGACTTTTCAAAAGTTACAATATTGCCCTTTGACCTTTCATAAATACTTCAAAATTGTATTATCAAGGTCGAGGATAATATTGTAACTTTCAAAAAAACCCATAGCGTTTCTTTCTCTACTAATAGCTACAAAACCTTGCTTTCAAACTCTCTTTCGAAAATCTCTCTGCCCCAATTTTCTAAAACTTTCTTCTCAAGACGGGGTTAGAGGCTTGAGCATACGTTGCTCGACCGTAGGCGACGCAAATTCTAATTGGCTTGACTCACTCAGTGAGTGCGACACCGTTACAAATGTCCATTGCCATATATATAATATATATTGGTTTATACTAGAAAAAGAATATAATTAATGACTTACTTTCTTTGTAAGAAAAATAGGCGTTTACTAATAATTTCCTTTTTAGCTTTTATCCATTTTTAAAATCTTAGGGTTTTGTCCATATAAATCCTAAATTTAAAAAAATAAAAATAAAAATTTTGCATGAAAAAAAAGACTTATTAGGAAAGAAAATAAAGTTGTTTAAAGTATTTGTAATTACTATTTTTTATTATTATTATAATGAATATTTTATTTTTATAATCCAGGGACCAATTAACCTATGCAGAGTATGGTTGCTACGGACCAGGTTCCGACATGTCGCATCGAGTAAAATGGGAAAAGAAGCTGGATTTGGATGAAATACAACAGCTAACCGACATGAGTTTTATCGATACTGAAGGTTGGATGCAAGATCAACCTTGGTAAAAAAAATTTAACCGCTTTCAACCACTCTTAAATTTACTTAATGTTAATTGTTAAAATTACCACTAATCATGAAAATTTAAACTCTTCCCATCAGAATACTAATTTTTTTTCTACATTTTTATTGAATAATATTCTAGTTAAGGTACGTTTTGTAATTTATATTCTCGTTAATGTAATTACCAATTCATCAGTTATGATTAATAAAATATTATTATTATTATTTATTTTTATCGATAAAATCTCATATCAGTTGAAGATGAGAATAAAATATTTCTCATACCAATTTATCTGTGAGGCGGACTACGAATAATATTTACTAATATTCAAATGAATATTATATTTCTATTTTTTTTCCTTGAAAATGAAAAAATGGCCAACAAAATCAATTCTTAGTCAATTTATTATTATTTATTGTCAATGTTAATAATAATTTCTTTTATGTGTCAAATGCATCAAAAGATGTTCGAATTTTGACAAATTTCCCTCGATTGCGGTTCGATTCGGCCAATTTCATCATTTTTATCATGATCGGTAGCAACTTTTTTGAAGAAATCGAAACCCAGAAAGTAGAATTCAGCTGCGTTTGATTTTGATCGTTGAAATTGAAATGGCATCTACTAAACCCCACGACTTTTACTTCTCTTCGTAGTCATCTCTAAAACGTCAGCCTTTTTGTACGATGCCCGATTCTCCCTCTTTCCAGCTGCCAATCGCTGTTGAAGATTCACGGGATGGCAGATTTGTGTTCTACTTCTACTCTCTGGTTTTTATTTTGCAGTTGTGAGTAAATTTTCTGATCTGTGACACTCTTAACTCGCTTGCATTTTGATTCTCAGCATGTTCTTTGATATGAACTCGTATGATTATCCTATTTCTCTAATGAACTTTGGAATTGAAATCTGTTTGTTTTCTGAAAGTTGACGATAAAATCGGATTCGAACTTCAATGTGGAGGACCAAATTCTGTCGTCATGAATGTTGCATTCCACATGTTTGATGAAATGCCCGTGAGGCAATTGTTTTAGTTAAAAAGGATCAACCATTGAGAATGGTTAGGAGAGAGTCCCACGTTGGCTAATTTAGGGAATGATCATGAGTTTATAAGTAAAGAATACATCTCCATTGGTATGAAGCCTTTTGGGGTCCAAAGCAAAGTCATGAGAGCTTATGCTCAAAGTGGACAATATCATACCCATTGTGGAGGTTCGTGGTTCTTAACATGGTATTAGAGTCGTGCCCTTAAGTAGTTGTCAATAGAATTCTCAAGTGTCGAACAAAGAAGTTGTGAGTCTCAACGGTGTAGTCAAAATGACTCAAGTATCGAACAAAGGGTGTACTTTGTTTGAGGACTCTAGAGAAGGAGTCGAGCCTCGATTAAGGGAAGGTTGTTCGAGGGCTCTATAGGCCTCAGGGGAGGCTCTATAGCATACTTTGTTCGAGAGGAGGATTGGTGAGGTTTGTTGGGAGAGATCTCCATTGGTATGAGGCCTTTTGGAGAAGCCGAAAGCAAAGTCATATCATACCATTGTAGAGAGTCGTAATTTCTAACATGATATTCTTTGCTTTTTACTGCACTTAAACGATTCGATTGGTAAATGATATTGGTCTAACTCTCTTGAAATGTAAGGAGAATACAAGTGATTACTATGTTCTTACTCAGAATGAAACATCCGGAAGCCATACTTCTCTGTTATAAGTTACAATATTAGCAAATGAAATACTCATCTCTTTGGTTTTTCACTGTATTCCCAGAGCTTGGATCCTCCTAACCAATGACAAAGAAGTTGCATTTCTTTGCTTCCAACCTTCTAGGCTCTCCATTTTTTCTTCTTTAGGGAAGCATTGATCATTGCCATCGAGTATTTTAACTATCTGCCTCATTTTTGGTCTTAAATCTGGGTTTGAGTGAGTACATGCCACTCCTAATCTCAACATTCTCATCAGTTCTTTGTGGTTGTATTCTCCATTCAGCCTTATATCAGCAAGTTCTTCCAGTGATCTTTTCCGGGTGTGGAATTCATGGACTTTCCTCACCAGCAACACCTCTGGCCGTCGAAAATCGACGGCCATCTGACCAGTAATCACCTCTAGAACGACTACACCAAAGCTGTATACATCAGCTGTCGCTGCTGCATCTCCTGAGTCTAAATACTCGGGGGACATGTACCCGAAAATCCCGCGAACCGATTTGCTTTTATCTATGGTTACATGATGATTTCCATGCTCATTTCTTGTCAGGAATTCTGCAAGGGCGAAAGAACTCAGCTTTGGGTTAAGATCAATATCAAGAATGACAGCTGATGAGGTGATGTTCTTGTGGATGACTTGTTCATCCCATTCCTCATGAAGATAAAGAATTGCTGAAGCCAGAGATTTGATGATGTTGTATCTATGACACCATTGTAAAGCTCTATTGTCATGGTGGAAAAGCAGGTGGCTCAAGAGACGGTCTGCTGAATAATCATATACCACAAGCATCTCCCCTTGCTCTGTGCACCATCCACGGAGCTGTATCAAGTTTCTATGGCGAAGACGTCCCAAGTTTTCGAGTTCATTCGAGAATCGTTCCCGTAATGCAGGGCAAGTCTTCATTCCAAGGCGCTTCACTAGAACATGGTGGCTGCTGTCAAGGAAGCCATGGTAGGCGGTTCCGAAGTCCAGCTCCGCCACTCGCTGCGAGTCGGAGAAGTTATTGGTGGCTGAAATGATCTCCTTGAATGATATTACTCTTGGATTGTCAATCATTTGAAAAGTTTTTGTTCTGTCAAGAAGCTTATCAGAAGAGTTGGTGCAATTGTTCCCACTCTCAGCTGTCATATATATGGTTTCTCCATTGGCTGATACGAAATCTGATGAACTAACTGTTATTGTTGTTGCTGTGGTTCTGCTACTGCTAGTGCTTCTGGTAGTGCTGCCATTGGTGGTGGAAGATAGGGAAATGTACTGAGGATGAGACTGAAATGATGGAAGCGCCGGCAAATTCATACCACCGGAAAGGGCTTCCACAACCCATTTCATATTTGGTCTATACAGAGGGCTTTGGAGTGTACAGAGGAGACCCAAATGGATCAAACGCTCCATTTCAATCAGATTATAAGACCCATCTGGCAGCCGGTTATCGCCGCCGAGCAGCGGCATTCCGTCGTCGGAGAGCTTTCGAAACCAATCAAGCAACACAATCTGATCATCAGGACATGTAAGGTCCACTGCTCGCCGACCAGAGACTACCTCAAGAAGAACAATACCAAAGCTGAAAACATCAGATTTTGCAGTGGCAATGCTTCTTCTTTGAAAACTCTCCGGTGGGAGATACCCAATTGTGCCGCCAATTTTGGTGGTTTCCACCAGCCGGAACTGGTGGTGGCTCATCGACGGCACGCTGTTTTGGTACTCAAGATCATGCTCCAACCACCTTGCCAAACCAAAATCACCAAGCTTAGCGTTGTAATTGGAATCAAGCATGACGTTGCTGGTTTTAACATCTCTGTGAATAATCTGTGTCTCTAATTGTTCATGAAGATAGAACAGAGCAGCAGCCAAGCCTCTCACAATCTTCACTCTCTGTTTCCAACTAAGATCCGTCCCGCCGTTCTCCGGCCGCCGGAAAAGTACTCTGTCCAAGCTTCGGTTGGGCATATAATCATAAACAATGAACAATTGGTCTTCATGAACACACCAACCACGGAGACGGACAAGATTCCGGTGCCGGAGATGGGCAACCGCCACCAGCTCTGCCACAAACGTCTTCTCAAACTTCTCCCCTTTTTCAGCCAAACATTTCACAGCTGCCATAGTTCCATCACTAGGCAAATATGCTCTGTAAACCTTCCCAAATCCACCACTACCAAGAATTTCCTCTGCACTGAATCCTTTGGTTCCAATATAGAGCTCTGCAAAGCTGAAGATTCTTGGGTTGTCGCCGCCGAGTCTCTCAGAAAGGTGTACCCCATCGGTGTCGTGAAACTCGGCCGGCGGTGGCTTTCTGGGTCTGCCGCCGTAGCAACAAGAATTAACCCATTTCAGGTTATGGATTTTGTGAAGGGAATCTCGGAGTAAGGCTTGAAATTGAGACCAACTATCTCGATTATGATCATGTTTGCTTTGTTGTTTGTTGTGGCTGTGACTGTCGTTGAGTTCATGAAGCTCTTCACGATCAAGTGGCTGGACTTCATCGAAGTCCGCCGGTAGAAGAAAACAGAGACGGTTCAGCTTCATATTCGAAGAAGAAGAAGAAGAAGAAGAAGAAGAAGAAGAGGCAATGTGGACATGAAGAGAAGTTTTGGGGTAAAGGTTTGAACTTTTTGCATATTAAGAGTTTTTTTTTTTTTTTTTGGGTTTTGAAAATAAATAAAATAATTCAAAGTCGTTAGGTTGCTTGGTTGAATTGAATGTCAACAGGTAGCCAAATTAGAACCCACCTTTGTCTGTCAAGATCATCGGAATAATACTAACTAATTCTAGAACCTTAACTTTATCAAATTGTTCATCAAGTAAATTTATTTAAGTCTAAAAATTATAATACTCTTTTTTCCCGAGCTATTTAACTATTTGACTGCTGTTATTTAGGTAAGATCAGGAAAGGATCTCGAGCTATTTGACCATCTGACTGTTTGTTATTTAGGTGGGACTAGCAAAAGATCTCGAGCTATTTGACTATCTGATTGCTATTATTCATGTGGGACAAGCAAAGGATCTCGAGCTATTTGACCATTTCACTGTTGTTATTTAGGTGGAACCGACAAAGGATCTCGAACTATTTGCCCATCTGTCTGATGTTATTTAGGTAGGACCGACAAAGGCTACAACTATCACTAGTAAGTTTCTTATCTTTTCTCATTAGATTTCATTACAATCATTTATTTGCCTACTACACCCTTTCATATTGGAAAGAAGGGATGGGTGATTCGTGAACAACTACGAGAGTTTCTACTCACAGGTTAGCGTATTTACCTTTTTCTCTTGATATCGAATGTTCTGAAATAAAGAAATGATTTGTTGGATCGGTCAGAAATATGGAAAATGGATGAGACTTTTGGTAGTAGGGCTAATTTTTCTAATTAAGCTACATTTTCAAGATTTTGGTAGTTTTTCTTTGATATTTAATTAAAATCGAGTATCTGTACGTGAATTATTAGTTTACTCTTGAATAATTTTATCTTTTTCTATTTTTTTTAATGAGGTGTTATTTTCAATTTTTTAAAATTAAATTTGAAATTTTAATTTGATTCACTAATTATTCGTCCATGTGTGTACACACAAATTGGTACTTAATTAAGAACAACAATTATTTAAAGGAATATATATATATATATATATATATAATATATATATAGGTTCATCGGGTTTATTTTGATTAATGTATACTTATGATTTGTCAAACAATTATCGTAAATAAAAGGAGAGTTTTTATTTTTTTATTAAAAAAAAAAAAAAAAAAAATCAGAAGTTTGAATACAATTCATGTTTATAGGCTAAGAACACGTTATTGGTGCTTCAACTATTAAATTATGTTTAAACGAGGAGTCAAACTCGCAACCATATTATATTGATAAAAAAATATGTTATATTATTATATTTTATTTAAATTATTATCTTTTCCCTATATAGCAATCATAAATGTGATTAATTTTGAGATTTTTTTTTTAAATATGTGGAAAACGTGAACAATATTATTTTTTTATATTTGAAAAAAATTAAATAGTTTTTCTAAATTTCTAATTATGTGCAATTTAAAAATAAATTTTTGTTCATTTAATAATTATTTTGGATATTATTTTGAATATATATATATATATATATATATATATATATATATATATTCACATTTTGTTTTTTTTCAAATGAGCTTATGAAAAAAAAGGTTTATGAAACATTTATTATTTAAGTTCATAATTGATTTTGTTAGTTGAGAGCTGGAATTCGGTTACCTACTCTTGATATGTATATATAATATATATTATATAATAATAATAAATTAATAAATATTATTTTTTTAATGAAAAATATATTATTGAAAAAGTCATTAATTATAAATTTAATTTGAGATTGGTGTAGTTTTTAAAATAATTATTGACGGACTTTCAGAAAACTTACTGTGAGAGGTAATAAAAATAGTCAGTATATTTTAATTTTAAATCTAAAAAATATTTATTATGGTATTTGGTAAATTAATTTTAATAATTAGAATTTTAGCTAACAAAATACATACTATTGCAATTTTTTATTTTAATATTTAATATCTATTTTTTTTTTAATACACGATACTTATTTTAATTTTTTAAATTGAAATCTAATATATTTTCTCGTATTTTAAAACATATATTGATATAAAATAATTTTTTTTTAATGTCCGGTAATCAATCAACTATTTAATTTTAAAGGTGTTGATTTTTTTAATAAATTTGTGGGTATATTTTCATGAACTAAATTAGGAAAATGACATATTTAAATAAATAAATAAATAAATGTGGAGAAAATATATACTAATAACGTTCCATCTAAGTCTTGTTTGGCTAATTATAATTCAACAACCAAATCCACTTGAAATTTATTTTGAAAATGATAGTTTTACCTTTTACATTTTTTTTAATTATTAATTAAAAATTAAAAAATTAGGTTTAGCTGTTCAACCAAAAATTATAATTATAATTATTATAAACTTTATTTTTTTACCATTTTATTTTGGATTTTTCTTTAATATGAATTCACCTTTTCCCCGTAGCTGCTCTTTGGGCTTTCCCTTTTGCGTTTCCCCTCAAGGCTTATTGTCCTCTCTGGTCTTTCCCTTTCGGGCTTCCCCTCAAAGCTTTAAAACGCATCTGCTGGGGAAAGATCCTACACCCTTATCAATGGTTTGTTCTTTTCGCGCTTCCCCTCAAGGCTTATTGTCTTCTTTGGGCTTTCGCTTTCGGGCTTCCCCTTAAGGCTTTAAAACGCGTATGTCAATGGTTTGTTCTTTTCGCGCTTCCCCTCAAGGCTTATTGTCCTCTTTGGGCTTTCCCTTTCGGGCTTCCCCTCAAGGTTTATTGTTCTCTTTGGGCTTTCTAGTGTCCTACTTGGGCTTTCCCTCAAGGCTTAAAACTCATATGCTAGGGGAAAGTTTCGAACACCCTTGTAAATGGTTTGTTCTCCTCCCCAACCAATGTGGGACATCAAAATCCACCCCTTTGGGGCCCAGCGTCCTTACTGGCCCATGGCCTCGTGTCTACCCGTTTAGGGAACTATTCTCCTCCCCAACCAATGTGAGACATCACAATCCACCCCCCTTCGGAGCCAAACGTTCTCGCTGGCACTCTTTCCTTCCTCCAATCGATGTGGGACCGCCCCAAATCCACCCCCTTTGGGGCCCAATGTCCTTACTGGCACACCGCCTCGTGTCTACCCCCTTTAGGGAACAGCGAGAAGACTGACACATTGTCTAGTGTCTAGCTCTGATACCATTTGTAACGCCCCAGATCCACCGCTAGCAGATATTGTTTTCTTTGGGCTTTCCCTTTCGGGCTTCCCCTCAAGGCTTTAAAACGTGTTTGTTACGGAAAAGTTTGTACACCCTCGTAAATGGTGGTCGTTCTCCTCCAACCAATGTAGGACATCACAATATTATTCTTAAATATTTTATTTAATAAGCCTTTGGATAATATTTACAACTATATATTAAAAAATTATAAAAAAAACATATGCTCATACTAGAGAGATTCATTTAAAGATACGGAGCACGTTCCATTACATAACCAACTATTGAAATACGGAATGAACGTTGTAAATTTTTATAGATATTAGTTGATGATCATTTAATAGTCCCTACAAGGTAACTTGATGTAACATGAGATGAACGAGTTGGTGTCTCGATGTAACTTTAACTTTTATTTAATTTTTTTTATTATTTTGGACGGTATTAATTTGTCTTTGGATGAATCGTGATAAATTTATTATGAAGATCTACTTGGACTATCGTAGAATTAGAGGATTAGGAGATATTATCAATTTTGGCTCGTTACGAATCACAGTCAGTCTCATGGTTATAAAATGCGACTATTAGGAGAAGTTTTTACACCCTTATAAGGAATGTTTGTTCTTACAATCCACATCTTTTAGGGTCCCAACGTCCTCGTTGCCTAACTCTGATACCATGTATAACAGCTCGAGGTCACTGCTAGTTGACATTGTCCGCGTTGGTCCATTAAGTATCACCACCAGTTTCACAGGTTTAAAACGCACCTATTAGGGAGAGGCTTTCATACCCTTATAAGGAATGTTTCGTTCCCCTCTTCAACCGATGTGGAATCTCATAGTTCCTCTCGTAACTTTTGGTTTTCTTTCAGTAGAACGAAGAACTACTTGCAGCCACCCGAAAAATATTTGAAAAATCAAAGATTTATAACTTACATTCACTTGTTAATGATCCACCGTTGATGAACATTTCACAATCAGAATTGTTCATCGACCTCACCCAACTTTTATCGGTATACTCGGCATGACCAATCCTTTTCTTGAATCGATCACTTTACAAACTCGGTATGACCAACCCTTTTCATGAACAAATCATATTACAAGAGCAGTATGACCATCTCGATTCATAACCAAACCACTTTTCAAACTCGACATGTCCGACTCTGTTTGTGAGCAAATCACTTTACAAACTGGCTATGGTCAGTCGGTTTCATAAACAAATCACTTTACAACTGGCTACAGTCGGCTGTTTTCATAAACAAATCACTTTACAAATTTAGTATGACAGACCCTTTTCATGAGTAAATTACTTAGTATATCTGGCATCTTCGTCCTATGGAATATAGTAACCAAATATTTATTTAATTTGAATATACCAAATAAATAGTTATAAAATAAAGTTTACGAAATAAATTGTTATTTTCTCCAAAGATTTCGATTTATTATTATTATTATTTTTTTTTTAGAATTGCAAAACGCATATTCTCCAATTTTAATTGAAAATAAAATTTAAATAGTCAAATTCGTAATTTTTCAGAAAAAGGAAAAAAATTAAATTTAAAAGATAAAAATAATGGGGGCAGCCTCTCGATATCATGGTGTGCCGTACGACTGCGCCTCAAAAGATATCCGTAGAAGAAGAGGAATTAGGGCAAGCAAATTAAGGGCTATTGTCGTAATTGTACATCACGATCGAGGGGTAAAATTGTAAACTGAAATAAAAGCGACGAAATGGTTCATGGAAACCCTAGACGCCCATAGTGGCTATAAATATGTGAGAAGTCTCGCTGCCAAGACCTCGCTGCTTGCTACTGCGTAAAATAGAGGCTGCTTCTTTCTTCTGATTTCTCTGCAAATTCTTGTGGGTAAGCATTCGATTCTTGACCTTTGTAGTTGTTTTTGTTTCATGTTTCTCTCTTGTTCATGATTTTCTTTTAACTGCTTAAGTGATATTTAGTCTTCAGCTTGTCTAGTTTAGTCTTTGATTTAGTTTATATGCTTGTTCGGATGTTTTGAGTCAGATCTATGAATATGGCGGTGTAAATCTATGGTCCTTTACGAATCTTGTTTAGCTTCAAGTAGATTTATGTTTACAAAATTACCGATTGCATCCTAGGTGTTCAACAATCGACGATTCAACGTTGTGTGCTTAATCTTTTGTTCTGATTTACATCTTTCTATGGTCTTTAGCTAGTATGCCGATATCTGTTGTTAAGTTCATGATGTTGAATAGTTGGATTCAGCATCTTTCTGTGTCTCAATTAAATTTCTTGGATTCTTGCATAGGTTGTTAACAGTGGCTTAAGCTCAGCATAGATCCTCGTACATGTATGTGTGTTCGTAGGTTTAGTATTTTAAGAGCTTCCGATTTCAATACGCCTATTCTTGACGTTGTTTGTACCGGTTATATGTGTTGGAATTGGAGTTGATTTGTGTTCCGTAACTTCATTTGTTTGTAATGTTAGATTTGTATGTATGTGAGTAGTACTGACCCCTGTATCTTTCTTTTTCTTGTAGGCTCATTTGGTTAATATCAAATGGGTAAGGAAAAGATTCATATTAACATCGTGGTTATTGGCCATGTCGACTCTGGAAAGTCGACCACCACCGGTCATCTTATCTACAAGCTTGGAGGAATTGACAAGCGTGTGATCGAGAGATTCGAGAAGGAAGCTGCTGAGATGAACAAAAGGTCATTCAAGTATGCTTGGGTGCTCGACAAACTTAAGGCAGAGCGTGAACGTGGTATTACCATTGACATTGCTCTGTGGAAGTTTGAGACCACCAAGTACTACTGCACAGTCATCGATGCCCCCGGACATCGTGACTTTATCAAGAACATGATTACTGGAACCTCACAGGCTGACTGTGCCGTCCTTATTATTGACTCCACCACTGGTGGTTTTGAAGCTGGTATTTCCAAGGATGGACAGACCCGTGAGCACGCTCTCCTTGCTTTCACCCTTGGTGTCAAGCAAATGATCTGTTGCTGCAACAAGGTTGTTATGTGCTCAAATGTTTTGCTAATTTGTTCTGATATTGATTTGCTTGCTTATAATTTTGCTTATCTTACCTCTGATAGAGGGGTCACGATCATAGTAATGATGCAATGTGGTTGTTTAACGGAATCCATGAACGTTACTGCATCATATTCCGACTATGATTTGTGCCCACTTTATTAGACTATGAGTTCTGATTTCCTGAGGAGAGAATGGCCATTTGGGTATTGGCTCCGGCCTTAAAACTGGTGCGGTTCTTTGTGAAGAATCAATGGGGGTTCAAATCCCCCTCTCTCCACGTATGATGGATTTCTATGTTTATTACTATTTATGCGTTGAACTAACCACCCTCGCATGCTTAAAGTTTTTTTTTTTTTTTTGTAATTTCATTTTCTTATTATTTTTGCTATATACATTAGGACATTTCTAAGCTTAAACAGTTTTTTTCCCAATGAATTTGAACCAATTTACTAATATATTTATCTTTCTATTTTGTTTTGTTGATTTTCTTAGATGGATGCTACCACCCCCAAATACTCAAAGGCTAGGTATGATGAAATCGTCAAGGAAGTGTCATCTTACCTGAAGAAGGTTGGATACAACCCAGACAAAATTCCCTTCGTTCCCATCTCTGGATTTGAGGGTGACAACATGATTGAGAGGTCCACCAACCTCGACTGGTACAAGGGACCAACCCTCCTTGAGGCCCTTGACTTGATCTCTGAGCCCAAGAGGCCCTCAGACAAGCCCCTCCGTCTCCCACTTCAGGACGTTTACAAGATCGGTGGTATTGGAACTGTCCCTGTCGGTCGTGTTGAGACTGGTGTCCTCAAGCCTGGTATGGTTGTCACCTTCGGACCAACTGGACTGACCACTGAAGTTAAGTCTGTTGAAATGCACCACGAGTCTCTCCCAGAGGCCTTGCCTGGTGACAATGTTGGGTTCAACGTTAAGAACGTTGCTGTCAAGGATCTCAAGCGTGGTTTCGTTGCCTCAAACTCCAAGGATGACCCAGCAAAGGAAGCTGCCAACTTCACCTCACAGGTTATCATCATGAACCACCCTGGCCAGATCGGTAATGGTTACGCCCCAGTCCTTGATTGCCACACCTCCCACATTGCTGTTAAGTTCGCTGAGATCCTCACTAAGATCGATCGTCGATCTGGTAAGGAACTCGAGAAGGAGCCCAAGTTCTTGAAGAACGGAGATGCTGGTATGGTTAAGATGATTCCCACCAAGCCCATGGTTGTGGAGACCTTCTCCTCATACCCACCATTGGGTCGTTTTGCCGTCCGTGACATGCGTCAAACCGTTGCTGTTGGTGTGATCAAGAGCGTGGAGAAGAAGGACCCAACGGGAGCCAAGGTGACCAAGTCCGCCGTCAAGAAGAAATAAGCCATCCAAACAACAAAGCCAGCCTAGAGTCTGCATTTTGTGTGTCAATTGGTTTGAAGAATATGAGAAAAGACTTGTGGTTTTTGTTAGTTGTATGAGTGGCTTTACCTTGTATAGGGCGGCTCTCTCTCTCGTAGTAGCTTTTACTTATTTAGTTTTATGTGTCTGAATTTGTGTTGTTTTAATTTTGGTTTGTTGTTATTGAGTCATTTTGAGACATTATGTGATACAGTCACCTTTAGTTACGAGTAATTTGTATTTCTTCTTAATTGTGTTGTCTTGTTTTTTTTTTACCATGTTTTCCAGCTTTTTAGTCATTAAATCTATGGAGGATTAACTAAAATTTACCAGAATAGGTAGGATTTGGGGCATTTATACATTAAAGATTTTCTCTAGAGAGAAGGGCAATAACAATGTGGATGCATGACTCAACCTCAAATTAGGTTATCATCATGGTTGCTCCACTTGGGTGGGACAATTTCTAGTGCCTAAACCTAAATATGGCACTATAGCCATAACCCAACCTTTGTAGTTGTTTTTTTTTTTTGGTTAACAAATATTTTTTTTTTTTGGTTTCTCAATATTTTTAAAACATGTTTACTAGGCTTCGATGTTTATAAAGTTTATTACGGGTAGATATTGTTTTCTTTGAACTTTTCCTTCCGAAGTAAAAGAGAAGTTTCCATACCAAACCTTTTCGGGCTTTTACTAACATATATAATATTGGAGAATTTTAAAAGACTTGAGGTGGCTTGGTATTTCTCTACATCCCCATTTCTTATATTTGAGCCAACGAGAATGAAAGTATACCTAGTGTACAGGCAAACATTCAACTTTTAAGTCTTTATTGTATAGGCAAATATTCAACTTTTAAGTCCTTATTGACCATTTTATTTCTTTATTTGGATATGGTATTTCATTTAGCTCCCAAAATTTAAAATTTGTATTTATTTGATTTTTCAACTTTCAAAATAAAATATTTAGTCCATAAATTTTGACATTTAAAAAAAATATTTATGAATTTATAGATTCAAAATTGAAAATTTTGGAATAGATTAATTAATTTTAAAAAATTTTAAACTTATTAAAGACTTATTACACATTATATATATATATTTAGTTAAGAAATAAACAAAATATTTTTGATAAAAAAGGGTAATTTCTATTAAGACCAAAATTTCCCCCAATTTCTTAAATTTTAATTGCATCTCATCTGAACGTCTCACCTTCTTCCTTCTTCTCTCCCTTCAATTCTGAGAATCCGAAACCTTATTTTTCTGTAAGAACGAAAAAGGAAAAAGGTATTCCAATGGTTTCTTGAGGCCTTTTTAGTAGCTGCGGGCAGGAAGGACGATGACGCCGAGCCGTCGTAACTTCTTGAACTCCAAGATCCTCCTTTCTTTTCAACTCGTTCATGGAACGCGGCAAACCCCTTTCTTCTTCTTCTGAATCCAGCAGATCATCGGATCCGGAAAATGCGAAGGTTATTGAATGGGAGGACTTCGAGCAGGAGCTTGCCAGGCTATGGAGTCTCTCTTCGGCCCTCCAGGAAGCCAAGCAACACAAAGAATCTCTCAAGCAAAAGCTCGACTCCCTAATTCAGGTTTCCTTTTCGCCTTATAGATTGCTTCCGTTGATTCGAAATTTGCGGCTTAGTACTTTTTTATTTTTTATTTTCTACCTTCTGCATTTTTCCTGTCCTGTGTGAATTGGGTATTGGAAATTGGATCTATGAGCTTTTTAGTGATGTTGGAGAATTGCTCCGTTTGGTCTTTGTGGCAAAGGAATTTATGTATACTAGACGAGGCTGAGGGTTTTAGACCTTTTCTTCTTATTTTCATTTTGGGCTCCCTGGCATTTGGCCTAAAATTTACAAGTTGAGTGCTTCGATGAGGTCGAATTTCTAGTCATTTACATCCTTGG
The DNA here is from genome assembly GCF_002806865.2 of Cucurbita pepo subsp. pepo. Taxonomy (NCBI): domain Eukaryota; kingdom Viridiplantae; phylum Streptophyta; class Magnoliopsida; order Cucurbitales; family Cucurbitaceae; genus Cucurbita; species Cucurbita pepo. The sequence continues at coordinate 539,594 of NC_036649.1, read as the reverse complement.
AAATACTTTTTGGTGTTTTATTGCATGTCCGTGTTGAATTAGAAGGCTAATTAGTGAAATTTCATTAAGAGAACAGTAAAATAGATCGCTGTTGGTCTTCTTGATTTGGTATTGGTGCTTTCCCTTTTTGGGGGGATTGAAAGGTTCTGATTGATTTAATTAAGAAATGTTCCTCCGAGTGATTCCAAGCCTTGTAGATAAGTCTATGGACTGTTGGTTGTTATTTGCTGGGCAGGTTGATTCCGAGTCAGTTCGTCGATCAAATGAGCTTGCAGAAATGCGCGAGAAGCTTGAAGCAAGGAAATGTATTGTGGATAATATGGGCATGCGTTCTAAAATTGCATCAGAGGATGTTAAGAAGCAAGAGGAGAGTCTTAGCATTGAAGTTAGATCACTTTTGGTTGCTGGGACTGCTCTATCTAAAGCTAGGAAGCGATTGGAGGTAATTATCTACAGTATGATTATAACTAGAAGCCATATCAGAATTTTCATTAATATTTGGCAAGATGTATGTTTGGCTCATCGGTAATCATATTACGAAGCTAGTAGAGGTGGAAATACCAATGATACACGTGCACACACACGTTAACAATACTTTGTAGAGAGGCCTAAGTTGTTTATAACTAAAGAAAAGGATGTCGACTCCGACAGATAGTCTCGGAGATGCAATTTTAACATATATTATCCCACAGCGATTTTGTCTTCTTTAAATGGTAAGTTGCATAAGATTTGGAGTTTTTGTAGTATTCTTGTGCTATTTAGGATGATTCGAAATCCAAGCTATATTAGGTACTCTACTAACTAGCTAGGCAATCGGCATGCTGTTACGATTCCCTATCTTTGACAGGAATCAAATAAGTTACTCTCTGGGGAAGAAGGCTATGATCGTCTTAAATGCTTACAGAAGATGCTGAGAAGAAGGCAGCAACATATGATTTCACAAGTTTCATTTCTCTATCCTGTAAAGATCTCGACTAGTCCTGCTAAAGATCAGGAGCTCGAATCATTTCCCAACACTACTAGATTAGGTATGTGCTTGTAAGTTCGAGACAGTCGAAAATTCTTGATATATGAGACTTAGTTTACTCCAGGTATTGCAAGATTGTTGGGGAAACTGTTTTTAAAAAACTTCAATATTTTGACCACTTTTTGAAGTGATGCTAAATTGATAAGAACTTACTAAAACATTTTCACTTTGATACTACTATTTATGATGCAAAACCTATCGATCTTCGACCAGCATCGAGAAAATATCAATTCTGTTAAGTTTTTGTAAATGGGATGATGCCAGACTATTGTACGTTTTCTGTCATAATCTGTTAATATTATCGTTCTTGTCCTTACGGATTCTTTTTGAGCGTGTATTTTTTTCATTCTTCCAGGGAATTCTTCTGGATCTAAACCTGTCAATCATGGATCCTTGACAATATTAGGTCTAAATTTGAATGTGCTTTCATTTAAAAAAATGGGCTTTTTCAGCGATAAGAAAGAGACTCAGAGGTCTGCATCTGCCCTGGGATTTGTAGCTCATGTATGTTCTCCCTCATTTTGACCTCTTTTTAAAGTTGCCTAATGTTGGATAGACTTTTTTTTACCTTGTTTGCAGGTGATATTGAATGTGTTTTGTCTGGATTGTTGTGTTAGTGATATATTATGATTTGGTTATGGTTAACTTGTTATGCTTTATGCTGGTTTAACAGTCAATTATTGTATTTTTTGCAGGCTGTTTCCCTCATATCTTCATATCTAAAAGTTCCTTTACGCTACCCTTTACGCTTGAGTGGTTCTCGTTCGTACATTTGTGATTATGCCCCTTCAATAGAACCCACATCATCTGTTTCCTTATCTACCACGCTACCTGCCACAAATACGAAGCATGTCGAGTTCCCTCTCTTTTTAGATGGACAAGATACAACGAGAGCTGCTTACGCTGTATTTTTGTTAAACAAGGTATTGTTTCATTTCCTTCATTCGTCGTCTGGATTTTAAATAAGTAGTCGGTTTTTCGTGCTAAATAAGTAGTTAGTTTTCGTGCGAAGTGATCAGCTCAAACTCATTTCACTTTTCTCAGTTTTTGGCAGAAACCATTCTGCCCCCTTTGTTGGTTTTTTCATCCCTGGCCCTCTTGGGTTAAGAACTATTATGTCGACCTTCTACCATTACTTATTGCATCTGTTCACAAGCCACAATGTATCATAGTTTTCCCCTGTTATCTGTGGCAGGACTTGGAGCAGCTTCTGAACTTTATTGGTGTGAAGAGTTTGGGTCCACGCCATATATTGGCCAACTTGAAGGAGCTTCTGAGGATCATCCAATCTGCAGATTATATTGATAAGTGGTGATCAACATTTTCATATGAAGCTTAGGTTTGTAGGTTGAACAACATTGTAAATGGATCAGTTGCATATTCTTATACAGGTGCGAATTCACCTTTTTCATATCATTATATACATTGTTAGTTATTGCTGATACCAATGTCCAAAGGGAAGTGTCTGGTTTAGTTTGTCGTACCAGGCATCCGATGTACCGAAGAAAAAAGAAATCGAAATGCAATGTTCTTGTCCCTTATATCTTTCTCCATTTATTTGTTTATAGTTGAAATGATAGCCCTCCTATGATTTCCATGATGCTCATGGAACACCATTTTGATCTCCAGATGCCTCTCTTACATCTATGATCAATTTGAGAGTTTCAAAATTGTTGTAATAATTAAGTTTTTAGCCTAATTTTTATTTGTAACTGCCCATTCCAGTGTCGTCATATTTGGACTTTTAACGTGCCTACTAGGGAGAGGTTTTCACACCCTTGTAAGGAATGCTTCGTTCCCTTCTCCAATCGATGTGAGATCTCACAATCTAATCTCTTGGGGGCCAGTGTCATTGCCACCTGATGTCTGTCTCTAATATAATTTGTAATGGTCTGAACTCATCACTAGTAGATATTGTCCGCTTTGATTCCAATACATCAGCTTTTAACGCACATCTAATATTTAATATTTATAAAAGGAAGGTGCAAATAGGACTTTGTTTATAGAGTGTAAACTTACAAAAGGATTGAAAATGAACAGAATTAAATCTATAAAGGGAAAAAAAAGTCCCAACTTAAATAAAGTCCCCAAAACTACAACTAATTCAAAACTGACAGAAAAGCTACGTTTTCTGCCAAAGCTTAACACAATTCTAACGCTAACCCTTTTAAGCTAAGCTGGTAACTCAAGCTTGACGTTGTTCTTCCAGCTGAGAGACATCGATTAAAATGGAGTCAGAAAATCATCCCAGGATTGAGGACATACATATCAAGTTATTGAACTTACCTCATGATATAGTAGTAAAAGAAATCAGCATACAGCAACGTTTGCACGAGACCAGCCGTCCATGCTGCAAGAGCGAATTTGTTGGACGAGTAGCTAATTTAGTTCCTTGTTAACGAATATTTTCGTCTGTGCGTGTGTGTGCACGTGCACGTGCACGTGTATGTGAGAAAGGGGAGAAACATACTTATCCAACGAACAAAGTAAGGTTCGGTTAAGTAGCGATAAATCCAATTCAATATGTACAATGCACGGTACGCGCTGAAAAGAGAAAAGAGAAGAAAACGAGGAGATTATGTACGGATTCAAGCTACATTTACTCAGAGAAGACTGGGAATGGAGAGTTACCCAAGAAGGAAGACGTATTGTCCCGTTAAATTGTCGATATTCCTCGTCCTTTGTAGCAACACCAATTGAGGAAGAATGGCAACGGCTTCGACATATAGAGAAAACGTCCACATAACCTACTCGTTTCGATTCATTAAGATCAAAGAACATGGGCAGAAAAATGATACCAAGCTACATACATCTATAATGCGATGAACTAACACATCTTCAGCATAGATGAGATCAGTGAACCTAGGATGTGATATGATCCAGTTCAAAAGAAACGAAAGAAAAAGGAACATTAAATGTACCTCTTTAAATGTAAATTTATGATTAACAACCAGAGCCAACAGCAGACAAGGCAGCACGATAAATTGATAACGAAACGTGTCCTGGTCCTTGTCGTACGATCTACGCACGACTTTGTGACGTCGCATATACCAAACAATGGAGAGAGAACTACCCAGAAATATTAATTTCATTATCAAATTATATACTGATGCAAATCTGTCAAATATATCCAAATAACGGGTAACGAAAACCAGGGCGTAAAGTTCTTGAGTCTTCAAAGAAATGCCTGCAGAATCAATACTCGGATTCAGTCATGATAATGCTAGCATAACAAGATATAGCTCATTGCTCAGTAAAGAAAACATCAGAGACTCATTACAATGTCTATAAAGCCTTACATTTTTCTTCTGCTTAAATTAAGACCAACCTAACCTGTTCTATAGCTCTAATACGAATCAAATTACCAAAAGAGCAGGAAAATCAAGAACTCCCTCCAAACTAATCCCTTCTCCACATTCTACAGTGAGCACCAATTGTCATCACATCCAACCATACAAACAATATTTGTTTTGGTAATTACACGTGTCACTCTACGGCCTGGAAAGCGTGAGCACGTTCTCTTCACTTGCTCTCGTTACAAACTTAGTACACCAAACAACCATAGCTACTCTGTCCCACTCACACGAGGTGGAGTCAAGAGGGAAGCATGCAAGAGATATAGCTAGACTCCTGGCTCTATTAGAAGTGTGAGATAAAAAATATACGTCTCCATGTTATACTGTAGCTGGGTGAGGCTAGAGTCTGGAAAGCATGAGCAAGTTCTCTTCACTTGCTCTCGGTACAAATTTGGTACACCAAACCGAGCAACTCTATCCCACTGGCACGAGGGAAGCGGAGTCAACAAGGAGCACGCAAGAGATATAGCTAGTCTATCCCATTGACACGAGGGTGGAAAGCGTGAGCAAGTTCTCTTCACTTGCTCTCGGTACACTAAACAACTGAGCTACTCTATCCCATTGTCACGAGGGATGTGGAGTAAACAAGGAAGCACACAAGAGATATAGCTAGTCTCCTGGTTCTATTAGAAGTGTGAGATCAAAAATATACAAGTCCCATGTTGTACCGTAGTTGGGTGAGGCTTGATTTTGATAATGTTAGAAAGTCTTCGAAAAACTTTCTAGGCCGATAGGATGACTCCTGCTTATTCTTGTCGTTCGGCAGCCAACGACTAGAATTTATCAATCTCGCTCTTATCCAACCCGAGAACTAGTTTCCCATGGAAGTGGAGTCAACAGGAAGCACGCAAAAGATATAGCTAGTCTCTTGGTCTGCATTGTACTGTTGTTATTTTGATAATATTAGTCTTTGAAAAACTTTCTAAGTAGATAGGACGACCCCAGCCTATTCTTATCGCTCGGCAGCCACTACTAGAATTTATCAAACTCGTCTCTTATCCAAACCGAGAACTAGGATCTAGGGTTTGAGACTCATTTCGCCCTTTTTGGAACGACCTATCATAGACGATAAGGAATGCAATTTGGCTCCAAAAATGGAAATGCATGACAGAGTTCACAATGTTCTCAAGCAAAAAAACAGTGCCGAATCCCAAAAACGCGCAAAATTAGAGAAGGAAAACGAACCAGCACAAGACTTGATTGTATGAATTTTGAGGAGCAAAACCAGAATGCTGGCCAAATGGGTCATATCCCCAGCCAATCTGAACACGTTCATCTTCTTCCTCTTCTGAATTTCCCGCTCGAAAGATTCTGATTTTCACGGCGTTCGAATCGCCCGGAAAATGAACTTGTAGGATCAATCTCGCAATTTCCCAGAGCCCTAATTGATTAGCAACGAAAAAAAGGTTCAAATCTTCCGAAGAATCACGAGCGGAATCTATTTGAAATGCAATTTATCCAATACGTTTCATTTGCTAGAATTTTGGATTCAACCTCAATCTTTTAAAATTTTTATACAAAATTGCATTAAATATAAATAATAAATATTTATTTTTTAAAAAATTGAATAGATCATACTCATTTAGACTACAATTATAAGCGTAATCATACACATTTTTTAATAATAATATTAATTTTAGTAAGATTGTTTCCTAATAAAATTAACAAAAAAAATGATTAAAATCCTGTAGTGGTATACTAAGATCGGGTTGGACCAACTAAAAGTTCAGGTTAATTGAATTGGTAACCCAACTCAATCCTCTATTTTCGAATTAGGTTGTCGGGTTCAAACTTTTTAAAAAAAATTTAAACGAGGACAACAAACTCAGCAGACAACTGCTACTGGATGACTGGGCGTTGGCGACTAGACTACAGATATTTGGAACTGAACGACATATAGTTGCAGTTGAGCTGCTGTTGTAAGTGATTACATTTGCCTTTGAAACTAAATGTAAAAGAGAAGAGAAGACTTGAAATTCTGCGAAAAGGACACACAACATAGACAAGAAGACAACCTTAATTTTTTTCTATGTATTTATTCAGTTCGGGTTGGGTCAAATCGACCTTAATCATACTGAACCCAGACTCAACCCACTAGCTTCTAAGAAAACTAAACCCAACTCGAGTTGTCGAGTTCATTGTACACTTTTAGTAAAAAATCTAATTTATAGTCACAAACGGTCACATTTTACTGTATTTTTCCTAAAATTGATGAATATTGGATTCGGTCTTTAATTAAAATTTATTAAAAAAGAATTAAATTTGAACCATCATTAACATTACCAAATAAATGAAAATTAACATGGAAATGAAATCCAGAGTATACTAAAAAAAAAATAATTTATAATATAATTTTAAGCCACAAATTATTTAGTCAACGCCTTAAAATTTGTCCTTACCCATAAAATTAAATACTTGACTATATATTAAAGTATTTCATTAATCATATCATATTAATTATTGTTCTATAATTTTTTGCGTGATAAATTTAAAAAATATTTATCTTCTTACCATAAAATATTTTTATTTACTATATTATGATTATACGAAAATTTTAGATTTTTTTTTTAAAATTCGACAATTACCTAATATTAAAATTTAAAATTATATTTACCTAATTGGATACGATAATTGAGTTTAAAAACATTATAGATTAAAATATCATTTTTATTCATATTAATTGTTTAAAAAATTATACATTATGAAAGCATATTGAAAAAAAAAAAAAATTATAATTTTAAAATTAAGATTTATTAAAAATTAAAATTGGATAAACTAAAATAAAATGAACGAAAGTAGAAAAAAAAAAAAAAAAAACGCCTCGAAACAATAAATGGGAATGTTCAAAGAAACCGCCAGCACAACGCAGTTTCAGCAATTTGTCAGCCTCGAATTCGGACTTGTGGAGAACATCGCTTTTCCCGAAACGAATCGAATGAAAAAGAAGGATGGACGTTATCCGCTTTGTCGCCATTGTTCATTGCCTTCACGTGTGGATTGCACCGTGTTTGTTTCTTTACCCTACTCGATTTGCTCCTCATTTACGTTTCTTTTCTTATTTAAATCCCATTCCCTCTCATTTTTCTTCATCCCGGAGTTTAATTTTCTTCTGGGTTGTGAAAATTGCTGAATCAGGCAAATGGGTCGCTTCCCATTTGCCATTCTTTTGCTCTCTTCATTTTTTGTTTTGAGGTTTTGTTCCGTTCATGGAAGAATTCCGACCACCGTAGAAGGGCCGTTTAAGCCTGTAACTGTTCCGCTTGATAAGAGTTTCCGGGGGAAGGCCCAGGACTTGCCGGAAACTGATCCGAGAGTTCAGAAGAATGGGGGCCAATTTGTGCCGGAGCAGATTTCTGTTTCTCTCTCTGCGGATTATGACTCTGTTTGGATTTCTTGGATCACAGGTTTAGTAAATTCTCCTTGTTCTTCTTTTTGAATATGATGGCTAATTTAGTTGTGAACTTGCTTGTTTGTTTGTACAATTGCTCGTTTAGTAAAGCTCTGATAATTCTATCTGAACTGGTCGTGTGTATGTTAAGTGTTCGACGTAATGCGTAAGAGACACCCCTCCTAACACAAGCTTGAATTAGAGAAAGTATTCGGTAAGGATGACCCTCGTATTAACAGTGCTAGAACTATTAGAGAGAAATTATAAACTTGATTATGAACATGCTTCGGGTGGTTTCTCTACTTGATATTTCTGCCGAGGAGTTGTCAGTTTTCGTTTAGAAACTCTGGAATGCTTTAGACAATGATCCATTCAAGTTTTCATTGGTTCAATTGAGTGATATTGTAATGGTCCAAGCCCACCGCTAGCATATATTGTCTTCTTTCGGCTTTTCCTCTCGGGCTTCCCTTCACCGTTTTTAAAATGCGTTTGTTAGGGAGAGGTTTTTACGCCCTTATAAGGAGTGTTTCGTTCCCCTCTCCAACCGATGTGAGATCTCACAATCCACCCCTTTGGGGTCCAGTGTCCTCGTCGATACTCGTTCCCTTCTCCAATCAATGTGGGACCCTTCCATCCACCACCCTTGGGGGTCCAGCGTCCTTGTTGGATCACCACCGAGGAGGAGGTGGCATATCGCCCGGTGTCTGACTCTGATACCATTTGTAACGGTCCAAGCCCACTTCTAGTAGATATTGTCCTCTTCGGGCATTCCCTTCTGGGCTTTCCCTCAAGATTTTTAAAACGCGTCTGCTAGGGAGAGTGTTTCGTTCCACTCTCCAACGATGTGGGATCTCAAAGTTAATATTCGATGAATGTGCAGGGGACTTTCAAATTGGAGATGCCATTCGGCCATTAGATCCTGAGAAAGTTGCGAGTATTGTCACGTATGGGAAGTTCCTCATGCCAATGAAAAACCAAGCAAAGGGTTATTCTCTTATCTACAATCAACTTTATCCCTTTGAAGGCCTCAAGAACTACACATCTGGAATTATACACCATGTTCGTCTAACGGGTACGATCGATTCCAATTCTAATTTTCGACTTCTAAAAATAGCTGGTTTCATCCACTAGAAGATTTTTGGAGCTCACTTGTTTTTTCTGACAGGATTGGAGCCTGATACTTTGTACCAATATCAATGTGGAGACCCTTCAGCTGCAGAAGAAATAAGCGATATCCATTACTTCAGGACCATGCCTGTTTCTGGGCCTAAGAGTTATCCTAATAGAATAGCATTGGTTGGTGATCTGGGTCTTACATACAACACTACATCAACAGTTGATCATATTTTGAAGAACCATCCCGATCTTGTGCTATTGATTGGGGATGTGAGTTATGCAAACCTATATCTTACAAATGGCACTGGCTCTGATTGTTACTCTTGTTCGTTTCCTCATACTCCTATTCACGAAACTTATCAGCCTCGTTGGGATTACTGGGGAAGGTGAGTCGGGTTTTCCCCCCGTTTCTTCCTTTCAAATCTTCGGTATGCTTAGAACCATTATGCAACCTTCTTTTATGTTTGTTATATCTTTTTCGATCATTAACGCGCAAAATCTTCGGTATTTCTAACTGCTACGTCTATGATCCATTCTATAATAGCATAGTGATGCCTCATACAAAATCTATGCATATTTGTTCTTGGAGATTGTGAATCTGCCATCCAAATGATTTAAAACTATTTAGTTTTTGAAGTCTTCTCCCTTCAGCCTTTCAATTGTGTTAATGTAAGAGTCCAAGCCATTTCTATCGTGTGTAAGAGTCCAAGCCCACCTCTAGCAGATATTGTCCTTTTTGGACTTTACCTTTCGGGCTTCCCCTCAAGGTTTTTAAAACACGTTTGGGAGTGGTTTCCACACCCTTATAAGGAATGTTTCATTCTCCTCTCCAACCGATGTGGGATCTCACAATTCACCCCCTTGGGGCCAGCGTCCTCGCTGGCACACTGCTCAGTGTCTGGCTCTGATACCATTTGTAACAGCCGAAACTTACCCCTAACAGATATTGTCTTCTTTGGCTTTCCCTTTCGGACTTCCCCTCAAGGTTTTAAAACGCGTCTGTTAGGGAGAGGTTTCCACACCCTTATAAAGAATGTTTTGTTCTTCTCTCCAACCGATGTGGGATCTCACAGTTACCTAACTTTACGGAAAGACGATTCACTTATTCAAAGCTCAAAGCACTAGTTGAAAAACTGCGGGGAATTGATCTCTTATAGTTTTTCTATTATCAGGTATATGGAGCCTCTAATATCTGAAGTTCCATTAATGGTGGTGGAAGGGAACCACGAGATCGAACCACAAGCTGAAAATCGAACATTTGCAGCTTATAGTTCTCGATTTGCATTCCCATCCAACGAGAGTAACTCGTCTTCGACATTTTACTACTCTTTCAATGCAGGTGGCATTCATTTTATAATGCTTGGTGCCTACATTTCATATGACAGATCAGGTAAATCCACAACCTGCCCCTTTTTTCACAATCTTTTAGATTAAGAAGCTTGATTTTGATTGAAAATGGCTGAATCCATTGTGCTTTATTTCGCCCATTGCAGGTGACCAATACAAATGGCTAGAACAAGACCTGGCTAAAGTTAACAGGAAAGTTACTCCATGGTTGGTAGCTACATGGCACCCACCATGGTACAGCACCTACACTGCTCATTATAGAGAAGCAGAGTGCATGAGAGTGGCAATGGAAGACTTGCTCTACAAGTATAAAGTTGACTTAGTTTTCAACGGCCATGTATGTCCTCTTTATTTGTTTCTGCTGCACACGTAATATCGTTCGTGCATAATCTGACGATTTCGATTCACGACCAGGTTCATGCCTATGAGAGGTCAAATAGAGTATATAACTATACTTTGGATCCTTGCGGTCCGGTCTACATAACGGTAGGTGATGGAGGTAACCGAGAGAAAATGGCAATTGAACATGCTGATGAACCCGGAAACTGTCCAGACCCGTCCTCGACACCGGATGAATACATGGGCGGTTTCTGTGCGTTCAATTTTACATCAGGCCCAGCTAAAGGAAAATTCTGCTGGGATCAGCAACCTGATTATAGCGCTTATCGTGAAAGTAGCTTCGGCCATGGCATTTTGGAGGTTCGCCTTCTCTCTCTCTCTCTGCTTGAACGAAATTTCATTTCCATGTCGTATCGTAAATACACTCTGGAAACTCGTTCTTTGTTCGGGATGAATGCGATGTTCTATGTGTGGGGAACTAAAGAGTATTCTTTGCAGGTGAAAAACGAAACTCATGCGTTGTGGACATGGCAACGAAACCAGGACTCGTATAGATCTGTCGGGGATATAATATACATCGTACGACAACCAGACGTTTGTCTCAATGAGATGAAGGTACATACATACAGACATGGAAAACAAGAAGATATGTGACAATATAACCGTGGAACATATTGCCGATAGAACCCCTGATGTTGTCAATTGCCACACATGACACTTTTCTGAGCTTTTCATTATGTTCTTATTTAGGTTCATACTTGATGAATTCAGACACAAGCCTTGAGAATACAAAGAAAGCTAAATGAGGAGGTTCAGAATTATACTCGGTTTCAATTGGGTTTGTTTTCTTCCGTGACTCTTGTAAAAGTCCGATTTTCTCGAGGCAATTAATAATATATGACAACGTGATTTAGCATTTCTACAACTTTCGTTATTTTATTTTACCTGAATTTGGATTCATAGTAAAGATCATACCAAAAGAAGCTGTTGGATAAGAATCCGACTCTTTCTTCTTATATTTTAGGGAGAGATTTCTACACCCTTATAAGAAATGCTCCGTTCCCCTATTCAACTACAATGTTTTGTAACTGTCCAAAGCTCATCGCTAGTAAATATTGTCCGTTTTGGCCCGTTACGTATCATTGTCAGCCTCACGGTTTTAGAACACATTTGCTAGGGGAAGGTTTTTACACCCTTATAAGGAATGTTTCGTTCCCCTCTCCAACTGAGGTAGGATCTCAGATGTTTTCAACGTCTTCTTCAGTTGTCGTTGAAACTCAAAAGTTGGGGCATTGAAACTAGAAGTTAATAATGTTCGTAGTGAGTACGAACATATATCCGTTCTATAACAATCGTAATGAAATCAAGAATGGAACATAGAAGAATGAAATTGAAGCATTGAATTCAATGAGCAAATCCTGTGAAGGCTGAACTAAACACTACCTGATATTTGCCTATGTCATTTAGTTTTCACAAAAGAACATGTTGTTTCTAACAAAACTGAATGAACCCTTCATAGCCCTCCTCCTATAGTGTTAGTGAAGCGAGTGAGATGGCAATCGAAAACAAGAGTTTCGGGATCCTAAAACTCGAAGACGCTTTCGAGTTGGTTGGAGTTGAAGTTGATGCCGGGTTGTATACTGGATCTAGACCATTCATGTCACCGGTATTGCCATTGTTGAAGCTCGGTGTGGTGGTCGTAGCTGGTACCGTTATTGTCGGGGTTGGGCTTGTGTTAGCCGGAGGGCTCGGCGTGATTGCTCCTCCTGCAGCACTGGATAATCATCGCAAATAACGCAAGATTTAGAATACTATATTGTATTACATAATTCTTATTCTCCTCTTCATATAAATTTTAAAAAATTTAAGAGACAATGTAACTAATAAGCTGAAGGATCGATAGACCTATACATACATATGTATATATATACATACACACAATGCGAAAATAAGGTATATTAATTATTTTAAAAATACAATCGAAATAAATTTGTTTCACTAGCTTATTTTTATTTTCTATTTAATTATTTAAAAAATACAATTGTTTTTTTTAAAACAAGAATTTATTTAAAAAGAAGGCTGGTCGGGGTCTGACAACTGCAGTAATCAATGACCAACCAGAATCTGACATGTACCATTCTTGACCAGCTTTCAAGACTCCCCAAAACGCACCGTTTCAGGAAAAAGCTGATTTACAATTTGAAAGTAAATCCATGCCATCCTCACCGTTGGATCTGACCACTCCCTGGGCCCCAGCCAGACTGATCCAACGGTGTCTTACCTAGATGAACCCCACAGAAAGATGTAGAAGAAGTTACTACATTCCCTCTTCCCCCTAAATTTAAATAAAAATAATTTATTTTAGCAAAAAAAAAAAAAGTTATTTTTTATTTTCAAAACACTGTAAAAAAAATTGTACCAAAAAGATAGAATAAAGAGAAATGTCTATTTTCAAAAAATATATCGCGAATCTTAAAAATAATGGCGGAAAATTTTATTACATTTTTTAAAAGAATCTTAAATTAATAAATTAGTGGGAAAAAAAAGAAAAGAAGCCAAATAAATATGATTTTCAGAATAAATTATTAATATAACACTCTAAAAAGTGAACCCATTTACTTGAACATGAAGAAATCTCCACCAAAATACCTATATATATATATATATATATATATATATATATGATAAAGGGTTTTTCTATGCACATTTTAATAAATTGGAAAATTAAAATATTTTATTTTTGAAATAGAAAAATAAATAAATAAATAAAAAATTAGCGTACCTGATTGAAGATGGATAAACACAAGATCCATAACCTGCATAGAACACCAATGTCAAGATTAATAATAATAAAAATTTATCGATAATGTATTTATTTATTCATTTCTAAAAAATTTGTAAATATTTATAAATTAATAAATAAATAAAAAAGGAGACGGACTGGGGTCAGTCTGGGCGATGGTGGCGGAGCCGGCGAAGTCACAGGAGCCAGGGGCCATAGCCTTGCGCTGGAAGAAGCTGTTGAAAGCGTAGGAGGCGTGGGCCTGGATGGTGTTCGGGAGGAAGCAGAGTCCGTTCGACAGAAGCGGAGTGCAGTCGGCGCCGGTGGCGCATGCGTAGTCGAGGGCGGTTTGAAGGGCTTCGTAGCTGGCCTCGCTGCGGGCCACGCACCAGTACGCGCCGTCGACGGCGGAGGTTGGAAGGAGGAAGAGGAGGAGGAGGAGGAGGAAGGAATGGGAGAGAACAAGTGTGGCCATCGTAAAAGGAAAAGGAAGAGGAACAGAGGGTTTGGGACGGAATGGCTTAGTGGAAAGACACAAATGACATGCTACTTTCCATCCTTTTTTTATTTTTTATTTATTTATATTATTTTGTTCCAAATCTCCAACTTTATTCTTTTTTTTATTTATTTATAAAATATTTAAGAAAGAATAAAAATACTTCAAATATCGACTTGATCTCTAATAGTCAAAGTCCACCACTAGCGGGTATTATTCTTTTTGAACTTTCCCTGTCAAGATTCTTCAAAGCTTTTAAAATGCATCCGCGAGTACAACTCAAGCCCACGGGGTAATAGATATCGTCCTCTTTAAGCATTCTCTTGCCAGCTTTCACTCAAGGTTTTTAATAGGGAGCACAGTTCAGTCTAGATATTGTCATTTTTATTTTTTATTTTTTATTTATATTAGTTTAAATATAACTTTATTTTTTTTTTCTTCTTAAAATATTTAAATTTTAAAATGAATTAAAAAATATATTATTTAAAAAATTAAAAAGAAAAGAAAATAAATGGATAGAATAGAATAGGAAGAGAAGTGGGGCACTATATAAGGGGATAGCCGATTCCCCCTGCTCTTTCATACCGACGGTTGGTTCCCTGTTTTTGAGATTGATTGTTCGTTTCTTCGGCCAACTCCAGGCCAATCCACGAATTTCTTCCGCCACTTCAATCTCACCTTCAAATGACTCATATCCTTCTGAATCTTTGATTCATTTTGTTTTCTTGTTTCATGATTTCGGATTTTGAGGTGTTTTAATTCATTGATTTTGAAGATTTCTTGAAATCTTTCAAGTTTGCTTACCTTGACTCAGATCTCTACGAGGAAACCAAAGGGAGAAGGACCGAGAGAGGGCTCAGGCTCGTACCGGCGGCAAGGGTAAAACCAAGGACGATGGCTTGACCCCCGAGCAGCGCCGCGAAAGGTTCGTCTATCTTATTTCTTCTTTATTTTTCGTTTTGAATTTTGTAATGCGATTGATTTTTCTTTTGGTATTGGATTCTGGTCAGAGATGCTAAGGCGCTACAAGAAAAGGCAGCAAAGAAGGCGGCTCAGGCGGCATCGGAAGGTAATTCATCCGGAGGTAAAAGTAGCGCTAAAAAGTAGATGGTCCTGGATTTAGAATCGTGAATACTATGATCTCGTGGTTCTTAGACTGTTTGATATTGGAGAAATAAATATTTGTATGTTTCAGTAATGTGAATGGATATATCTCTTATGCTGTCAACGTTAATTGTTGATGATTGTTTTCCATGATCTTAGTACTCTTGATATGTTGTGTTGAGGTAATTGTGCTGTTAATGCGGATTTCGTGAAATTTGAATCTAGATGAAAAGTTTTTCTATTATGATCTAAACACATAGCTCACCAAGAATTCATCTCATAGGATCACATGCCAGTATTTGTCTAGGGATAATAGCAAATAGTTATTGTCCTATCATTGAGTAGGAAATTTCTATGGTCAACAATTTAGTTCTTGATCCACAAGAGAGAGCCATTAAAATGGGGCCAGAACTCACATTTCTTCCCAAGTTCAACACCTTTAAAAATCCTCTTGTTCCTTCCGAACTTTGTGTACCACAAAATAGCCAATGAAGAGACCAGCCATGTTACAACATTTGCAGGTTCTAAAACCTATGTACATGTTCTTAGTGACCAAGATTCTATGCTCGTATTTACTACCAAAATCCTATGCCACGTTGCTTTAGGTTCTTAAAGGGCACCTTCACAACTCATGAACCAGAGAGGACATAATTCTTGTGGGACAAATTTTCTATGCCCAACCTGCCATTCTCGCACATTTTCTGGAAGACCTCCCAATAAACCAAATGAGAACCACCCGTCTACTCTTTTTGAAAAAGAAAAGCCTCTCATAATATTCTCCAACTTATTTCTAACTGATGATGGAATCCTAAAGAAAGATTAGATCAAAGAGAGTCGAATAAGGTTTCTTCCAAGCAAATAAACGTTTTTTGAATTCAAGGGCATAACTATACCACCAGGAAAACAGATCCCGGTCAATTCTACGCGTCATCCTTATTGACAGTGGTTCGAACAACTTAAACTGCATCACGTGTTTAGCCAAATATTTTTTATGAGAACCGTTTTTTAACCTTCAACCATTGAATCCTAGAACAATTAAGATCTCAGATTATGACTGAAGGGAAAGGCTTAGATAAAGGTGGACAAGACATTTCACACCCCACCTGGCTAGATAAAGGTGGAAAAGATTTCCCCATTACAATACAGTTTCCTATGTTGGATTTAAGATCTGAAATGTCTTGTTAAAAAAAGGACCTGAAATGTATTCAAAGACCTGTAAGATACGATTGAGATTAAGATAAACAAAGATATCCTCCCTTCGGCATAAGAAGATAGTCTCATTTACAGCATTGCCTTTTAGAATTCAAGGACATAACTATACCACCAGGAAAACAGATCCTGGTCAATTAAGGTCGTGATTTATAGTATTGCTCTTCCTCTGCCCTCTTTTGCTTCTAGGATGTGCTTATAGGCTTCAATTCTTATCGGCAGTGGTTCGAACAACTTACCAAATATTGGCTTCCTGGCTATAGTTTTCTGTTTATAGATTGGAGTAGATGTTTGTGGAAAGCCAGAGAGCTTTTAAAAGTTCTATTTTTTACAGGCATTTAGTAACTGCTGACATTGGGATGGAAAGTCCAGAAATGAAAAGCTTCCAGAATGGTTAGTTTGAAATAAATTTGCTGAAAATGATATGCTTTTGTTATTAGCATGTGGGAGTTTGTGAGATATTGGTATAATTCATACAAAATTAGAGAGTTTGGGAAGAGAAGATAGGAATAAGTTTGTGAAACTTAGGTTTATGAAATCCTAAGAGGTTTACTTGTGATAGTTGAGCAAAGGAGGGCTACATGAGTAGTTGAGCAAAGGAGGGCTACATGAATGAACTGAGGCCACATTCGAACGAGAGCGTTCTTGAGAATAGAACGATTAAGAAAGACTTGAAGGAAGTGAAAGTTACTACTTATATTGACAAGGTGTACCTTCCTTTTTGGTGACTCAATCCTAGGGTAATTCTATATTGGGTGATCTTTTCGAAATTTTCTTGGAATGTATGTGAGTGAGGATAAAGTATGTTGGAAGGACTCGTGTTTGGTATGTGGGAGTCTTCACTCTTCAGACGTGAGTAGGTAACATGACTATGTTGTAGGGGATGCAAGGGAATGTCGAGTTGTCAGTGCCAAATTTGGATTCATAATTCTTATATGAATCTTGGGCATGCAGCGTTACAAATTGTTAGTTCTTGGATTTATATTTCTTCCTTCCGGACAATAGATGTGGAATAGAGATTCTTTATAATCATATCTTTAAATTTTTAACTTAATCGATTGTTTTTCTAAATTTATGAAGTCTTCTTACAATAGACTCTTAGATATTGAAAAATGTACAAAAAGTATTCTCGTTCTATAAGAATTATTATAATCAAATTCTCGTTATGGAATTATTACGATTTGATTTATAATGTTGGTGTTATAATTGGAACAAGCAAACCTTAACTAACATAAAACGAGTACCTTCGACTAGCAAAAATTACTTATTTTCCATTCTTTGAAAACCTAACGAAATAAACTTGAAGTTCGCATAAATTTTTTTTTGTAAGCTTTAAAATATAAAAATATATAATATTATTTTTGTCCTACTAAAATTTGTTTATTCTCATGTCACTTATTTTCCATTCTTTTTAAGTGGTTCAAAATCCATTTGCTTTCAACTTTGTGCTTCCAAAAACTTTATTTATTTATTTTTTTCCTTTTGATCCTCACCCACTTTTCCTTCTCCTTTAATAACATCTTTACATGAATGAAAAGAAATTCCTTGTGATTTATGTCGTTTTCTTCTAACCTATCACACTCTTTTCAGCTCGTGAATTTTTAATAGTTAAAAAGAATTTGAAAACATAACGAAATAAACTTAAGGAGAATGTGATAATCAAAAAAATGAAATGTAGAATCTACTTATGTTGGACGTTCTTGAAGCCAAATTGTGAGTAAATTACAGTATATGCTCGAGTGAACATTTTGTTACACATTTAGTCATATTATTCATTTATTAAATATTAACTAAAATAGTTATTTTAATATACCTATTCTAGGTTAGTTAAACTATGTTTAAGCGGATGAAAATAGATATTTATGAAATTTAGCCTTGAAAATAAAGGTTTTTTAAAATAAAAAATTATTGTGGGGAAGAGAAAGTGATTATATTTAATAATAAAATTTCAAAGAAAAATAAATAAAATGAATTGAAAAATGGGGAAAAAGTGTTGTTATAGGAACTTGAAAGCACTTTCAAATGTGTTAACGTGCCATCCACGCCTCACCCGCCACGTTGGCATTACAACTTTAGACGCCAAAAGGCCTTATTATTATTATTATTATTTTATTTTATTTTATTTAGATTATTATTATTATTATTTTATTTTTACATAATAATAAATATTATCAGTACATTCTCCCTTGCCTTCCTTTTTAAGGCAACCATGGTATAATACATGCATGCCCATAGTCATATAATATATATATTTTTTTTCAAGATAATTTATATTTTGGTCCTGATACTTTTAATTTTGATTATTTGTCCGTTCTTTATTAAAACTTTCAAAAAACGTCTTTGTCATTGACAATACGCAACAAAAATTCAATAAACATAATTAGTTATACGTAAAATTTCCATTATCAATAAAAGAGTGTCACGATCATTATCTACGCAAGTGGAAACCGATTAACCTAAATTAATGTTATGAATTAGAACAAGTACTTGATTGAACGAGCGAGCGTTTTGATTTAGTGTAACACCCTCGTAGTAGGGAAGAGAGCCTGTTGTCATATAAAAGTAAATGATCACTATATCAAGCGTATAATTTGAACATAGTTGAAAAACTTCCTTTTACATTTTTAGGGTTACAGAAGTTAGCCATCTTTGTGGAAGATAATAATCCCGATCCTTAAGAAAAGGACAAATGTCTCAATCACTGAGCTATTCTCATATTGGTTTCTCGAGTTTATTTCTTTAATATTATTAATTTAAGATTTTGACTTTTATTGATTTATATAATCGTCCCAAACATCACGCCACAAACGCTTTTACGAATATAAATAACATGTTATAAGCACTTTTGTATAAATTATTACAAAAAAAACACTAATCAAGGAGGGGAAAAGTGCAAAAACAAGGTCAATGAGGGGGCTATGACAAAAGTTTTAAAAATTATTATGGGAGTTGTTGAGAATTTGAGGGCTTTAAGGAATTAGGGTTTTGTTTAATTTGTTAATTATTAAAAAATTAGGGTAGTTTTTGTCATTTTAGGGAAGAAAATGGTTGAAAATATAATAAATTAAGTTATCCTAAGACAAGGGAAGGGAATGTGAGCACATAAAAACATCAACTACAACTCATACACACATAATTAATCATATTATATAAACTTAGATCAACTTTCTCTATCACTTATCAGAACGGTATAATTTCTTATTCTCGTGATAATTTAAACAATGTAATGTTTCAAATTCAACTTGGGTCGTGTTCTTCCGTTGCAAACGAGGAGGCGGAGATTTCAAATGTATGATATATATTGTGACGCCCGAGTAAAGGAACGGTACATAAATGAACTGAGACCATATCTGAGTCAGAGAGATCATGAGAATATGAAATTATAGCTGAGAAAGATACTAAAAGACAATTCAACACAAGTACGTAATATGATCATATTGCAAGAGAATGTTCGAGTCGATAGGTTTCAAATCTGGATTCTAAATCTCGGTGTGAATCCTCGACATGGGATTAAGAAAGTTTAGAAAAGAATTAACAGTTACTACTTATACTTACGATCTGCACCGTTCATTTTTGTGGTTGAATCATAGAAATTCTAAAGTGAAACGTGCTTGACTTGAAACAATCATATATTGAGTGACCTTTTAGAATTCGTGTAAATCCTGGGCATGAGGCGTTATCGATAGACACTGGCCCCAAAGAGGGTCGATTGTGAGATCCCACGTCGGTTAGAGAGGGGAACAAAGTATTTCTTATAAGGGTGTGGAAAACTCTATCTAGAAAATGTGTTTTAAAACCGTGAGACTAAGAGTTGGGCGGTTACAAATCGTACTCAAAATATAATTTTTGGAATAAATTCTAAAATAAAAAAAAAAAGTTTTGTTTTAAAATAATTTAACATTAAAAAAATAAAAATAAAAATAAAATATATGGTCAAAAAATACATTTAATTATAAAAACAAAATTATCTTACAAACTTTTTCATATTTGTTTATTGCAATATGCAAAACACAAACATAAACAAACACATAAAAAAAATATTAATATATTTATTGGCAAAAAAATAAAAATAAAAAATAAAAAACTTATCTTTTTTTTCAGCCACACAAATTTTAGCAATTAAACTAGTGGCTCTAGATTGTTGACCACCAAATTGTGACAAGTGGAAGAATCTCATTGGTCCGTGGTTGCACTTTTTGACATTATCATTTCCTCCACCCAATGCTGATGATTTCAATGAGTAACCCACTAATCCCCATTAGACCTAATTAATCACAACAACATGATAACTTAAACAAATCCTTAACATTATAATAAATTCAATAATATTTTATAACTCGAAATAATTTCTAAAGCTCAACTTTCAATACGCGCACAGTGGAGATTTGGATGGACTCGGGTGGAGACAATGATGAGAAATGTAATTCCCGTTCTCGACCCCATTTAGCTAACGAAGAAGGGTCTCTCCTCACTCCCTCCCTCATTCTCTATTGAAACTCGAGACAGAGTTCCAATTCTGTAGAACGAATAGATATCTATAACAGTACTCTGACCATGTAAAGTTGACTCGAGACCGTCACGAACATAAAAATGAATAAATAAATACAAAAGTTTGATCTCCTTTGGTTGTTAGTTGGGTGGGAGTGGAAGTCATGATGGATGTGGTTAGCCATAGCCTATTGGGATCCACAAGCTTTCATTTGTTTTCAGAGCAAAGGGATAAGTTTTTCTAGTTTATCTTCGACCTTTTGCTGCTTTCTCAAGTCTACACTTAGCACATATTTTATTTATACACGTATTATGGTCGGGTCGTAAATCTCAAATTTCTCTCTAACCCTTTGTTTGTTTTGTTTGGAGCATACCGAAACGTTGTTTCTAGGCATTTTGGATTCGTTTAGGGTAACGAACAGCTGAAGAAAGTGGGAAAAAACGATCACTTTAAGGTGTTTAAAGTTACGAAACAACATCTGAAAATGTAAAAATGTTTGTTTTTTTTTTGTTATAAACGGGAATACGAGTGTGTGGAGACGTTTGATTTGGATCGATAGATAACGTAAAGATTCTAGATTCTTGTATAAAGATGGATTCTTTACCTTTTGACGAAGAACGATAAGAAGATTACTTAGGGTTTAACTTTGGTATAATTCTTTTTGTTCTTGTTCTTGTTCCGTTGTTTTCTTATGAGATCCTACGTCGGGTGGAGAGGAGAACAAAGCGTTTCTTATAATGGTGTGGAAACCTCTCCGTAACAAATCCATTTTAAAGCTTCGAGGGTCGAGGGTAGTTATGAAGGTTGAGAAGCCAACGTCTTCTAAAGTCGAAACCTTTTTGGTTAAATGCAATGAATACTAATTGTTTATAGGGCAAAAATAATGGGTATTAGTGAGAGAAGAGGCATAAACAAAGACAAATCCAAGTCATCTTTTGTATAAAATATTGTACAAATAGGACCATTTTGGAAAGTTCTCATAAACATAACATAAGAATGTCATTGTAATGTGCCCTTAATTGGGACATATGATACTCCTCATTCATTGGTTGGTTCAATTAATCACCTCTTCTAGCTCCCGCTCTAATCATATCGGTTGTATCCCGAACTTTCAAGCAACGACACTAGATCTAGTTGATTTATGAATTCTCGTACGAGCAAGGGAAACTTCACATAATATTACTTAAAATGTTTAAGATTTGGAATTCATATTTGAAACTTGATGGCCCGACGTTGCCCTGTATCTCCCACGACATGTCATTTTACCTATTTGACTTGAACTACTTTTACGAGTGAAAACTATCCCTACAAACTAAGGCGGGTCCTTTTAGCATGTTTTGTTTTGACTTACATGTTTCCTGAGAAAATTTGAAGCTCACCCAACATAGAGTGTGCACCTTATTGGAATTTGGCTGTTACAAATGGTATCAGAGCTAGGCACTGGGCAGTGTGCACCTTATTGGGATTGAGCTGTTACAAATGGTATCAGAGCTAGACACTGGCCAGTGTGCACCTTTTTGGGATTGGGCTGTTACAAATGGTATTAGAGCTACGCAATGGGTAGTGTGCACCTTATTGGGATTGACTATTACAAATGGTATCAGAGCTAGGCACTGGGCAATGTGCACCTATTGCGATTGGGCTATTACAAATGGTACCAGAGCTAGGCACTGGGCAGTGTGCACCTTATATGGATTGGGCTGTTACAAATGAGATCAAAGCTAGCCACTGAGCAGTGTGCACCTTATTGGGATTGAGCTGTTACAAATGGTATCAGAGCTAGGCACTGGGCAGTGTCCCGGCGAGGACGATGGCCCCCCAAAAGTGGTGGACTGTGAGATCTCACATCAATTGGAGAGGGGAACGAAGCATTCCTTAAGGGTGTAGAAACCTCTTCGTAACATACGCATTTTAAAACCTTGAGGGAAATCGCGAAAGAAAAAACCCAAAGATGACAATATTTGTTAACGGCGGGCTTGGACTGTTACACTAAAAGTAACTTCATATCATCGAGATCACTCTCATTCGAATGTGACATCGGTCCATACACTCATCCCGTCTTTACACCGGCATCACATTCATAAAGATAAACATTGTATCGTTATATTATATAATCTCTTATGCTTTCGGGTTGTTAATTTAAGTATTATATTAGACAAACCCAACATAGATAGAGATAGCTTAGCTTGAAGGCATGTGCTAACTCAATTATATAACACAAACATAGAGAGAAAGAGAGAGATTCCCAATACCAATAGACCCTTTTTCTCACTTTTTGGCATTCAAATTATTCTATCCCTAAATGGGTATTGACCAAAAACCAAGCATACCTTAAAATGCCTGCAATCTTCCACCACCCAAATGTTCGACCTTGTCTATCGAGTTCTCGATTCTCGATAGCAAAACTATTATGTTGCCCATGTTAAAGATACTTCAGAAGATCAACCGTCGGGACCAATTGCTTCCCTTCGAATATCCCAAAGGCCAAAATCATTCTCAAAAGACACCCTCATCGAATAGCATTCATCCCAATAACTTAAATATTTGTTTATTCACAAAACCCGCCAATGATTTTCTCATAATAACAATTTTTCGAAGCTAATGATTTTGTCTCTCTCTCCCTATTTGATTATATTTTATGGTTTTGGACCAGTTTTGGACCAATCATTCAATTTCGAACCATTCCGGGGCCATTTTGATATAAATAAATACCCTTCCACTTTTAACTGTGTTTCAAAAGTACTATTGAACTTAGGAAGAAACTTAATTAGTTGAATAGATATTTTTGAAATGGTAGGGACCTTGAGGGGTAATTTACCCTCTTTTTTGGTATGTTTTTTTAAAAAAGTAAAAAAAGTAAAAAAAGTAAAAAAAGAAAAGTGGTAACTTTGACACATGGGTGTGGGAGAAAACCCACATGAGAAGCGACCAAAGAGAGAATAGAGCACTAAGTGCTGCCATGAAAGCATAAGCTTTGAGGTTCTTTACTTGCTTTCATGGTGGATATTCAGCCATGTCCATGGACAATTCTAGCCGACAGGTCAGCTAAACAGAGCTGAGCTGTCAGCCTATGATTGGACAGCCATGAAAAAGGAGAAAAAAGAAACAGAGAAATGGCTTGCACGAACTCAGGAGTGGAGGCAAATGGAATGAGACGAGTTTTGAGATAAAAGAATTATAGATCTGACTCAGATGATAACTTAAACTTTTTTGTGAAAAAAAGTAGATACCCATCACATGAAATGTTATATATATATAGATATAGATATATAAATATATGTATATATGTATATATGTGTATATATATATATATAGCATAATAATGCCTTGAGTTTGCTGTATTTCCAGTTCTTCTTCGTCAACCATGGCGGATCAATTCCCACTCTTAGAAGAACAAAAAAACATCATTCAAAAGGATTTTTCATCTTCTTCTTTACAAGAATTGGTGTCTGGGTCTTGTTTTTATGGCGATCCAAGTCTCTGGGAACCCATAGCTCGAGCTTCGAGGTCTGAAAATGGCGGTTCCAAAGGCAATGATCAATCAAAGTCTCCATCTTCTTCTTCTTCTTCGCCTTCTTCGTCGTGTTCTTCGTCGTTTAGAATGTTTTCGAGGGGGAAAACTGAGATTTCTGGTGGGAATTTGATCGAAAGTAATGTTCAAGCAGATGGAGAAAGGTTCATTCCTTTGAATTTCTTGGAGAGTTTTCCCAAACAAGAATCTGAGTCTTTTTCTTCTTCTCCTCTGTTTCAGTCTAGAACAGATTCAACAAATTTAACTCTGTTTCTTCAAGAACCCACCATTGTTGATCCATACCCATTTCAAATTCAAGCTCAAAATGGGTTCCAATGGCTGAAAAGCCACCAAATTCAGAATCAGGCCGACGCCATTGCTGCCACTGCGTCGAGAAATTACAGTGATTTCTGGCTGGGGGCGACGAAAACTCAGCCGATGAAACAGATTGGAAGAAAACAGGGGAATCACAAAACAGAGACATCGGCGAAGGCAACGGCATCGGCGGTCGGAAAGTTGTTCAGAGGTGTCCGGCAGCGGCACTGGGGGAAATGGGTGGCGGAGATTCGGCTGCCGAGGAACCGGACGAGGGTCTGGCTTGGGACCTTCGATACAGCGGTGGAAGCCGCCGTCGCGTACGACACTGCCGCCTATATACTGAGAGGGGAATTCGCACATTTGAATTTTCCCGATCAGAAGCACCGCCTGAAATCCAATTCTCTTAACCGTACCACGGCGGCGCTGCTGGAGGCGAAGTTGCAGGCAATCACGCAGGGGAACTCCGGTAGAAAAAAAACGACCACAGCAACCACTGCCACCAAATCCGCCATTGATCCTTCTTCTATTTCAGAGAAAAGACCGTTGCAGGGAGATTCAAAAGTGCTAAATTTGAACCAGAATCCGGTGAGTTTTTCACCGGAAAACATGTCGGGCAGTGGCGGCAACAACGGTGGCGGATCTGAAACAGGGGAGTTGAAGAGAAATCAAGATGGAATCTTGGAAATTGAACAACATGTTCAGCTCAGCAGAATGCCATCTTTGGACATGGACATGATTTGGGATGCTCTGTTAGTTTCTGATTCATAAATTTCTTTCTTTCTTTTGGTTTTTGTTATTTCTTTTTAGTCCCTGAATTGATGATTATTTATTTGGAAGGGCTTCTTCTTTTTTTTTTTNTTTTTTTTTTTTTTTTTTTTTTTTTTTTTTTTTTTTTTTTTTTTTTTGAAACCCCATTTTGTTTTTCCATATTTATCTGTAAATTTATTGAATTTGGTTTCAGTGTTTTCGAAGCACATTGGTTGATCTTTCAAATCTTTGTATTTACAAGACGGTCCCCATAATACGCTCACTTCAGAACTGATTGCTCCAGTTTTTCCAAGACTCTCCGCTAGTTGAACCTCATCCAGTAGACTCCCTATTTGGCTCATCCCCTTCGTCGGCTCTTTTATCAAGATACCATTACCTAAGTTTGTAAAGTTTGAAAGGAACAATGACTGGCAAATTTCTTACCGTGTAGGATGATTTAGTCAGGACAAAGGATGAATCAGAGGTATACTATTGACTCCGGGGACTATGTGATCTATTGTCTCTATTGGGTACTTTTTCTTTCATCCCTAACACCCTTTCTTCTCCTCCCTCAGCCTAACTTTGCCCTCGAGTTTTTGAACTCGATATAAAAACTTTAAGATGAGCTCAACGAGTAACCAAGACTTGATGTAAGCTTTAATGATATCGATGAGCTCATTTGAGCTAATCGAATCTTTTACTAAAGTGAGGCGCGGTCTCATAATCCCTCAAACTCAAAGTACATACACACACTCTGTCAATTAAGGCAGTTCCCTGATAGAGATTAGTGGACGACTCTCTAATAGTCTCCATATAGTATAATCATCATAATCTAAGGGAGCAATCCTCATGCTTGTCAATTACTAAGATACTACATAGATCCTTCTCATTCGAGATCAGTTCACGAAGACAGTTGGAGACTCCCTAACAGTCCCTATATATTAACCGGTGGCACTTACATCATAAGCATCTAGGGGACGGTCCTATAGCTACCATTGACAATCCTAGTTCATACATTGTATAATCATAAGGGGAGCGACCAGGTGTCTCGACCAGGTACTAATAGCCGGCTTCGCTTATAAACAAATCAGGGAGTGATTCCAGTTGGAATGTTCAACAAAAGGCAACAAAATTTCTTCCCAAAACAGAAGTGATGGAAAGATCCAAAACTTTTCCCTGATAAGAATCTCAAAATCTTTCAGAAAACTTGAAAACTTTACAAGTATTAGCTGAAGTAATGGAAGCAAGAGACAGGGAAACATGATGAGGCACTGCAAAAACTGAGCAGTATAGTACCTTAATTTTCTCGAATGTCTGTTGTTGGTTCTGGTTCTTCCTTTGCATCCACCTCCATCATTACTGATTCCCCGGCGTAAACTTCTTTATCGTCCCCAACCGTGCTACTCTCTTTTCTAACATCCTCTTCGGCTGTTCCCGTCTTGCACTGTTCCTCCTCGACCAAAGCGTTAACATCCTCCACAATACCAATTCCTTTCGGAGATGCATCTTCTTCCGAGTCCTCCTCTTCCTCCTCTTCGTCCTCCTCCTTCACTTCCATTTTATACTCTCCGGAGTTGCCTTCAACATAGCTTGTATCGTTATCTGGGGTTTGTGGAGAGTCGCCATCCTCCGTTTCTTGGTTCTTGTCAGCATAGACCATGTTCAGGTCTGGCTCGGGAAGACGCTGCTGTAAGGGCACTGCATCACTGATGACTTGGCCTGTCCTCAGCTTCTCTCTGTAATCCTCCATCTCGACTCTGTATCGTTCTTTATCTTTCATAGCTTTCTCCTGGTAAACCTGCAAGTAAAGAAAACTCGTCGATACCGGCTAGTACCAGAGATGTGATGAATTCCGAAAGCATAAACGACAGAGTATTGCAATCCTTACTGTTCTTTCAGACTCTTTAAGTTTATTCCAAAGGTCACCGATCATTCTGCTTATCTCCCTGTCCTTCCCCGGGTGTAATGGTTTGAGTCTAGCATGCTGCTCAGCAAAGAAGAAGTTGTAGCCGCTTCTGTTCGGCTTTGGATGACCGGGATCCCTTCGTCTTATCTCAGATTTCTTCCGACGGCGATGCTGATGAGCATTTGGTGTACCATCTTTGGCAAAAACACCAACAGGCTGAGCAGGTTGCTCAGAAGGAGCCTGATAAAGCACACCTTTTAGCTTCTCCGTCCCTACTGTAACAGTAATAAGATATCCGCTATCAAATTTCCCGTCAATGACTCCGATCACTGGAAACCCTCCTGCTGGAGATGTCGAACCCGGAGCAACTGTAGGGAGAAGAAACCATGCGTTATCGACTACAAAATACGACGCAAGCACATAAAGAAATTGAAGCTCAAGCACGCAAGTATATTGCATCCCGACTTATTTTCCATGTATATCTCTAAAGGACCACAGAATACACCTGCTGGAAGTTCAGTTGCAGTACTCCGTGGCGGCTGGGACGCCGCCTGATTATCTGATGGTGGCAACATAGAGGCTGTCCCTTGGGTAGGAATCGTCGCTGCACTTGGGCACGGAGAGGAATCTGAAAGATGGCTGTGTTAGAAAATCAAGAGCAGAAGCCTTAGGGGAGGGAGGGTGGGTTTCACTTGCCAGAAATTATTGGTGTCCATCCCACAGCTTTAAAGAAGTAAATCTGTTCAAAATGATGAAGCAATGAAAGATAATACTTCCTCAGAACGAAAGACGCATTGGTGGCCGTTGATGGAAAATTGAAAACTGAAGTTACTTCTTTCCATCTTCTTTCTCTTATAACCTGTAAAATTCAGATTGTTACATGCTCGGGCTGCTCGATCATATGAATTTGTAACGAATATTGTGCTTTAAAGATTCAACTTTAATCCGTCGACCGTGGAGAAGCAAGGACTAAAACCATAGCAAAAAGATTCAATAGCATGACAGAACTTCATAGGTCCAAAGAATAACTAAAGGAAAAAGGCCTATAACTCATTAGATGAGAATATTTATCATGTTTTTAGATAACAGGTCGTCAGGTCTTCGTTCAATAAGAAATCAAATTCAATATTGCCCAAGAATCTGATAAACATACTCCGACATCATTCCGTAAGGATTATAGCATCGAAACGTTTACTGAAAGAGAAAAAAAACTCAGCCATCGAAACATGTCTGTTAGGGAGAAGTTTCCTCACCCTTATAAGGAATATTTTGTTTCCCTCCCCAACCGACGAGGGATCGATCTCACAATCCACTCCCCTTGGGAGCCTAGCGTCCTTGCTGGTACACCATCCGGTGTCTGGGTCTGATACCCTTTGTAACAGCCAAACCCA
Organism: Cucurbita pepo subsp. pepo; assembly: GCF_002806865.2. Taxonomy (NCBI): domain Eukaryota; kingdom Viridiplantae; phylum Streptophyta; class Magnoliopsida; order Cucurbitales; family Cucurbitaceae; genus Cucurbita; species Cucurbita pepo. The sequence continues at coordinate 511,068 of NC_036649.1, read as the reverse complement.
CCGCTAGCAGATATTGTCCACTTTGGCCCTTTACGTATCATTGTTAGCCTCACGGTTTTAAAACGCGTCTACTAAAGAGAGGTTTCCACACCCTTATAAGGAATGTTTAATTCCCTCTCCAACCAATGTGGGATCTCACAATCCACCCCCCTTGGGAGCCCAACGTCCTCGCTGGTATACCACCCGATATCTGGGTCTGATACCATTTGTAACAACCAAGCCCACCGCTAGTAGATATTGTCCGCTTTGGCCCTTTACGTATCGTCGTCAGCCTCACGGTTTTAAAACGCGTCTACTAAAGAGACGCTTCTACACCCTTATAAAGAATGTTTCGTTCCGCTCTCCAACCAATATGAGATCTCACAATTTAACAATCATGAAAGTGAATGAAAAAGCGGGAAATAGGCTCAAATAATGGCCTTATATTTGCCCATAACGAACAAGTTTCGACTCCAAGGTCAAGCATCAAGTTTCAGATATGAAAATATTGATCACGAGATTCAAAGCAAGCTATTTTACCTTCTCAATGCCACCACGAGAAGTAACTTCCACGAAAAGTCGATGCAGGTCTAGTTCTTTCCCACCAATAATCGGGATCCTGCGTTTTCAAGAACCAAAAGTAAAAAAACAGAATCTAATTGCAAAACCAACGAAATGTAGAACAAGATTTGAGCAACTTCCATTAAATGAATGACAAGGTCCACTTCACAGATAAAGGAGTAAGTGTTTAAGAAGAATACATGAACTTGGTTCCCATGACAGAATGGAGCTTCTCCAAGGATGCCATAAAGATATTTGGATTAGCTACAATATCCTCATATGTTGTCTGCGGTGGTGGGTATGGAATACAGCTAGAAGTAGCTTCAATCACTGGCAGTTGCTTCCTGCCAGCAAAAGAAGTCGAGGCCATGGTCAACTCGTCCTGCTACACCAGCGTGCCTCTGTTATTTCCTCTTCTATAATCGATCGATGAACTGTTCAAGCACATCCATCACTCTGTTCTATGAAATTTGAAGAAAACAAAAACAGCAATAAAAGTTTGAAACATCTGGCTGCATTGCATGCAAAGAACAGTAAAAAATGAGCAAAAACAACAGAAATTCACAGAGACAAATAACCTCTCCACCCCCACTCCTTTAAGAATCATGATGCAAATGGGAAGTGATAGTGATGAAATAACTACCAGCAATAAGGTAGACATGCAAAGACCCAAAAGAAAATGGTACAGCATAGCTTATATCTGATTATTTCAAATAGTCTTGTTTCGTGTTACGGGTAAGATAGCAACGGTTGAGTTTCTCACTTTCTAAGACGACTCAAGCCAAGTGATAGCGGTGAATAAATGAGGCTTTCGTACCTACCTACACCGAGGATGAGGTTCCATCGGCCTGTAACCGGATGAATATACCACGAACCCTCGGCCCTGATGGTTTGCTGGATTTGTTTTTCAAGAGTTATGGCATTTTAAGTGGAAAGCTTCTAAAGGTTTTAAACATCAAAAGGTCTCCAAAAGCTTTATACCAGACAGCAACTGTGCTCTTTCGGCTTTCCCTTTCGGACTTCCCCTCAAGGTTTTTAAAACGCGATCTACTAGGGAGAGGTTTCCACACCCTTATAAAGAATGTTTCGTTCTCCTCCCCAACCGATGTGGGATCTCACAATTAGAGTAGGGGCAAATTATCAAGACTGCTGAAGGGGATGTCATTCTACCTTGGCTAAAGCGATACCTTACATTCAAGAAGTTGATGTAGCCAAGGTTATAAGCAATTCAAAAGGGTCTACAAGTGATAATTGAAGCTGGAATCTGTTCTCGAGCCGTTGAGTTCGGTTCCTCTAGAAAATTTGCTCCATTGAAGATGGCTGGGGAGACTCAAATGTTGAAGGAGTAAGCAATGACACTCAGTAGAAGACTGAATCAACTGCAATGCATGATACAAAGATTCATAAATGGACACAAAAACAACAGAAGCTTCATAGAGATAGATAAATAACCCCACCCCACTCCCTTCAAAATCGCTATCATGCAAATCGAAAGTTCAGAACCAAGATAACACGAAACACCACAACTACCTGAACAAACCCAAGCCTACCGCTACCAGATAGTATTTGACCCGTTACGTATAGTCATCAGTCTCAAGATTTTAAAACGCTTCTACTAGTGAGAGGTTTCCACACCGTTATAAAGAATAATTCGTTCCCCTCTCCAACCGATGTGGGATCTCACATGAAATAACTCAAAGTAGAGATTCAAATACCCAAAAAAACAAATGGTACAGCAAAGCTGTCACAGCCATGAATTCCTCTTAGAGAATCAAGGGGCTGAAACCAAAGAACCACCCAGAAGCCAGACCCTTTTCATACAGAGGCGATGAGAAAAGCCTCCCATTAAGGCCATTGCAATAAATCTCACTGGGAAAGTTTCAGGGCTAGTACAGAGCTATGCACCTTTCCCTATCATTCCAAAGATATCTAATGGGTATTAAACCATTGTCTCCTCTATGTTGACAAACCCAAAAAGTGCTTTCTTCTTCTTCTTCTCCCTATCTATTTCCCCACTATCTGACACTAAATCAGCTTTCAAAAGTTGCAGATTCTTCATACAACCCTAAAAACACAGACAAAGAAATCCAAAGGAGATGCTATTATGAATGAACAGATGGGGTTTGGGTTCGAAGGTGGGGGAACAACACTCCATTCACTAAAATAAAGAAACCCCACAATGAAAATCACTAATCAGAGCAGAAACAAAGTAGAAATTAATGGAATCACCAAACACAACAGTGATTCAAACAAAACTGTCCATTATTTCCACAACTTAATAAGAAAATGCAAACAACCCAGATCATAATATGACAGATTAAACAGTTTCAAAAAAGAAAAATCATAAAAGCATTAGAAAGGGGGGGAAATTACATACTCCAGAGATAGAAAGATGAATGAAGAAGCCAATTAGGAGAGGGAAATTTTCATAAAATCCCAAAAACATTACAAAAGAGAAGGGTTTAGAAAGAACTAACCTCGATTAAGAGGACATTGATTGCGACCGAAAACCAAGAAGAAACCGGGAGTATTGGATGAAGAAGAAGGGTAGATTAGGAATCGAAAAATACGAAAGTTATGGAGGAAAATGAGGAATACGTTATGGCGGGGGGTCGTCTTCATCCTCGAACTGTTATTAATTGCATTCCTAAGGGGGAAAAAATCGGCTATTTCTTTTTAATTTATATTATTTTGGTATTTAATTTATACCTAAATTAATAAAAATGACTGGAAAATAAATTTATTTCATAAATATATATTAATATATCTTTTAAAAATTTAAAAAAATTATTATATTTAAAAAATACCTATAAAATTTTAAAATTAGTATTAACATCGTTAACCTTTATAATATAAAAAAATTTATCGTTAATTTAAGAATAAAAATTGTTTAATATTATTTTTTTAAAGAAATTTAAAAGTTTTTAAAAAATAATTTTTGAAAATTCAAATATATTTTTGAAATGGCTTTCTAATTGGGAAATTTTAGGGCCGAAGTTCGTGTATCGAGCTGGACGGTTCAGATTCTTTGCATAATGGACGGTGAGATGGTGAAGGAAATTGGTCTCACTTGTAGATGGATCGTGGGCCGTTATTGGGCCTGGACATTTTGCAATCAAGTGGCCCAAACTTTAAATATAAATAAATAAATACTTAAATACTCTAATTAATTATGGCGCTCACTGGAGTTTCGTTCAGCCAGAGATCACGAGGCGAATTCCTAAAATCCTACCGTTCTTCTCGTTCTTCCACCGCATTTCCATGGATTTTCCTAAGCTTTACGTCGGACATTATGTGATTTCGTTGTCTCTTTTGTTCACCGGAATTCTCTTGTTTTGCATCTCGTCTTCCTCTGTTTTGGATCCTTTCACTCTTCTCTCCGATGGAAGCCATTGCGGCAGCACAAAGCTTCAAAATCAGGTCGAAATCGCAATTTCTTTCTCTAACTTTATTTTTTATTTTCATTTTTGAAATTTTCAATTGATTGTGAAATCGTTCTGGATTAATCCTTGCAGAGTAATTCTAGTCATTTTGGTTCTGTTGCACCGCTACATATGAAGTCGCCTATGGTTTTTTTTTTTTTTTTTTTTTTTTGCAATTGAGAATCGATTGTGTGAACTGGTTCTGGATTTACTTTTGATGGACATTACTAGTGATTTGATTCTGTCTTTGTTGTTTTTGATTAATTTAGAGTTGATTGTGTGAATTCGTTATGGATTCATTGTTGCAGAATTGTATTGATGATTTGATGCTGTTGCATCGCGACTAATGAAATCGGCTACATTTGACGTTTTTGTGTGATTTAAAATTAATTTTGAATTTCTGGATTCAATGTTGCAGAGTAATACCAGCGATTATGATTCTCTTGCACCACGAGACGAGCTTGAATCGGCCCTGTTGCGAACAAGACGTCGATAATGGCCATCGTAAACAAGGCGTACGCGGATCAAGAAACCACAGCCGTTGCTACTATGCTGGACGTGTTTCTCGACAGTTTCTGGCTCGGAGAAGGCACTCGGCCTTCGGTAAATCACCTCATCCTCGTTGCCGTCGATCAGACGGCGTACGATCGGTGCCGGTTCCTTCATCTGAACTGCTTCCGGTCGAATTCGCGGAGGATTTCATCAAGATGACTCAGTTTCTCTTGGTTGAAAGTCCTCAAACCCGGGGATACAACTTCATCTTCGCGGTACGTTCTCTTTTTTCGAGTATAATTTTATTTGTCTCCTTTTAAAATAATAGACGAAGTTATATAATAATTTAGAAAAATATCATTAACCACTTTAATATTAGAGGATGAACATCTTGTTTGATGGTTTTTGGTAGGTTTTAGTGCATCGACTCTATAGCTTCTAATCTTACAACAAAACAAATTATATTCATTTAAGACAACAACCTTCCTAAAATCAGCGATTATCGAAGAAACACGTCCACAAATAATAAAGAGAACCAACAAAATATCCATAAAATCCGGGACGGATACATTTCCTAAAACACATAAAATAAAAGAAGAAATTTCTTCTGCCTTTTCTCTTCTTCCTCACCAATAAAAAAACGATACAACAGATTCAGCTAAAAAAAACAAAAACAAAAGATATTTTTTCACACAGCCAAATCTACCCTTCCTTATTCAACCCATACAACGCGTCTTTCTTTCTTCAACACAGACCCTTTTCCCCTTCAGACCACTAACCCCAAACACTTCAAAAAAAAACCCTACTGTAAAACCAGAATGTTCCTCTCAGTACCTGTAGTGAGCAGGCTTGTATGGACCCTCAACTGGCACATTGATGTAGTCAGCTTGGTCCTTGCTGAGCTTGGTAAGCCTAGCACCTAGTTTGCCCAGGTGAAGGGCAGCCACCTTCTCATCAAGGTGCTTGGGCAACACGTAAACCTTCTTCTCATACTTCCCAGATTTCCTCTCGTTCCAGAGCTCGAGCTGTGCAATGACTTGGTTTGTGAATGAGCAGGACATGACAAAGCTGGGGTGTCCAGTGGCACAACCCAAGTTCATGAGTCTACCCTCGGCCAACACGATGATGCCGGAGTTGGTTTCGGGGAAGACCCACCTGTCGGTTTGAGGCTTGATGGTGATACGCTTCACACCAGGGTAGCTCTCAAGACCGAGCATGTCGATCTCATTGTCAAAGTGACCGATGTTGCAGACAATGGCATTGTTCTTCATTTTCCTCATGTGGTCGACCATGATGATATCCTTGTTACCGGTGGTGGTGACGAAGATATCAGCCTCGGAGAGGACATCTTCCAATGTGAGGACTGGAAGTCCTTCCATAAGAGCCTGGAGGGCACAAATTGGATCGATCTCGGTCACGATCACACGAGCTCCAGCTTGCTTAAGAGCAGAAGCACAACCCTTTCCAACATCTCCATAACCGCACACAACAGCAACCTTACCGGCAATCATGACATCGGTAGCTCTCATCAAACCATCGGGGAGAGAGTGTCGGCATCCATACAAGTTATCGAACTGTAAACAATCAGAAGTGAATCCACTCAGAACCAGATTGGTGTTTGAAGCTCAAAATTGACAACAAAACGTTACAACGATTCGATGATTGTTTTAAACTCATGCAGGTTGGTGTTTGGAAAACAGGGTAACTGAAATTGAATTCCATTAACAGCTTGTTTTAAACTCATGCAGGATTCAGAAGCAAGTACAAGCATGGATATGGATGATTCAAACACAACACAATACAAGCATGGATGAGCTTGGGTCACAGATCTGACGGGATTTGAACACAAAAATCAGATCTACAGCAAAAGGAAAATGAAAAAACAGAAAAGAAGCTCAGATCTAAAAGAAAAGCACAAGAAATCATACCTTGCTCTTAGTGACAGAGTCATTAACATTAATGGCAGGGAACAACAAGGTTCCACTGGCCTGCATCTGGTAAAGCCTCTTAACACCGGTGGTAGTCTCTTCCGAAACACCAACCAATCTCTCCTTCATCTTGTGATACCTCTTAGGGTCAGATTTCAATCCATCTCTGATAATCGTCAACACGATCTGAAACTCAGCGTTATCAGTAGAAGAAGGATCAGGAAGAACGCCGCTCTTCTCATAAATCTCCTCAGCCTTAACTCCCTCGTGAATCAAGAGAGTAGCATCACCACCATCGTCAACAATCAGATCCGGACCACCACCAGGGCCCCAGTCCAAGGCGCGCTCGGTACACCACCAGTACTCCTGAAGTGTCTCCCCCTTCCAGGCGAACACGGCGGCGCTGTCGCGAGCAATCGCGGCAGCGGCATGGTCCTGAGTGGAGAAAATGTTGCAGGAGCACCAACGGACCTCAGCACCGAGAGCGGTGAGGGTCTCGATGAGAACCGCGGTCTGGATGGTCATGTGGAGGGAGCCGGTGATGCGAGCTCCCTTGAATGGCTGGGAAGGGCCTAATTCGGTACGGCAAGCCATGAGGCCAGGCATTTCGACCTCGGCGAGCTCGATCTCGAGGCGGCCGAAGTCGGCCTGAGACATGTCCTTGACCTTGTACTCACGGCCGCCGGCGGTCTTCTCGACAATTAGAGACATTGCGAGAGAATTGGGGAAGAAAGAACACAAAAATCTCTTGTTTCTGCGATGAAGAAGAAGATCGCAGAAGAGAGAAATGTGAGCGCACAAAGGATAGAGCAAACTGAGGCCCTATAAATAGATAAATCGACGGTCCACATTCGGGGCTTCCAACTCCCACCTTAGGGCTTTGAGATTGTGATTTTATCGGGTCTTCATTTTCTAGACCGGTTTCGGGTCGGTTTTTTAATGGATAATCTAAAATGTTATCGGTTAATATTTTTAGTATTTTAGTCTTTAATACATTTAATTGTTTCAAATTTTTTTAATAACTCAATTCCTTTTTTTTTTCTTTAGCTTCTTAAATATACTTTTAATCTCTTCTTTAATTCTTCCATTTTTACATATTTCTAATCTTTTTATCTCTTCTTAAATATTAAAACTCTACATAGAAAGGATTAATTCTCTCATTTATAACTATTTCCAAATATAAATATAATAAATTCTAACACTCATTTTTTTTTTCCAAGGTGGTTCTTTCCTATTTCAAATAACTTTTAAGAATTTGGCTATTTTGGATGCTTTATATATTTTTTTTTTATGATTTTGTTTGGAATTGTTATTTTTATTTGCAATTACATTTAAAAATAAGAAAAGTTTGAAGTCCAAGCAAATGAGAGCGATGATAGTAGAAGGAAAAAATAATCTATGAAGGAGAGGTAAACAATTTCTATTCTTATAAATGTTTCATGTTTCTTGTTCATATAAACGGAAATAATTTTTTCTAAAAATTATATGATATTTATGTTTTTTTATAAACGTAATACTAATAGTTACGGTCATTTCCTACAAATATTTTTATGTTTATATACTAAGAATATTTTTTTTACCTTTAAAAAAGTGCCCATCATTTTAAATAATGATAAAAAGTTTTAATATATTAATAAATATTTGTAAATTGAAGGACACTGTTTAAAATTCAACCCTATTATTAAAACATTTTTAGGCAGTAAGCCTATTATTAAAACTTTTAAAAAGTATTTTATATTCTTCCTTCCAATATTTTAATTTTCAAACTTAGTTTGAAAATAGAATATAAAGTAGTTTAACTAAAAATTCTATTACAAGAAAAATGAAGTGAAAATTTGTAAAAGAATTATTCCAAATTTGAGATCTAAAATTTATTTATGATTATGTTCTTAAAGTAAGAGTATCATATATATATATATATATATATATATATATATATATATATATATATATATATATATATATATATTATCATACAACAAATCATATTTATTTAAGACAATAATCTGTCTTTTTTATAAAAGAAGAAATGGGATTATTTAAGAAAAACGTGCACAAATAAAATATCAAGAAAATCCAAGACAGCTACATTCCTAAAACAACAAAAAAAAATAAAGGCAGCAATTTCTTCTTCTCTTTTCTCTGTTCTTTCTCACCGATAATCACGATNAAAAAAAAAAAAAAAAAAAAAAAAAAAAAAAAAAAAAAAAAAAAAAAAAAAATTAAAAATTAAAACAAAAACAAGTGATATTTTTCACACAGCCAAATCTATCCTTATTCAGCCCCATACAATGGGTCTCTCTTCAACACACAGACCCTTTCCCCTTCACACCACTAACCCCAAACACAATTCAATAAACCCCTACTTGTAAAACCAGCATTCTCCTCTCAGTACCTGTAGTGAGCAGGCTTGTATGGACCCTCAACTGGCACGTTGATGTAGTCAGCTTGGTCCTTGCTGAGCTTGGTCAGCCTAGCACCTAGTTTACCCAGGTGAAGTGCGGCCACCTTCTCGTCGAGGTGCTTCGGCAACACGTAAACCTTCTTCTCGTACTTCCCGGATGTCCTCTCGTTCCAGAGCTCGAGCTGTGCAATGACTTGGTTTGTAAATGAGCAGGACATAACGAAGCTAGGGTGTCCAGTGGCACAACCCAAGTTCATGAGTCTACCCTCGGCCAACACGATGATGCCGGAGTTGGTTTCGGGGAAGACCCACCTGTCGGTTTGAGGCTTGATGGTGATACGCTTCACACCAGGGTAGCTCTCAAGACCGAGCATGTCGATCTCGTTGTCAAAGTGACCGATGTTGCAGACGATGGCATTGTTCTTCATTTTCCTCATGTGGTCGACCATGATGATATCCTTGTTACCGGTGGTGGTGACGAAGATATCAGCCTCAGAGAGGACATCTTCCAATGTGAGGACGGGAAGTCCTTCCATGAGAGCCTGGAGGGCACAAATTGGATCGATCTCGGTCACGATCACACGGGCTCCAGCTTGCTTGAGAGCAGAAGCACAACCCTTTCCAACATCTCCATAACCGCACACAACAGCAACCTTACCGGCAATCATGACATCGGTAGCTCTCATCAAACCATCAGGGAGAGAGTGTCGGCATCCATACAAGTTATCGAACTGTAAACAATCAGAAGTAAATCCAATCAGAACTATTGGTGTTTAAAGCTCAAAGCTAACAATAAATCATCACTAGGACAAGATCGATTGATGAGAGATCTACAGTTATCAGTCACTAGCGAAAAACAGGGTAACTGAATTTGAAAGTGTACAGAAAGAACAAAGAACAATGGTTCAACAAGAAATGAGTCCAATAGCATCTTGTTTTAAACTCATGCAAGATATCAGTCCAAAGATTTTGCTCAGAGTTACAGTTCAAACACTACACATACAAGCATGGATGAGCCATTGGTTATCAGATCTGACGGGATTCGAACAGAAAAATTATCACAGAAATCAGATCTAAAGCAACGGAGAAATGAAAAACAAAACAGAAACTCAGATCTAAATGAAATGCACAAGAAATCATACCTTGCTCTTAGTGACAGAGTCATTGACATTAATGGCAGGGAACAACAAGGTTCCACTGGCCTGCATCTGGTAAAGCCTCTTAACACCGGTGGTAGTCTCTTCCGAAACACCAACCAATCTCTCCTTCATCTTGTGATACCTCTTAGGGTCAGATTTCAATCCATCTCTGATAATCGTCAACACGATCTGAAACTCAGCGTTATCAGTAGAAGAAGGATCAGGAAGAGCGCCGCTCTTCTCATAAATCTCCTCAGCCTTAACTCCCTCATGAATCAAGAGAGTCGCATCACCACCATCGTCAACAATCAGATCCGGACCACCACCAGGACCCCAATCCAAGGCACGCTCGGTACACCACCAGTACTCCTGAAGAGTCTCCCCCTTCCAGGCGAACACGGCGGCGCTGTCGCGAGCAATCGCGGCAGCGGCGTGGTCCTGAGTGGAGAAAATGTTGCAGGAGCACCAACGAACCTCAGCACCGAGAGCGGTGAGGGTTTCGATGAGAACCGCGGTCTGGATGGTCATGTGGAGGGAGCCGGTAATGCGAGCTCCCTTGAATGGCTGGGAGGGACCGAATTCGGTACGGCAGGCCATGAGACCGGGCATTTCGACCTCGGCGAGCTCGATCTCGAGGCGACCGAAGTCGGCCTGAGACATGTCCTTGACCTTGTACTCACGGCCGCCAGCGGTCTTCTCGACAATGAGAGACATGGTGAGAGATTGGGGGAAGAAAGAACACAAAAATCTCTTGTTTCTGCGATAACGAAGAAGATCGCAGAAGAGAGAAATGTGAGCGCACTCAAAATTGAGCAAACGGAGGCCCTATAAATAGGTTCGAATGTCAGATCGACGGTCCAGATTTGGGGCTTCCAACCCCCAGATTAGGGGTTTGAGATTGTGATTTTATCGGGTCTTGATTTTCAAAACCGGTTTCGGATCCGGGTTTCAACTTTTTTTTTAAATTTTCTTTTAAGCTAAACTAATAAAGATACATATACGTATTTTTGGAAATCTTGTTAATAATCTTAAATTTTAAAAAGATGGTAAAAATATTATTTAATACACTTCATTTTTATAAAAAAATTAATTAAAAATAATTCGAATCATTAATATATGCATGAACACTGTCGGTCTACACCCGTAAATTATTTCTAAATTTTTTTAATTTTATTTTTTTAAAGATTATTAATTTTTCAAAAGAAGTACCAACCGTAAGAATATCTTTGATTTTTCTAAAAAAAAATCTAATTTTTTTAATAAGAGGGTGAATAAAAATAAATAAAATTTAAGAATATTTTATAAAGAAAAACTTAGAAATATTATTTAAATATATTTTTTAAACTGTTTTATTTAAAACTAAATGTAATGGTATTTTTTTTTTTTTTTTTTTTTTTAATCTAAGGATATTTTCGATAATTTTGAAATTTTAGAAGTAATTTTAAGATGAAAGATAAAATTCACAGCATTAGACATCAAAAGTAATCATGTTGTTCTCGATCTGGTTAGTTGGGTAGCGTCATCGACCAAGTTTACCAACCACGAGGTGTCATATGGGCTCGTCATAAGTAACCAATGTGATTTAAAATAATAATAATAAAAAAATATTTTATCTTACTATTTAATATCAAATATCTCGTTTAAAAAAAATAAATAAATAAAACTTATATGAAAAAAAAANTTTTTTTTTTTTTTTTTTTTTTTTTTGCGTGTTGGAAAATAAAGGCCGTGGGCCCACGCGATTACAATAAATGAACGGTTGAGATGTACCGCGTGATTTTACCTTTTCCCCAAATGATGCTTTTGGGCTTTTGTCGGAGATCTGAGATGTGATAAGGAGTTAGACTCTCCTGTATCCGAGACTACATAGCTAAAATAGTCTCGACTTTAAATTAGCGACGTGGCTTAAAATCACTGTTAGCCTCGCAATTCAAACGTTCTGATTTAATAACTTTAATTTAATAAAATACAATTATTTTTGCAAATTCATTAATTTTTTTTTGTAAATCCACAATAACAATTATTAAAGTGATTAATTATGATTAATTGATATTAAATTTTATGATAAATGAACTTTTAAGTAGTTGAATAATAATAGAGTGTTTTAAAATTTTTATGATAAACAGTTCTTTCCACCATGTTTTGTCATTATTCACATATGCCCAACAAAAATTTGCTCCAAATCAAACCTATGATTGAGCTTGTAAATAGCTCATGCCTTTTTGGCCCGTTACGTATCACCATCAACCTCACTGTTAAAGAGAGGTTTCCACACATTTGTAAGGAATGCTTCGTTTCTCTTTTCAACCGATATGAGATATCACAATCCACCCACCTTAGAGGTCCAACGTTCTCAGTAGCACACCTCTCTGGAGTCTGACTCTGATACCAATTGTAATAGTTCAAACTCACCGTTAGCAGATATTGTACGATTTGGCATGTTACATATTATCATTAGTCTCACAATTTTCAAACACATCTGTAAGGAATTGTTTGTTTCCCTCTTTAGCCGAGGCAAAATCTCTCACGGCATAAATAAATACGCCTTCAAAAGTTTTTTCAAAACTATCCTATCTTCGATATCACGCTCATTCGAATATGGTATCGGTTCATCGAGGTAGGTTTCGACTCCGCTTATTTTGTTTTGCCCGTGTTGCATCATTAAACGTGAATATGCACGTAGCTATATACATCACCAATTAGAAATAATTAAATTAATTTTGTAAATCAAAGATATTTTGCGCAATTCATTGTTGTTTTTTTCCCCTAAAATTACTGAAAAGAATCCAACAAGAGAGAGAAGGAAAGAAAGCAAGATCCAGATCTGGTCTTGCCAGAATTTTGAATAAATAATTTTTATTTATTTATTTATTTAAATATTAAACCCAGCCGACGTGCATTTAAGTTCAAATAAATATTTTAAAATAATATATTAATTACAAAAATCCACTTTATACCTTATTCTTATTTCTTCCACCCACATGCTTGATAATTAAAAGTAGCTATAAATTGAATTTCATAATTTTTAAAAAACATCTTTATTTTATATATATAATTTTGAATTATAATTTTTTATTCCATTAATTTAAAATTTTATAACTAAATTGATAATTTGAAAATTAAAAATCTATATAATTAAATATCAAATTTCCATTGATTTTTTCTTAAACAATAATTTTAATAATAATATGTTTAGAATGTTTATTATTAGTGTCACTATTATTATAATAATTAATTAATTAATAAGCTCGTGGAAGGTTAGTGGGGTTGGTGATCTGTCACCAACCCCCAAATGTGTATATATATATATATCACTTTAAACATTAAAATTTAATTTTTTTAATTTGTGTTTAATTTAAATTTTTTAATATTTTTGATATTTTTTAAAAATTTATTCATCTACTAAACACAAAATTAAAAATATTAAATATATAAAAAAGACAATGTTGGAATTAAATTTATAATTAGAGAAATTCAATGTCGTGCATGATTGTTGTTTTTTATTTTATCTTTCAAATCATTCCATTTTTTAAATGATTTCGGTTTTTAGAAAATTAATTTTTAAAAAAGTAAAAAAGTGGATTGAAGCAATAGGTTGGTGAAATCAAATGACTAAATTGCCCCCAACTACCCCCACATCCCCACCCGATTCACCTACTTGGATCGGTCTTTTTCCTTTTTTCTCAACCAATACCATAAAGTTACGATAGAGAAGATGCAGCGTTTTATCTTTCAAGTTCGCTTCAGAATTAAACGACATGACGAACACGTATAAGCGTCGTTTTGTTGTCCCGAGTGGGGAATGAACCATGAAGGTGAAAAGACACAGTATTTTTTTCTTTAATTTGAAATAAAGATTTAAATTTATCTAGTTTAAAATAAATAAATTAAATATTAAAAATATTTTTAGCCATATATTTAATTAAACTCCAAATAAAATATTAAACTTTAATCAAATGGATATATTACCATAATTAAATTTTATTTTTTTTAATGATATTAAACCTTGTTGTTTTAATATTATATTTAAGTTGTCTTTTAAATAAGGAAAAAGTACTCAAATTCAATTAATTTAATTAGGAATTATCATGTATTTATCTCTAATTTAAAATTCAGAGTTTAAAATTTTAATACAAAATATACAGGTATAATAAATTAATCCTTTTATATAGAATAAAATACTTTATATTTCTTATATTTTAAAATATTAATTATCAGTAGAATATATATATATATAAATAAATTAGAATAAAATGAAAATTAATGGTGAACATGGAAATGCCACCTAATGTAAAAAAGAACAACCAATGGAGCTAATGTCGACACGCTGACAACATTAATTTTAATTATAAAAAAGAAAAACATTTTCCTTATAATAAAAAAAAGAAAAAGAAAAAAAAGGGTACTTTCGTAAATTCACTACCGCCAGTTCTGTTTAAAACCTCACAAATCCCCTCATCTGAAAATTGTCTTTCCCCCATTTTTCAGCTTCTTCTTCTTCTACTCAAATTTCTCTGTAATTTCTCTTTTCTCGCCATGGATCCCGTCAATGCTTGGGGCAATACTCCTCTCGTAAACGTTGATCCTGAGATCTTCGATTTGATCGAGAAGGAGAAGCGTCGCCAATGCCGCGGAATCGAGCTCATTGCTTCTGAGAATTTCACCTCCTTCGCCGTCATCGAGGCCCTCGGAAGTGCCTTGACCAACAAGTACTCCGAGGGCATGCCGGGGAACCGATACTACGGTGGAAACGAGTTCATCGATGAGATCGAGAATCTCTGCCGTTCTCGAGCTCTCGAGGCTTTCCATGTCGATCCGGCCAAATGGGGCGTTAATGTCCAGCCCTACTCTGGTTCTCCGGCGAATTTCGCCGCCTACACCGCGTTGCTTCAGCCGCATGACCGGATTATGGGGCTGGATCTTCCTTCTGGTGGCCATTTGACGCATGGTTACTACACCTCCGGAGGGAAGAAGATCTCCGCTACCTCGATTTACTTCGAGAGTTTGCCTTACAAGGTTGATTCCGCCACTGGATTTATTGATTACGATAAGTTGGAGGAGAAGGCTTTGGATTTCAGGCCGAAGTTGATTATCTGTGGTGGCAGTGCGTACCCGAGGGACTGGGATTATGCCAGATTCAGGGCAATTGCTGATAAATGCGGTGCCCTTCTGCTCTGTGATATGGCTCACATTAGTGGTCTCGTTGCTGCTCAGGTATATAATGAAACAAATCTATGAATTGAGTTCTATAATTTATCATTTTATCTTGCGAAAGTTGCCAATTGGATGTTGTTTTCCATTTCTGAATTTGGATCTGCTGGTTTATGTTGATTAGGAATAGTTAGAAATGGCACAGGTTTTCAGATCTATAATTGTTTGAGCATCTTACGCAGCAGGATCTGGCATACTAAGAAGCTTATTTAATGCCTAATTATCGATGCTACATTGCTTTGTAACAGAAGATAAATTATGTTCAATGGATTGATGGAACGGTTATGTTTTCAATTGTTTCTTACAAACATTTTGCATTCCTTGTTCTTATGATTAAGTTTTAAATGCTAGATTAAAATCGAAATGAAGATCTGCTTTGAGAAAATGGATAGATTTCTGCCTCGTTTTGTTTTGAACTGATATTATGATTGCTTATGATCTCTGTTTCTTTTCTTGCAACTTAAGCGAGTTGGGTCTGGCTGGTATTTTAAAATATTGATGTCCAATGATCGATTGCAGGAAGCTGCGAACCCGTTCGAGCACTGTGACGTCGTGACGACCACGACTCACAAGAGTTTGAGGGGTCCTAGGGCTGGTATGATCTTCTATAGGAAGGGTCCAAAGCCCCCTAAGAAGGGTCAGCCCGAGAATGCTGTCTATGACTTTGAAGACAAGATCAACTTCTCTGTCTTCCCAGCCCTTCAGGGTGGCCCTCACAATCATCAAATTGGCGCTTTAGCTGTTGCCTTGAAGCAGGCTATGTCCCCTGGGTTCAAGGTCTATGCGAAACAAGTTAAGGCCAATGCCGTGGCCCTCGGAAATTACCTGATGAACAAGGGCTACAAACTTGTCACCGGAGGAACCGAGAACCATCTCGTTCTCTGGGATCTTCGTCCTTTGGGATTGACCGGTAATTTTGTGGAATCAACCTAAGAAAACTAACAGGAAGAACATATTCTGTTTTGGTAATGTAACAATGTTGTGGTAATTCCTTTTGCAGGCAACAAGGTCGAAAAGCTTTGCGACTTGTGCAACATCACTGTAAACAAAAACGCCGTGTTTGGCGACAGCAGCGCATTGGCTCCCGGAGGTGTTAGAATCGGTAAGTTACCGATATCATAATCCACAGTCCTTAACTTGTTCTTCCTTTAATCATGATTAATAAGACATCGAATTGTGATGGCAATCGTTAGGTGCACCGGCCATGACTTCTCGAGGTTTGGTCGAGAAAGACTTCGAACAGATTGCTGAGTTCCTGCACCGTGCTGTAACCATCACCTTGAATGTCCAAAAGGAACATGGAAAGCTGTTGAAGGACTTCAACAAGGGTCTGGTAAACAACAAGGAAATCGAAGCACTGAAGGCGGACGTCGAGAAATTTTCTGGCTCGTTCGAGATGCCGGGTTTTCTCATGTCTGAGATGAAGTACAAGGATTAGAAAGCAGACAGACAACAAGATCTTCGGGAAAATTAATAAAGTTTTGGGTGTTGGTTGAATCTTTAAAATCATTTGCTTAAAGTTGAAAAAGTAAAATGAAAAGATTGCCGTTTGTTTGTTTGTTTGTTTTCCTTCTTTTACCAATTTGTAGACTTAGATTTCCATTCTCAATATATTCATTCCAATATTTCCATTTTCGTATTAATAATCACTGTTTTTTTATTAATAATAGGATAATTCTGGGCCGCTATGGGCCCATATTCAATCAAGCCGCAAGGCCCGTTTTTATAATTCTGGGCCGCTGTGGCCCATATTCTTGTTCCTTCGTTTTATTTTGGGCTTTTAGGAGGATTATAGGCCCATTGTTTTTGTAGTAGACAAGATGCTGAACAAATTAGTTAATTATACATAATATTAGAAGAAGTGGTGAATAAAATTGTTAAAATTATTATTCTGTAAATAAATTTGAATTTTGGTCATTACACGTTGGAATTTCTACTATTTTATAATAATAATAATTTTTTTTTTTATTTGATTCATGAATTTTAAAATTGTAATTTAACTTGACCTAGATGGTAATGCAGCGGTAATATCAATGGTTCGAACTATGATGACGGAAATTGAGTTCGAAGTAATATCAAAGGTTCGAATTGTGATGACGGGAATTGAGTTTGAGTTGGGATTTTTCGACGAACTATGAGAAGTGGAGTCGAGCGAGGACTGGAATCGAGCTTGAGCTAAAAATTTGTAAAAAAAATTATTATCCATAAAAAAAAGAACACTTTTAAGAATAAAAATAATTCGATTTAATTACAATGTTGAAATTTAACCAAACGTATGTGGAAATTACGTGGAGGAAACGTCACATTTTGATGTGACGTGTCATTAAATACATTTGAAGCCTATTATTTAATTTTCAACTGTTTTCCCCTAAAAAAAAAGCCATTTTCTTATTATTTATAATTTCCACAAATAACGGAAATTCCTATTTTCGGGGT
Source organism: Cucurbita pepo subsp. pepo (assembly GCF_002806865.2). Classification (NCBI taxonomy): domain Eukaryota; kingdom Viridiplantae; phylum Streptophyta; class Magnoliopsida; order Cucurbitales; family Cucurbitaceae; genus Cucurbita; species Cucurbita pepo. The sequence goes on along the minus strand of NC_036649.1, from coordinate 493,496 downwards.
ATTTAACCAACAAAATCATGTTAATAATAATATTAATTTAATTAAATACTAATGATTTTCTCATTAAAAAATTGTTTTTATTTCGAATTATTCCATTTTCCACAAATTTGTACTTTTTTTGGACTTTTGTATCACATGGCCGTATTTATTTCCATACTTTAAAATAAGTCTAATTTCCAACCATTAATAATATAGAAGAAACTAGATCTAAAAAAAATCTAATAAATATGAATTTAAAATTAAATAAATTATGAGCTCGATACATCTTCAAACCATTGACAAGTCCCGAGTAGGTGGAAAGAGACCGTGCTTGCGAGAGAAGTGTCGGCAACAAAAATTTAAATAGAAATTTTATCAAACACCTCGTGTGCTCGAGAGAGGTTCAATTTTTTAGTTCATCTGACATTCAAAGCAAAAGCATTAAATACATCTAAGATCTTACTCGACGACATATGCATATCTTAATCAGTTAAGCTTTGCACAGGTTATCGAGAGATTGCTACTATTTATAACACTATTTCTGTCTCGATAATTTCATTCATAACAACTGCATTCAGTAATTAATCGAGAAAGAGAGATCAGTAAGACGACAACTGGAGAGAAAAGGTAAGTGTTCGACACATGTTTTTCATTCTCGACTCTTGTCGTCCACCGCTAGGTTTATAAAGGTAGGGAGAAAATCTCGATTGTATCTGACCCGGGAGAGAGAAATAATAAAAGGAGAGAGAGAGAGTGGAAGGGAAAGGGACCAATGGAATATGGAGTGTTAGTGAGCAATCATTAACAATCCCAACACACCCACATGCCTACATTTGCCCTCCTCACATGTCCACCGTCACTTTCTCGACCAAAATTTTTTCGTATATTTTCTACGTTCACACTCGGAAATTTTCTTCATAAATATTTATTTAATATTGTCGATTTCCAAATAATTTATAAAGTTCGACCATAATTTTTAGAACAAATTTCAAAATTTAAGATATGATTGAAATTTACAAAAATGAGGACCGAGGTCGAATACGACCCTTATAAAAACGGTCGTTTTTAGGGTTTCGAGTCTAAAATTAAAAAAAAAAAAATATATAAATATTATTTTGCAATAGGAAGCTTCTGGAAGGGCCTCCCTCTCTCCACCAATCATTCTGCCGACATTTCCAGCGAGGCAAGAACACCTAATTATCTAACTTTTTCACATTTATTATTATTATTATTATTATTTTAATTTTCTAATAATGTTTAAATTTGGGACCTTTTAGTCTTCTTTTCAAATTTCACTTGATTTTGGGGCAGATTCGCAATTAACTAAAAGAGAGTGCCCATTTTTGCAAGCTAACATATCCAAATGGGATCAAAAAGTAATTATCAAAAGTAAAGATGCCTTAGTTAACAATTAAATATATATATATATATATATATATTTTTTAATTTTAAATCCAAATAGTATTAATTTTTTTAATACTCGAGTCTAGAAATTTAAACATATGATTTCGATACGAAAAATAATTTATTAAATTTTAAAAATTAAGATAATTATTTCTATCTCGAGAAAATAAATAAATAAAATAATTATCGTCAGATATTTGAATTTTGCAAAAAAGGACAAAAATTACAATGTGGTCAAAATTCCTATGTACCCTAAAGAAATAAAAGTCACCCATAGCATTATGATTACCTTTCAAACTTTCCCATTCTTTTCTATCACCTACCTCATAAATACCCCATATTTCATAAATTTATTTTCATTCGGGTCGGGTGTAAGCTAGTGATACTCTCGGCTACAGACTCTCGGTATCTAGGGTGCAACTGTAACAGCCCAAACCAATTGCTAACAGACATTGTTCACTTTGGCTCGTTACATATCATCATCAGCCTCATGGTCTTCAACTGATGTGAGATCTCATAGCAACATTCCACCGTTTCACCTAATAGCACGACGCTTGTATTGCTCTTCTACAACCCCATTTTCACGGTTTAGGTTGTTCCCATTTCGCTCGTCACTGTTACAGAAATTGCTTTAGCTTTATTTTTCCAGTTCACCGTGTTGTCTCTTGTCTGTCCATGGATTCAACGATAGTTTGAGAGGTTTACGAGACTAAAACCAATAAATATCTTTCAATTGCAATAATAGTTTTAAAATGAATAAAAAAAAATAAGTGCAAAATTAAAGATATAAAGTCACACTACCCTATATTCAATTTATGGGTCTAATAGTCCCAAAAATGAGTGGAAACCATACCCTACAACCCCACAAAACCACCAAATTTATTTCATTTATTTATTTATTTATTTTGTCAACTCTATTTCTCTCATTATTAAAATAAATAAATAAATAAATAAATTTATTTATTTATTTATTTCCAATATAATCTTAGTGCCATATTTCAAATAAATATTTTTTATTTACAATTTTAAAAGCACAATATCAAAATCGTATTTTATTTCTATAAATTTAAAATATATCAATTATGGGAAATTAAAACATATTCAATAAGGTAATTTTTTTTAAATAATAGATTTATTCAAACTAGGAATAATTAGAAGTATAGGAAATATTGAATTATTTTATTTTATTTTAATATATAATATTAGAAGACAATTAATAGCCTTCATATTTAGATGTATTTACTAAATGCCATTGTGTTTTATTTTTATTTATTTTATTTTATTTATTCCTTGGGAGACATGGTCGGTTGGAATCAATTATAGACAACAATATGGAGAAAAAGTGTAAGAATTTAATTATTTAATTAAATGATCACATGATGCTTTATTATTCGTATCACTTAACGCGCAAATTATTCATTAAATATTTAAATTCCACGTCAAGTCTTATTATTATTTAAAAAATCATAATATTTTTTTAGTTATTCAATTTACTTAGTCCATGTAAAAAAAATGATATATATATATATATATTTTCGAGTTGGATTAGGTTGAGTCGACATATTATTAATTTTTTTTCTGTTATTTAATAAAATTTTATTTATCTTGTCTAAATTGTCATAAAATTTAAATATCAAAGATTTATACGTCACAACATTTTTAATAATGGTTACAAAACGTCAAATATTTTTAATATTCCTAACAATTTGGTTAGTTTGAAAACACTATTTTCGAGTTGGTTGGGTTGACCTGCAAAAAAAAAAAAAAAAAAAAAATCAAACGGGCAGACTGAATCAATTTTTTAAAATTTTCAAACATTTAACCTAACCCAAACAAAATATATATATATAGTCTGAATTGTTCGAGCTATGAAGTGATTTTCTTATAGCTAATGGATCAAAACAGATAATATCTTCTAACAGTGGACTTTAATGGTTACAAATGAAATTAGAGCTAGCCACTCAGCACTGTGTCAGGGTGGACGTTGGAAAAGTGAATTGTGAGATCTTACATCGGTCGGAGAGGGGAACGAAACATTTATTATATGGACGTGAAAACTTCTCTCTAATAGACGCGTTTTAACATCTAACTAGGGTTTGATAAGAAGTACAAATTTAGGACAATTTGATTATTGACTTTTTAAAAATGTTTTTGTTTTTATTTATTTATTATTTTGGGCTTAGCTGTTAAAATTGGATTGAATTGGGATAATTCTAATTTCCAGCTCATCTTTATTTGACCACCGACGCCAATGCCAAAAGAGGAACAATACGAATTCACTAAAACTCTGACAATCTTTTCACTTTTTGCCCAAATTTTCTTTTATTTCCCAACATGACCCTCTTTCAATAATTATATTAGTTTTCTAACCAATTCTTCTTTCAGAAATAATTAATTTTAAATAATGGTTAACCCAAAATTTGCCCATATAATCCAATATTAGTAAGGGTAATTATTTTTTAATTTGCGTTTAAGTTGGGCAAATAAATAATAATTTAAAATTAAATCTTCAAATTTGTTTTATAAATTTGAAAGAGACATTAATCCATTATAAGATATGTCTAACTTTAAATCTTCAAATTTGTTTTATATTAAAAAGTAGTATATTTTAATTTTTAAACAAATTTAAATATTAATTTAAAATTAAAATTAAATATTAATTCTCAAACTATCCGACAAAAATATAAAACCAAACGCGTCATTGGCTTTTACTCATTTGACTTTAAAGACCATTCCCACTCTTTTTCACTATATATATATATTCTAATTTTTTAGTATTTAAATTATATATTATATTGATAATTTTATTTAAAGAAAAAAAAAATAGAGAATTGGATATGGATGGTTTGCTAGTTGCGGTTTAAGCTCTAAGTGTCCGTATCCGAACACGTTTTATAGTTTTATCTGGTCGATATCTAGACATGTGTTGGCCGTATATAGTTTTATCTAGTCGTATCCGAACATGGTTTGCTAGCAGAGTATTGTTTGTCCCTCTTTAATCAATTATACATCTGATTATTCTCGTAACTTTCATATTGAGTATTGTCCATTCCATGTGCATATCTATGGACCGTGTATAGAGAATGTTAGACGAACACGACTCTTTACAATGGTATGATATTGTCCACTTTGAGTATGAGCTCTCATTGCTTTGCTTTGGGATTTCCCAAAAGGCATCATACCAATGGAGAGAGTATTATTTGTTTATAAACTCATGATTATTCCCTAAATTAGTCGATGTGGAACTTTCTTCATCCAACAGAGAATACTATGCTTTCAATCCCTAACCGTACATTAAAATAGAACATAAAGACACTCATGAATTTAGGTCCCGATAGTCTTGATAGTGAACATATATTCGAATTTCAACACTAAGATCATTTACTGAGTAATAAAGGGACCATCGGTCAATTGACAACTTCTACTAAGGTGACTATGGTTCCCATGTTTAGGGTCGATTTGGTTTTAATTATCATTAATGACCAATTTACCCTTTTAATGATTTTTCCTACTTTTTGGATTACAATTTATATTAAAACTTAGAAGTTATTAATTAATATTTAAAATTTTGTGAGAATTTTAATATGTAAGAAAATAATTGAGGAAATAAATAAAAAAATGTAATAAAAAAGAAGAGTAGGGGCATTTGTGGAAAGGTCTGGTACGTGCCACTTTCCATCTGTAAGAATAAGGAGGAAAAATTGTCGTTAACCAATAACCATTCCCAACCTCTTCTTCTCTCTCTGGGCCCACTTCTTTCTCTCTCTGGGCCCACTTCTTTCTCTCTCTGGGCCCACTTCTTTCTCTCTCTGGGCCCACTTCTTTCTCTCTCTGGGCCCACTTCTTTCTCTCTCATCGCTATATTAATCTTTCCCTAACCCACCGCTCATCTTCAGAGCTCTACTTCTTTAGTTCAGAGCTCTTAGCATTCCAATCTCCTTTCGTTTCTTCTTTTCCTTTTTTTTTTACAGACCTCCGATTGCTCAACAATGGCGTCTCCGCCGGATACCAGCAAAACCCTCAAGCTAGAACGCTACAACAGCTATATCAGGAAAGTCAACAGCACAAAGCTCTTAAACGCCTCATCTAAGCTTCTATTCCGCGCTACTCTTCTTGTCGCTTTGATTCTCGTCTTCATTTTCACCATCAATTACCCAGACAGCGGCGGCGGAAACGGCGGAAACAACCTTCACACTCACCGGAATTTTCTCTCCTCTGCCTTCTACGGCGGGAGTGACCACGGCGGTGCTGTCTGGGAGAAACAAGTCCGGCACTCTTCCACTCCTCATCGTCCTAATGGAATGTCTGTATTGGTCACCGGCGCCGCCGGTTTCGTCGGTTCTCATTGCTCGATGGCGTTGAAGAAACGAGGCGACGGCGTTTTGGGACTTGATAATTTCAATAACTATTACGATCCGTCGTTGAAACGAGCGCGGCAGTCTCTTCTTCTTAAGCATCAGATATTCATCGTTGAAGGCGATTTGAATGACGCGGCATTGCTCGCCAAGCTTTTCGATGTGGTCCCCTTCACGCACATCCTCCACCTGGCAGCTCAAGCCGGAGTTCGTTACGCTATGAAAAATCCCCAATCCTACATCAGCTCCAACATTGCCGGCTTCGTGAACCTTCTAGAAGTCGCCAAAGCCGCCGATCCACAACCGGCGATTGTTTGGGCGTCATCCAGTTCCGTCTAAGGTTTAAACACTGAAAATCCGTTTTCAGAACTCCACCGAACCGACCAACCGGCGAGTCTCTACGCCGCCACGAAAAAAGCCGGCGAGGAAATCGCTCATACTTATAATCATATCTACGGGCTGTCACTCACCGGACTCCGATTCTTCACCGTCTACGGCCCGTGGGGGAGGCCAGACATGGCGTATTTCTTTTTCACAAAGGATATCCTCCAAGGGAAACAAATCGATATCTACAAAACTCACGACGCGAAGGAGGTGGCGCGTGACTTCACGTACATCGACGATATTGTAAAAGGCTGCCTCGGAGCATTAGACACGGCGGAGAAGTCCACCGGGAGCGGCGGAAAGAAGAAATCTCCGGCGCAGTTGAGGATTTATAACCTTGGGAATACGTCGCCGGTGCCGGTAGGGAAATTGGTGTCGGTGCTTGAGAATCTGTTGAATACAAAGGCGAAAAAGCATATAATTACTATGCCACGAAACGGCGACGTTCCGTTTACTCATGCGAATGTTAGTTTAGCGTTTAAGGATTTCGGGTACAAACCATCCACGGATCTACCCACGGGGCTCCGGAAATTCGTGAAGTGGTACGTTGGGTATTATGGAATTCAGTCGAGGGTAAAAAAGGAAAATGAGAAAAATAATAATCAGTCACCCGGGGAATCCGCTTGATTGGTATTTATTTTTCTTATTTCTTTTTTTTATTCCGTCGTCGTCGTCGTCACATGGCCTTCGTCGNCCTTCTCTTTTCCCTTTTTTTTTTTTTTTTGTTTACTTATTTATAATTATAATTATTATTGCTATCGTGGTTTCGGCTGTAGAGGATCGAAGGAATCCACAGCTGTTGTTCATGTTGTAGAAAAGAAAATAGATACAATTTATATGAAAAATAATATTCTGTAATTTCATACCAAAAGGGAAATAGGAGAGAGAAAGTGGGAGGTGGAAATGTTGAAGAGAGAGAGATGGATGATGTAATAATTGGAAGGCGTGGGGTCCACTAGAATGGTTGTGGATCTCAGCCGTTGATTTCATGTGATCAAAAGTTAATTCATTTTCCATCCATATTATGTTTATTTTGTTTTTTTTTTATTCTAAAAATTATTCCTTATAATTTTATCAAACCCTAATAATGAAATTGAAAAATGTCCTTTTCTATCCTTATACTTTGTTGTCACTTTTTTTTTTTGAACGAAACGAGGAGAGATTTACAAAACACTTGATAGAAACTACTACTTTGTATTGCTTCTTATTAAACCAATCGAGAAAAGATTTACAAAACACTTTATAGAAACTACTATTTTGTATTGCTTCTGATTTTTTGGATGATGAACTAAGTAAAGTGGAGGGTATTTAGAGAGGGTAGTCAATCTATTCTTAAAATTGTTCGTTTTTTCTTCAAATACCTAAATTATTTTCCTTAATTTATTCCTAAAATTTTGTAATTATTTTCCTAATTTTATTTCTAAAATCCTAAATCCTAAATATAATTACTTAAGCCAATATATATATTAAAATTTCAATTTTTTAAAGATTTTTTTAATGATGTTTTGTATTTTTTATAATAGAAACTATATTGAAAAATTAACATAATGTAATTAATATATATAATAGAAACTTGATTCTGATTGAACTTTCTTGTAGAAGAGAATCCCTACCTTGTCTTCAAAAAAATAAAATAAAAAAATTAATGGATTTTTATTTATTTATTTATTATTATTATTATTATTATTTTTGTAAGAAATGAAAAAACACAACACAAAGGAATGTCCTAATTTTCTAGAACAGAAAAACATCATATATCTAAAAACTAGATTCTTGTCTAATTCCAAAATATGAAAAATCCCAATTAATTCTTAGTATATGGTCAACAATATTAGAAACCTAAATAAATCTAAAATTATCAAAATATTATTTTTATAATCCATTCAAATATTCCGCACTCACATCATATAAAAATATATTACGATATTAATTCAGCTCTCTATTATAAAGTTCTGTGAATTTAATGATACGAATAATGTGTCACATTTTATTTTTTTCCTATAGTTTATTATATTCTTATCATATTAATTTAAGATATCGTGTATGGGACATGTAATATAACATAAGCTTAAATAATTGTCTTTGATTATGTGTCTGTACACCAAAGCTAAAGTATTTTTTAACTTGAAGAGGAAGAAAACATTTTAGAAGTGGATGTGTCGAGAACAATAGAAGTTATGATTGCTTAAATGACTCGAGAATTTGACCAATTCGAACTATCTAATCCAAACCATAAAAAAAAATTATTATGATATATATATATATATATATATATATAAAATGAGAGTTGCAATCATTAATTGGAGAAAGTATTATAAAATAAATAAATAAATAGGAAAATGTAGGGGGGCAAAATAGACATTGGCCACCTCCAACAAAGTCGATGCTGTCCACCACTTGCTTTCTCTCTCTAGGATTCCCTTTTTTCTTCTTCCACCGACACTTTCTCTCTCTTGTATTCCATTATAAATATATATATTTCTTTTTCATAATGACATCATAATAAAATTATTTAATAATTGAGTCATGAGTTTTTTTTTTTTTTTTTTTTTTTTTTTTTTTTTTTTTTTTTTTTTTTTTTTTTTTTTTTTTTTTTTTTT